>NC_090448.1:705463077-705767452 GCF_031143425.1 Pleurodeles waltl
AGTTCTAGGTGAAAATAAACCCAAGAAATGCAAAGTGCGACTTGTGATTACCTGGTCGTGCTGGACCAGAGGATGTCAAAAGTTCAGGCTGATAGAGATGGAGGGCAGGTCGGGTAAAGGGACCAGGTTAGTCCCTATGAAAAATATACTTCCACAAAGTCTGGTACAAGAAGTCCAGTTCACTGTAGAGGTGGCCCTGATGAACAGGGAGAGCATTGTAGATGGTTGTCACTGTAGCAAGAACAGCAGGCCTGGCATCCATGATGGTCATCTCTGTATCACGGAGATCGAGGCAAAGAGCCAGGTTTGCCAAAGCTCTGCATTGTGGATGATGGGGGCGGCAGAATCTCAGCACGATCAGGCCTGTTCGCAGTTGCAAAAATCTCAAATCTTTATTTACACAGGAGTGCACTCTGATGTCAGCCAAGGGTCAGGACCTGGGAGGCACCACTTGAGAATCAGGTACTCACTCTAGCAGACACCAGCAGGGCTCAGGCAGGGCGGGTTGCAGGTCCAGTCAGGTCTAGTTGCAGCAGGTCATCTGGGCAGTTGTAATGAGGCCTTCCAACCTTGTTGTATCTTCGTAGCTCAGAACAGGAGGTCATTCAACTGACCTTTAGAGTCACTCTGGTAGACCTGGGTTCAAGGAGATGGTCCTCTCTCCTTCAAGTAGCAAGGCAGGCCTTAAGCAGCAGTGCAGTCATTTAAACAACAAGGCAGGCCTCAAGCTACAGGGCAGTCCTCTGGTAGAAGCAGGGCAATCCTATGAGAAATAAGGCAGGCCTTCTGAAATCTTCCACAGGTCAAAGAGTATCCTGAGGAGGTGGCTCGTGAGGGTCAATATTTATACAGGGTGCCCTCCTTTAAAGTGGACATGACATCCTGGCTACCCCCATATCTGTTTCTGGAAAGTTATTCTCTTCTCCGTGCAAGGCTCCAAGTGCTCTGGGGTGACAAAAGACTAGTGTGAGGTTCCTTTTTGTGTGTGCTAGAGACAGCCCTGTCTAATGTAAGTGGGATAGGGAATAGCTCCACCCGACCCATTCAGTCTCAATGCTCTATCCTATCAACACCTAATTCATCCCCTGTGTCTTGCTGCCTATGAGGAATATACAAAGGCCAAATGTCAAGCTATTCACAATAATGTTACCTAGGACATATGCAGCAGACACCAGATGGTTAGCACAAGAAAATTTCAACTTTCTAAAAGTGGCATTTTCAGATCTGTGACTTCAAATACGACTTTACTTTTAAAGAGATTTTAAATTACAAATAATTTCAATACAAACTCCCAATCAAAAGTAAGCACTGACCTGATGGGAGTGATAGGGATTACAGTAGGACTTACAGTAGGTAGTGAAAAACAAATGTAGGAGTTTCTCACTCCCAGGACTAATTTTTAAATACATTGCCTCCTGCCCTTTAGGCTGTTCAGGGCCTACCTTAGGGGTGACACATGTATTAAAATGGAAGTTTTACCCTGGTAAAAGGTTTATTTTGCTAGGTTGAAATGTCAGTTTAAACCTGCACACAGGCTATAATGCTGTGCCAGGCCTGAGATATGTTTTCAATTGTTACATCAGTGGGTGGTACAATGAGTGGTGAAGGCCCACTAGTAGTATTTCATGTGTGTACATGTAGTACTGCTTTACTAGGGACTTATAAGTAGGTTAAATGTACCAATCAGGTGTAGGCCAATTATACCATGTTTAAAGGAGAGAGCTAAAAATACCATAGCATTGGTTAGCAGTGGTAAAGTGTGCAGAGTCCTAAAGCCAGCAGAAATGAGGTCAGAAAAAGAGAAGGAGAAAGGCAAAAAGTTTAGGGGTCACCCTTAAGAAAGGCCATTTCCAACAAAATGCAAATACTGTTCTTCACACACTAAAGCCCCCATATGTGACTGAAAAAAATAGCCCTAAATAGAGCAAACGAAAAAGACTTTTGCAAGAAGGAATTTGAGTTCTACCATGTGAAGAAGCTCAAGATGGTGAACTAATGCCAAATCCCAGTAAGGAATCAGGGAGGGAACTACAGGACACTTTAAGAAAAAACTTTAAGAATCTGGAAGCTAACACCTGCCTGCTCACCCTTGTAGGCATTACTCACAGCCCACTGACTTAACAATGTTAAGACTGCCAAACCTAATAGGAATCTATCTCTTCAAAATCCAAAATTGAAGTAGTACTACAAGAATACATCTGTTCCCTTTTAATTTGACAGCATTGTTTAACATTCCACCAGTGCCTTGTGTAAACCTTAATCTTTATGGACTTCTAGATTGTTGTATGTACATGGCAAGTGGCAACCGCTGATGAGCATTCTCTGGACTCTAACATTGATCTTTCAAAAGCCAGACTTGCAGTGAAATACATTTCAGGGTCCTCTGAGAGAGACAAAAACAGAAAAAGAGATGGAATTGGGGGGACTATACAAGAATGGCATGCTAATTAGAACTGTTGTCATCTGGGTCAACAAAGAACTATAATAAATATTCTGCTCTCCTCGTCTTGAAGTTTATGAAGGACTCTGGAGATCAGTGAAAAGGGATGGAAGGCACACAATAGGTCTTTAGGCCAAGGGATCCACAGATTATCCCTTTTCAGTCTAAGATGGTACCAGAGAACACAATCTCAGAAGGAGGAAATTGCTCTCTGAAGTAAACAAGCTGATCCAAGGTTGGCTGTAATGAAGAACTATTTTTGGCATAGCTGAGGGCATAGTGTCATAGTTTCTGAATGAGAAAGGGTCCTGCTCAGAGGCTGGCAGACCCATATTCTGTCTGTCGTTCGATAAACTGCTTCTCATAGAGAAGGTTCTGCTTTCCCCTTAAAAAATCCTCTGAGTAACAGTTGCTAAACAGAGATTTTGAGGGATTCCCTGACAGTTGCTTTAAGAACATGCAATCTAATTGTCCATTCTTACAGCTACTAGTTGACCTTGAAGCTGAGAAGGAAAACAGGAAAGATTTTGAAGTATTGCTGCCAGCCCTCTCCAATTAGATGATCTCAACCTTTTCTTTTATTTTCACTCTCTAGCACCAAACTGGAACCCATGGTAAAAATGAATAGCAGAGGAGGGGAAAGGGGAACTCCTCCGTTGAGAATGCCTATATGTGCCATCATTGAGGGGCTTCGTGGATCTCCACAGTAATTGGTGCCATGAGGTACTAGTTCTGAGAAATTGGATTCTACTACTCCTGCAAATGTTGTATCAAAGGTTGAAGAAGACAGCAAGACCACAAACCACTCCATCATCATTGCTTGGTTCTTCTAAAGTATGGCTAACAGATGTTCAACCAGCTTCACCGTCCTTGCTTGAGTTAAAAACAGTTGACCTAGATCTGTTTGGGCAGGTCACCAATGATCTGTAGTCTCTTGGTGACAGCAAAATGTGATTTCTCAGTGTCTACAATTAAGTCACAGCTGAAACTAGCTGATCGTCAACATAGGGTAATAAACTTATTATCCTGGAATTATGTAACTCCAGCAAAGAAGCATGGTAAATACCTTGTATTATGAAAAGGGGCTGAAAGTGACACTAACAAATTGATGATATTGATAGAGAACAAAGAAATGTAGGGGCAAAACTCCAGTGAACAGCGTTATGTTATGCAATTTTCTGGGTAATAATTTATTTACTTGGGCAGCAAAAATTCTGTTGGTGAAATGAGATACAATCAGTTGGTTTAGGATCTCCTCTAGTGAAAGTAATATCTTTTGCACGTTGTTGTTTGTCTGCATAGGGGTTCATTTTCCTTTTAGAATCACAGTCTTTGGTATGTGTTTCTTCCTCAGTACTTGATCTTCTGTTGGTCTATTGAGGTAACTTGGTCATCATGGCTCTCCAGAAGATCAAAGTTGCAGAGCTTTCACCTGTGGTCAAGTAAGGAGTCGAATGGTAAGCTCATAAGGTAAAATTCAAGACATTTTTAAGGTTGAGCTTTTATAATACAGTATGCTGAACAGCTTTCTTCAATGTACTTATAAAACGTCAGACAAGGCCATTGGCCGGTGGCCAAAGAGGTGTGCTCTTCTGATGCTTCACATTAAGATGACTGAGAAAATCTTTGAATTCTTTACTGTTGCAAAGTGGGCCTTTGTCAGACTTTAAGATTGCAGGAACACCTCATGTCACAAAGATGCTGTCTAATCTCTTGATGACTCTTGTGACTCTTGAAGCTCCCCACGCCACACAGCTCCACCATTGTGCCTGCATCCCTCTCCCCGCCCTCACAGCTGCTACTGCGAGTTTGAGGCCCTCCTCTCCCAGCAGACCCCCTCCTGCGCCTAATCCCTGGTGGTCTAGTGGTGCCGTAAGTATTGTCTGTCTGTTTGCCTTGTGTATATTTTTCACGTTCTTTTGTCACTACTTCTGTTTTTCTTGCTCTGTTTCTTTTGTGTCTTTTTCACTATTCCTCTATTTTTTCGCCCTGTTTCCTTCCTCGGGCTTCCCCCGTGGTTTCCCCTGTCGCTGCTTCCCCCACGGCCCTGCTCCCCTCGCGCCCCCATTCGTGCTTCCCTCCCGCCTCCTAACTGCTCCTCCCTCCCACCGCCCCCTCTTAATGGCGCCTGCTACGCGGTGAGGAGAGCAACCTCTGACCTGGTTTTTTGATCAGGAGAAGCTGCCTGCGCCGCACAGCTCCACCATTGTGTCAGCGTCCCTCTCCCCGCCCTCGCATCTGTTACTGCGAGTTCGAGGCCCTCCTCTACCCACAGGACGCTTCCTGCACCTCATCCCTGGTGGTCTAGTGGTGCTGTAAGTCTTGTCTGTCTGTTTGTCTTGTGTTTGTTTTTCACGTTCTTTTGTGACTACTTCTGTTTTTCTTGCTGTTTCTTTTGTACCTTTTTCTCTGTTCCTCTATTTTTTCACCCTGCTCCTTCCTTGGGCTTCCCCTGTCGTTTCCCCTGCCGCTGCATCCCCTGCGTCCCGCCCCCCTCCTGTGCCCATTTCAGCTTCTCTCCCGCCTCTCAGCTGCTCCTCCCTCCCACTTCCCCCTCTTAATGGCGGCCGCTGCGCAGCCCTGCCACTGGCGCGCCAGATGCAAGCCCGTCTGCGCCCATCTGTGCCCATCTGCACCTGGAATGCACCCTGCGCCAGTCTCCCTGGCCGCCGAGATCCCCCCAGCACCAGACGCCACTATGACCCCAACACCCTCAACACCGGCAGCTCTACCACCTGCTTCCAGGCCTCACCAAAGCTCGCCCACAGACCCTTCTCCTGCCGGAGCTGCAGCTTCTCCACCCTCCGAACCACCAACTCACCCACAGGAACCGGACGCAACCACGTCAGGTGCATCCTTCTCAGCACTCGCTTAGTCCACAAGCACGCCATCAAGCTCTGGGACCTTCTCGTCTCCCCCTCCCTGGACATCGCATTCCTGACAGAGACCTGGATGAACCCATCCCCAGCTCCCGACATCGCCATAGCCATCCCAGACGGTTACAAGATCACCCGCAGAGACCGCACCAACAGTCCGGGAGGAGGGATCGCCATCGTCCACAGGAACACCATCAGAATCTCAACCAACACCGAAGACACCCTCAGCCCCCCCGAACACATGCACTTCCAAGTCTATATCGACCCCAAGACTGCCCTCAGGGGTACCGTCATCTACAGACCCCCCCGGACCTCGACCTCAGTTCAGTGACTCCCTTGTCGACATCATCAGCACTCAAGCCCTTGCTTCTACAGATTACATCCTCCCCGGGGACCTGAACTTCCACCCTGAAAACACCAATGACAGCAACTCAATCACCCTGCTCGACAACCTCGCCAACCTCAGACTTAATCAACTCGTCACATCTCCCACCCATTCTGCCGGACACGCGCTCAACACCATCTTCTCCGCCAGCAGACACATCACCTTCAGCCACACCACCAAGCTCCACTGGACAGACCACCACTGCGTCCACTTCACCTACTTCCACCCACAACCGATCCCCCACCGCAGCTAGAACTAGATTACCAATGACCAGCTGGTCTCCGCCCTCACCCGACCCGCAACAGCTGACTCCACCGACGCTGCCTCAGCCACCCGCAACCTCAGGCAATGGATTGACGACTGCGCCAACACTCTTGCCCCGATCAAATCATCCTCCCACAACCGTGCCATCAGAAATGCCACCTGGTTTACCACGACCTCCGGACATCCAAACAAGCCTGCCGCAAAACTTTAGAGGAAGTGGCACCAGGAACAGTCACCAGCCACCCACACGGCGCTCAAGAACCCCATCCGCAAACACCACCCGCTTATCTGGGCCACCAAGAGATCCTCTTTCAAGGAACACATCGACAACAACACGTACAACAGCAAGGAGCTCTTCAACATCGTAAAGGAACTCTCGAACCCCAGCTCCAGTACCAATGACATCCCACCTTCGCAAGACCTCTGCGACTCCCTCGCCACCATCTTTCACCACAAGATCACAGACATCCATGATAGCTTCAACAAGTCCCCACCAGAAGCCACCAACACCTCCAACTCCTCACCCCCCAACCAACCTCCTGCTCTCCTGGACACACGTCATTGACGCCGACACCATAAAAGTAATGAACACCATTCATTCTGGCTCTCCATCTGACCCTTGCCCGCACTACATCCACAACAGAGTGAGCTCCATCATCGTCCCCCAACTCCGTATGATCATCAGTAGCTCCTTCGAGACTGCCACCTTCCTGGAAAGCTGGAAGCGCACCAAGATCAACGCCTTTCTCAAGAAACCCCAGGTGGACCCCAAGGACCTAAAAAACTACCGGCCCATCTCCCTGCTTCCGTTCCCGGCAAAGGTACTCAAGAAGATCGTCAACAGGCAACTATCCCACCACCTGGGGGAAAACAACACTCTGGACCCGTCCCAATCCGGCTTTCGCAGCAATCACAGCACCGAGACCCCCCTCATTGCGGCAACCAACGACATCCGGACCCTCCTGGACAAAGGCGAAACAGCAGCCCACATCCTCCTGGACCTCTCGGCCCCCTTCGACACCATCTGCCACCACACCCTGCGCACACGCCTCCACAACGCAGAGATCCATGACAAGGCCCTGGACTGGATCTCCTCCTTCCTCACAGACAGAACACAGTGAGTCCGCATCCCTCCATTCCTATCTGAAGCCACCAAGACCATCTGCAGCGTATCACAGGGCTCCTCCCTCAGCCTGACACTCTTCAACATCTACATGGCACCGCTCGCCACAATCGTACGTTCTCACAACCTCAACATCATCTCTTATGCCGAAGACACCCAGCTGATCCTCTCCCTCACCAAGAACCCCACCACAGCCAAAACCAACCTACACGAGGGTATGCAGACCGTTGCTAACTGGATGAAGAACAGTCGACTAAAATTAAACTCAGACAAGACAGAGGTCCTCATCCTCGGCCCCACCCCCTCCGCTTGGGACGCCTCCTGGTGGCCGCCCCCTCTGGGAACCGCACCAACACCCACTAACCACACCCACAACCTATCTTTCATCCTTGACTCATCGCTCTTCATGACCCAACAAGTCAACGTCGTCTCGTTCTCCTGCTTCAACACCCTCCGCAAAATCTACAGGTGGATCCCTACCGAAACCAGAAAGACGGTTACCCAGGCTCTCGTCAGCAGCAGACTGGACTACAGCAACGCTCTCTACGCGGGAACCACAGCAGCTGTTCAGAAAAGACTGCAACGGATACGGAACGCCTCTGCACGCCTCATCCTCAACATCCCCCACCACATCACAGCCCACCTAAGAAACCTACACTGGCTTCCCATCAACAAAAGGATCACATTCAAACTCCTAACCCACGCCCACAAAGCACTCCACAACACCGAACCAGCATACCTTAACGACGTCTCACCTTCTATACCCTGAATCGTCAGCTCCGCTCCACCAACCTCACCCTCGCCACCGTCCCACGCATCTGCAAGACAACAACCGGCGGCAGATCCTTCTCCTACCTAGCAGCCAAGACCTGGAACACCCTCCACGTCCACCTACGACAGACCAAGGACCTACTGACCTTCAGGAGACTCCTCAAGACCTGGCTGTTCAAGCAGTAGCAGCCTCTCCCCCCCCCCCCCCCCCCACGAAGCACCTTAAGACCCTCACGGGTGAGTAGCGCGCTCTACAAATACACTGATTTATTGATTGAGTGATAGGTAAGAGATCTTCCATCAATGGAAAACAGGAGTCTTCATCAGCAATCACTGTCAGGTGATATCGATTGTCAAGAGGACTGAAAAAGTCAACAGCAATTCTTTCCCATACATCCTTTGGCAACTTTGCCATGCTTAAGGTGTTTAATTTGTTTTCAATGAAAGGCAATTACATAGATGACAGGCCTTCAACTCTCTTTCAGCTCTCATCGAGATGAGGAAACTAGACTCAGTCTGGGAGAGCTCACTTTGTGGCAATGATTCCACAATGTCCTTCATGGGCCACTTCAATTATCTGTTGTTGCAGACTCTCTGGAATAACAATTCTCAAACCACTCAGGGTGATGCCTTTTTAAGTCACACACAGTTCATCGTTGACATTGAAAAACTTCTGGTATTCACTTTCACTGGCAAGAGGTTGAGTGTGCTGGTTCCAAGACAGATGAGTAATAATGTCTTTCCGTTTTAAAATGTTACTATCTTGACTCGTGGCAGTGACAATTTGCTCCAATAAAATGGCAGCTGGTGTGTTTAATTTCACAATGAAATGTATGTAGGCTTAAGCCATCTTGGAAGGGATACTATGATACTATATAGGCAGTCTGAAGAAGTAGTCAGAAGGGTTTTGATCTTTCCCAGGACGGTGCACCATTGTAATCGTAGACCCTAATGTTCAATGCGAGGAGGCATCCTGGCCTTTTGATTGCCAAAGATGGTCAACCATGCTTGATGATCTGTCACAAGCATAAAAGGCTTTCCACATGAGAATAGGAAGAAATTTTTACAAGCCCACACCACTGTTAAACTTACTTTCTCAGGTTGTGAATAAACACATTGCGTTTGGGACAAACGTTTGCTTGCATATGCCACAAAATGTATTCAAGCATTTGGGTGTCCACTGTGCTGTGCAAGGATTGCACCTAACCCGACTGGCCTAGCATCAACAAGAACTTCTGTATAAAGCTTTGGATTAAAATATGCCATTTCAGTAGCGTTCTCAATAGCTTGTTTGATTTGCTTAAAGCTTTGTTCGCATTCATGCGACCAATTTAATGAAACGTTCTTTTTCATCAAGTCTCTCATTGGAACACTCATGGTGGCAAAGTCTTGTATTTGTCTGGACCTGTAACTGGCCATGCCAAGGAATGAATGTAATATGGATACATCTTGCGGAAGACTGGCAGTTAACAATGCTTGCGCTTGAGCTGGATAGGGTGTGGTACCCCCATTAGAAAAGTTATGGCCAGAGAACTTTAGCTTTGTCCTATGAAATTCAAATTTATCAGCATTCAAAGTTAAACCTGCATCAACAAGTAAACAATACACTTGCTTGAAAGCTTTATCATACTCCTTCTTTGTAGCTCTGAAAATTTATGTCATCGCTATAGTTGAAACCATTCATGACAGGCTATATGATATGTTGGTTGATATCCTGAAAAAGGTCTCCAGTGGATGACACACCAAACAGTAGTCTTTTATATCAAAAATAGACCAATATGTGAAGAAAAGGTTCTAATGTACCGGCAATTCTGCTTGAGTTAAAACTGAAGATATAATTCTTTTAAATCAAGGCAAGAAAAGACCTTCACACCATTCAATTGTATTAGCATGTCAGCAATGTGCAGACCTGAATGTCGTTCTCTTTCAATTGCCTTATTCACTTCACGCATATCCACACAGCTGCATACAGCTCCTTCACTGTTCTTTTTGGGTACTACCACTAAGGGAGAAACCCCTGATGTTAGAACGGAAGAACGCTCAATGATATCAGGTTTAATAATTGATTCAAGCTCCTTTTCAACAGCTTCTTGTAAACAAAATACAATTTGTCTGTGTTTTTGAGCAACCGGACAGACATCCCCAGTAATATGCAATTGTACTTTCATAACCCCCTGAAACAATGAAGAGAACTGACTTACTATTTTGTGGTGAACATTCACGTTGTAACTGAGATCAGTCCCATATCAGTAGAGGTTCTGAAACTGAGTAAACAGGCACTTGATGCCGTACCTTGAAGCACATGATTGGGTGCTTGCACTTCTGTCTTCTTGTGCTTCATCCTTACTACGAATGAACCTTGACTTTTCAATAGCAGCAAGGCAGCCTAGGTATATGCTTTACTTTTCATTGGCGTTAGTTGTGGCAATGGAGATAATTCATTAAATTTCTCCTTAAGCACAATGTTTAGCAACACACCACTGTCGATAATGAAAGGTATTGAACAGCAGTTTACTTTCAGTGTAATCTTCTGACAATGTTTGAATTACTTTGGTGCCTTTTGAAGTTGACTTTTCTTTGATATTGTCTTCACATGTGGCCAGTCCAACATGGGCACATTTTTCTGAGATAAACATCAACATTGCACAACCATCTTCTTCACTTTCACTTGACATGATTACTTATGAACTTTTTTAAATGATTTAGATGACAATCAACTTCGTTTGGTGTTGATTTGTCTCATCTGGTGTTGTTCCTTGGCCTTGTGGGCGTTCGTAGAATGCCGCTTCTGGAACGTCTGGATGGCCACTTTGTCATCTCACTGTGACACACTCACTTTTTCCTTTGCCTTGAAACAGTTACAAAATGGTTATCCTTCCTTTAGCCTTTGCATATCTGTTCAATGACGAGACATTTACCTTTGTGTAGAAATGAAAATCCACTCCTGAAACAGATCACTTTGAAGACATCACTTGTGTCCTTCAGCCTTGTGCTTCTGCTTACTTTTCATGCTCATGACTGACTCCCTTTGGGGAATCTCCCGGCTCCATGTCAGCAGCTTGTCGATCGACATGCTCTTCAGCTCTGGCAGCCATGAGACGTCGCTCTAGAATAAGGGCCAGATTCACAAGGCCCTATGGCCACTGGAGCATCTCTTTTAGTGATGCTCCAGTGGCAATACACACCGCCCCGTATTTACAAGGTGGCGTTAAGCCACTATTTGTGGCCTAATGCCACCTTGTAAATACGGCCCCTTCACACGCAGCACTTTGTGTGGAAGGAGGGTGCAATTGGTGTTGCTGTGGGTGTAATTTCTTAATCCTCAGGCAGCACCAAAATCTAAAGCCAACCCAGGGGTGGAGTTAGCATGGCACAACAAGGAGAAATGCTTTCTCCTTGTGTTTTGCTCTTTCTATATATGCTGCATTCTGCAGCATACATAGAAAGAGCAAAAGGCCATTGAAGATTGTTTTTGTGTAGGAAGGTGTCCCTTCCTGCACAAAAATAATCTCCCGCATCGCAGCCATCCTTGCACCATGGCACAAGGGTGGATGCGTTGGTGCTCGGCAGCAAATGTAGCACCGGAGCGGGGAAACATAGGGGTGCTCCATATTGTTGTTGCGTTTTGAAAATGACTGAGCGCGGCGCTGCCAAATTTGGCACAGCTTTACACTTCATCATTTTCTTGTACATCTGGGCCTAAGTGTTTGTCTCAGCATTCGTTGTTTGAATGAATCTGACAGCCATCCGTCAGTACTCTGAGACACATTCCTTCTTCATCATTAAATTAATTGAACTTTGTGTTTGATGAGTGTATCCAGTCTCTCATCATATTCACCTATGGTTTAACCAACTCTCTGTCGTTCTTGACTGAAAGTGTACTTTTATATTCGGCAATGGACTGAACTTGAGACTCAGGGCCCCTTTAACTTGACGGTATGTATCTTTGTCACCTCGCAGCATTATCTTTATGACTTCTTTTACACCCTCACCAGCAAGATTCTTAAGATATTTGATAATCTTCTTGATATCTGTTTCTTCTAGTGCATCAATGAAATCATCAAATGTCTCTATACAAGTAGTCAATCTATTGACTATATTCTGATTTTTGGCTGCGTGGTTTTGAATGCTGGTGGTGGTTTCAGGAAGGTGGCAGCTTCCACTGTTTGTGGAACTTGCTGATGCAGAAAATAGCATTCTCTCCGATGCTGCTTGGTGGTCTTTACGAACTTGTTATGCAAACCGCCTCTGAGACCTTGCGATATGCTGGCCTCTGGGTCATCTTTGATAACTGTGGTAAACGTGACCTCTTTCTTGGTCTCTATTGGAAAAACAGCCTTTCACTATACCTATCGGCACTCTCGACCTATCAGTCTTGGAAGACCTTTGAAGATGTTCAGTGCCCCACTAAGCAGATTTGGTATCATGCCAGTAAGCAGATACCGTTTCTTTTATCTGAATGACTTTGTCTTTAGGTGTCCTTTTGTGCGTTTTGACATGTGGTTGATCCCTGCCTCGCAGCGCTTCTGGTCACAGTGTTGTTTTCCAATTTGCTGTCGCTATTTGCTACACTTTTAAAACCTGGTTGTATCTGCCTTCAGCGTTATCACTCTCTATGATGTATAGCTTTATGTTGTGTAATAGTGCAGTACCTCTCTTTGCGGCCTTGCTAGCAGGTTCTTGGCCAACGATTTGTAAACCTCTCAGTGCAGCTTTCATTCTCTTCAAGTGCTTCACACAGGCTAGAGATACACTTTGACTCCACATACGCCAAACATCGATTTTGCAAGTTGACAGAGGCAGACTTGACACGCACATGCAGTTTGATTAGACCATGGCAAGCTCTGTGGGAGAGCACTGTCAACCTTCGGGTTACTTATCCCCTATCTTGTTGCCTGTTGTAATGTCTTCCCCAGCCTGGGTACCTGCCAATGACTATGGCTCACATGGAGCAGAGTGTTACACACCTTTATTCGTCTGTGTGTAACTGCAAACTCAACATTCTAACCTGCATTCACTTCACTATTTCTAACAATTACTTCACAGTTCTATGAAGTCCATCAGATTCCGTCATTGATAACTCACACTACACTACGATTTGCACATAGCACAGGCTAGAATTATGACAGGAGAAGCTATGTTTGCAAAATGGTTGTATTTTTTAAAAAGTGATGTGGATATCTTCAGTTTCCCAAACGGGGAATGGGAAAAATTGGAAAGTTAAAGAATTGGGAAAGGAATAGCGTGGCAGTGATGTGAAAAGATATGAGGTACTTGTTAGGGAAAATAGTACATGACCTCTTGAGTTAGATTGCAGTGGTCAATTACTGCTGCTTTGCATCTGGTAATTCGCTATATCTGGATTTGCCACTAATATGACAGAATTGTGCAGAATCATAAATAAAGTCCCGGTTACAAAGGGAAGATCGCTATTTCTCTTGAGATACACCAGTTTCTTTCCAAGGGTACTGTACTAAAGCACCAAGGGAGCAGTTCCTCTCCCCGAGCAAACATCAAAGTTATCTTTTTGGCTGTGTATAATGGTATGAGAGTAGATCATTGCTTAAGCAAGTTAAACCCCATCATTCATATTACACAGCTATCATCATACCAGGTGTAGAGGAAGCATATTAAAAACGGCAGTGCAGCAACCAGCTGGATCCATCGCCATCGACGGAGCCCATAGGCCATCCCGGCTAAGAGAGGCTGGCCTAACGTGACCAAGTAGGCTTGGGTTGTGACCACTATGGCCCGGAACCTTGATGGGATCCATTCTTGAGCTGGAAGAAAAATAAATCACACAGTATTTTCAGTACTTTGTCAACTTAAGTTTTTATCTTTTAAGCAATAGGCGTTTGGATTATTGATAATTATTTACTGATTGAAATAAAGTCATAATTGGATGTGGAAGAGAAAAACCACCTAAATGACCAGTTTACTCCTGACTCTGTTATAATCAGATTTATTTTTGTGACGAATCCACTGCCTCTTACCTATCTATGAATTAAACATTTCAGCTGTGTCTAGATCACCTATACACAATATCGTATTTATTTTTCCTTTTTAGACTCTCAGGCTTTTCATTCTAGGCCCAGAAATTCTCAATTGGTTGAGCTCTGACAGAAAGTTATTGGTATGACATAATGTAGAGGTTCACCAGCAAACTTTTTGTACAAGTTTACCAATATACTTTGGTATATATATTGAGACATTTTAGAGAACAATGAGCAAAACCTATTGAATAAAACTGGAAATGATTTAAAACAAATTTGCAGAGAATTTTGGATATTTTTTACCAAAAGGATTTTTCAGGGAAATTTTAACACACATTGGACTAGCATAACTGAATAGGATAGAAAGACATTCATGTGGGTTCTTGGTCTCACCCAAGGTAATTTTGAGAAACTACATTGAAAAGCCCATTTTGTCAGTGATGTATGAAAAAAATTAATAAAAATGAAAGGTGACTTTACAGAGAGATTAGGCGGTTCTCCCCAATGGAAATTGGGCCTGTTATGTGGAAGAAAATTGGATAGCCATGGAAGATAATTTAAAAGAGTGGTGTGGCGGCTATCCCATAGGAAATCCTAAGACAAGTTGTAGCAAATGGTGCATGTAAAAGCAAATTGGGCCACAAGCTGTTAAAACTGGATAGGATTTAAAAGCAATTTTCCAGGGCAGCAGGTGGATGGGTACTCCCTTAGTATTATGTTTGGATTACGTTTGTGGTGGCAATCGGGTATTTACAAACATACTGGTAAAGTATGATTGTTCAAATGTGGGTGGCATTTAAGGTAGTTTTAGAGGGGTGTTGGAAATCTCTGATTTTTGAGAATTTAAAGGGCACTTTTTAATTTATAATTGGGGTGGCCATTCATAGATTGTTTCTGACATTAATTGGTGTCTGTAATTAATTAGTAGAGAATATGTTGATTTGTAATACTGCAAGCGTGAGGGGTGGTGTGCTTATAGTACATTTATCAAAGTGGGTCTATTATTTGTTTTACTGCAGTGCATGGGAGCACCGTTGGGTTGGCTGCCATTTGCCAACTAGTTGGCAGGATTATCATTTTGTGTGTATGAAGGTCTGAGGATTCTGACTAATGTATACTGTTTGAAGGTATTGTTTGCTCATCTGATGCATGATGTTCTTGTTAAAGAGTGGATGAAGTTTGTAGGCCTCCCTAAATAAATCATCGTTCAGCTTCCATATTTGTACAGTAACCTTTATGTCCCTTTGACTATAACTTTACCAGTTAACATATTTAATGAAAATCCACAGCACTCTCACCACCCATATCTCCAGCCTCTTTTTAGGTAAATAGTAAATACCCAAACCACTTTGATTAAGTAAGACACATAACACACAAAGTCGCACCCTGATTTTGAGAAGGCTGCGATGGTGAGGACTCTTGCTTTAGTAAAAAGGGTGTGTACAAATGTATGTGTTAAAAGCAGCAGACATATCTTGTAGAGGCAAAGTTCTTCTGCAAAGAGCACTATCCCGCCACAGTTTCTCATGCCATTTCGATGAGCAATGCTCTTTTGTTTCAATTTTATTCTGTAGTTTTTTCCATATCTTCAGGTTCCTTATCAATAACTACTTAGTATTTGTGCAGGAATATTATCTCTGATAAATATTGCAGAGCAATCATTTACTTGTAGTCCTTACCTATTCCATCAGTAGCATCACTAGGGGCCAGATGTAGCAAAAATCCAAATTGCGACTTGCAATTTGCGAGTCCGTGCGACTCGCAAATTGCAAGTCGCAATTTGGTATGCAGAAAGGTGTCTCAGACACCTTCTGCAACTCGCAATGGGATCGCAAAGACCCACCTCATTAATATTAATGAGGTGGGTTGCAGTTTGCGACCCCATTGCGAGTATGGGCACTCACGGGGATGGTGGCCTGCTGGAGACAGCAGACCACCATGTCCGTGACTGCTTTTTAATAAAGCAGTTTTTTTTTCTACCTGCAGCCCGTTTTCCTTAAAGAAAAACGAGCTTCACTTAGAAAAAAAACCGAAACCTTTTGTTTCGGTATTTTTCAGGGCAGGTAGTGGTCCATTGGACCACTGCCTGCTCTGAATTTTTTTTTTTTTTCTAGACACAAAGTGGAAGGGGTCCCATGGGGACCCCTTCCCGTTTGCGACTGGGTTACCATCCACTTCAAGTGGATGGTAACTGCGATTTCATTTGCGACCGCTTTCGCGGTCGCAAATGAAAATGAATAGCATTGCGAGTCGCAAATAGGAAGGGAACACCCCTTCCTATTTGCGAGTCGGAAATGCATTTTGCGAGTCGGATCCGACTCGCAAAATGCATTTCTGCATACCGGAGAGGATTTTGCGCCTCGCAAACTGCGTTTTTCGCTGTTTGCGAGGCGCAAAACCCTTTCTACATCTGGCCCTAGATCCCCAAAACCCCTGGGGCATGTTGTTAACCCCAGAACTCCCAATTTGGACCTCTCAAAGCCCACAAGGCAAACAAGAAATTCTTAAAAAGTATTCAACCTCAGTACAAGAAATTCAAAGTTTTGAAACAGGAATATACAAGCGCCCATAGTTGTGTTAAGCTTTTGAGTTAATTTATGTGACAGTCAACAAGTCAATAAATGTTTCCTCAGTCAAGTGTATGACCATAAAAGCACATATTTAAAACATATATAGAAATCACAACAAATCAATGTCGTGAAACTTCAGTTAAAATAAAAAAACCTTCTACATCACTGGTTTAACAATTGACAAGGATACACCATGTAGCATATTTTTTTCCTTAACTTCAGCGCCTGGATAATAAAATTGAGAACTGCATAACAAGGCGTTGCAGGACCAATAGACTCTCTTGGTGTGTTTTGAAACAATTTCTACTTAAAATGGGGAATAAAAACCAAATTCTAAAAGAAGAATACAAAGAACAAAATAACATAAAGTGGTTGGTTGACTGGCTAAAAACACAATCACATGGGCAACATGGTAATGAAGCAAACCAGGAGCCAGTGACAGTAAAAGTCCCTAAAAAATTAATCATGTTGGCTCTAAGCCACGTTAAATGAAACCTATGTTTTGGAGCCTTGATCCACATTAAATAGTGCTCCATGCCATTGCAAGTTGAGAGCCATATAGATTATTGGACTGTGACTATGTCAAAAGCTTTCATAAATCTCATCTTTTTTTTTTAATGGGCAGCATACATTTACTTTACCAGGGCCTTGGTGTGTGAACTAATCTTATCTGGATTCTCAAAAGGATTGCTCATTCCTAGGCCTTGAGAAGTACTTATTACCAAATGAATCTGAGGAACATGTTACTTTGTTTCAGACGATCCTTCACAATTCTGTGTGTAAAATTCAGCTCCAGCATAGACCAGATTTTAACCCAGAATAAAACAGGCACCAGGCCTACCACTTCTCCCAAAACGCCTAACCCCACTTCTTGATGAGAGATAAGACTTGATGTGAATCTCAGAAATTATAAAAACCTATGTAAAAACCTATCCTGAATTGCCTGGAGGGTCTTTACAGACGTATACCCCGACACACCAGCCCCATATATTCCCGCAGAGTGGCACTGGCTTTTATTTAACATTATCAATTCTCTAGGGGCTTATGTCCCAATTTATTTGCAAACCTAAAAAGTATTTTGCACCCCACCTCCATCGATTGGGAACTCTGAGTAATTAATAGGTCTCAACTTATCATGAGGTTGCATTAGCTTTTACACAGGCAGGTCATTTTAGCCTAGGCTTCTAGACTGTGCTCTTTCACTTCAAGGCATGGATTTTTATTTTTCTAATATTTCAGTAAAAGCTTTCTATTCAGCGGAGATGTTTTTATTATTTATCAGCTTGTCCTTTTACACAGACTTCTATTATTCTTGTCTCTGCACGACATTTTCATTCTGTGTTCTATCCAAGGTTGTATGTGATAAGTTACAAATTATTGCCAGTACAAAACGTTCATCATGTCCCCAACTCTTATACACAGAAATATACACGTTATCATGTCAGGGCAGTTTTCTCAGAACAGCAGATGTTTTATTATAAAACACCTCACTGCTCATTACATAATAGAGTGAAATTCAAACCCGTTGCCATCATACACTCCACGTCGCCTTTGCAAGTTTCTGTTGAGATCTGATGTAGTCTCTTCCTCAATGTGGGAGAACTGGCCGTAGACCAACAGACCTCTTCTTTACCTACAATCACAGGTAGATGGGGATGGGGCTTTTCCTGGGGCCTGATAAGCAGATTAGGGCTTACATTGCCATGCCCTTGCAGATAACCTTAGTAGTGCAGGTAGGGATTTTAGAACCATTGTTGTGACAGTATGGTGGGACTTTCTCTATGATTCACTCTCCTTGTCACTGCCTCACTTTTATAATGTTTTATCATCCTCATAATAGCAATACATGCCTTTTTACATAGAATGCATTTGATTCAATAAAACCTATTAAACCTTGTCCTGCTTCTGTTTACCTTTGTATGTGTGAGACATATGTGACTGAGAGAAAGGGGTAAGATCTGTTCCACCATGATTTCCCTGAGAAATCTAGTTGACATGCTGAGGACTGCCACAAATCACCTTTTTCTTGTGTACTGGTGAGGTACTGCTAGCTGGCCGGAACGGTTAGGCTGACAGTTGTCACGTGGCACAGGATCAGACCCCCGTGTCCAGTAGTACTGTCGACCAAATCCCATAGTCGTGTTATCAATTGCGAGAGTCTTTATGACATGGCGCCTCAGACGTTGGTTAGGCACTGAAGTATTTATCTCCCAAGTATCTATGGGGGTCATTACAACATTGGCGGTAAAAGCCGCTTACCGCCGTGCAGAAGACCGCCAACACACCGCCGCGGCAGCAGAATTCCACCACGGTCATTATGACCCACTGCTCGGAATCTGCCAAACTTCAGACACCCACACAAGTCCGCCACACCAAAGGTCAGTGATAAACCTCCACCGTCACGCCAACAGAAATACGCCCACACTATCATGACACACGAATCCACGCGGCGGTCTTTCAACTGCGGTATTCCATTGGCGGTACACACCGCCGCGCTCAAAATACACACACTCTTACAAAACACTACCACATTGGACAATTCAAAATACACACACCTGATACACATACACACACCACTCCGACACACCCATTACAATATAAAACACACACCCACATCACTCACAAACCCCTACAACACAAATACCAAGAGAAGGCCAGAGAGAGACACTACAAACAACTACCAAGCATCCACACGCACACAATACCATCACCCACATTACTTCCACGCACCTCACACAACACACCACTAAATATCACCCCACTTATCACTACACACACCACCCCACACATCACCGCACCACCCCATGGCACAGCAAAGACAACCCAGGATCTCTGAGGAGGAGCTCAGGGTCATGGTGGAGGAAATCGTCCAGGTAGAGCCACAGCTATTTGGATCACAGGTACAGCATACCTCCATAGCTAGGAAGATGGAGCTATGGCGAAGAATAGTGGACAGGGTCAACGCAGTGGGACAGCACCCAAGAAATAGGGATGACATCAGGAAGAGGTGGAACAACCTATGAGGGAAGGTGCGTTCCGTGGTCTCAAGACACCACATCGCGGTTTAGCGGACTGGCGGCAGACCCCCACCTCCTCCCCCACAACTAACAACATGGGAGGAGCAAGTCTTGGCTATTCTGCATCCTGAGGGCCTCGCAGGAGTAGATGGAGGAATGGACTCTGGTAAGTCAAATCTTAACTATTACATCCCCCACCCTACCTGCATGCCATCACATACCCCCACCCTCACCCTCACCCCATCACTCCAACTCCTCACAAATGTCCCAGCATCACAAACCACACATCCTAACACCAAGCCCTGCATGCAACAACAAAGCCGGGACACCCATCACCAAAGCATGGCCACTGCACATACCCATACACCCCCCTAAACCACCATCACACAACGACCCACACAGGAATGCAAGCACTGGGGTACATGGTCACCCACCCATTGCACACCATGGCACACACAGATGTAATAAACATCCTTTTATACCCCTGCAGGACCCCTGCCCAAAGCCACCGGACAGGAGGGTCCACACATGTCCACACCACCAACAGAAGAGGCCCACAGAGATGACAGCAGCTCTGTCCAACTGGATCTAGATGACCAGCCCGGCCCATCGGGGACCTCTGGACAGTCGGTTCCCCTGACACAGTCACAGGCCACCACAGAGCTTCCCCCCTCTGGAAACACCAGCACAGCACCCACCCAGCGGGCCCATACCTCTGTCCCCAGGACAAGTCAAGCAGCAGTGTGTCCACCACTACAGGGAACCCAGGCTAACCGACCACCCCAACAACAACAGGGACCTGTGGGCAGTGGCAGTGGGCACACAGTCCAGGGGACGGAGGCCCAGGAACACAGGGGAACTGGGAGGGCTGCTGTGCGACAGGGGGATGACAGGCCAAGGGAACCCACTCTCCACGAGGCCCTCTCCAACATCATGGGAGCGTACCATCATTCCCAGGAGATGATGGCAACGGTACTGACACTAGCCTGGACGATGAACTGCCCACCACCTCCACCGGCGCTAGTGGACAGGAGGCACCGCCACAGGACCACCACACCAGCACCCCACCCCCTGCAGAGGGAGAACCACCCCGCAAATCGTCCCTGAGATCCAGGACAAAGACAGAGAACAATGACAAGACCCCCACCAAGAAATGAGACCACCCCGAATGTAATCCTTCTGTCCCACTTTGTCACCCTGTCCATCCTCAAACTGCCCCAGCTCCACTTCCTATGCCCATTTGGGCAATGCACCTGTGAGACTAATAGACTGGACTCTGCCATGGACATTCCTCCACCATCACCCCTCATCATTTTACAACCCTCTCCAATCTTGAGCACTTAAATAAACACCCTTAAAGCACAAAACAATCTGGAGTCTGTCTGTGATTTTGAAATAGTGTATTAGCAATTACAGTGACAAAATGCTCTTTCAAAAGTAATTTCAACATACCTATGTCACACAGCTCTATTCCATGAGGAAACAAAGCAGATGTCTCACAGTGGGACCCACATCTGTGAAATCGTAAGGGAAAGTGAAAACTCAGTGACCATACACTGGGTGAAAACGACAGACAGTAGAGAGGTAGTAGTGTTAAAGTACATGTAGTAGGCAGGTTTGTCTTCTTACCTGTGTCTCACTGGAAGTATTGCAGGATAACCGAGTTCCTGTTGTTGATGTCCTCTTCTTCTGCTTCCTCGTCTTCACTGACAACAGGCTCCACAGCTGTCACAACACCGCCATCTGGACCATCCTCCTGCAGAAAAGGCACCTGTCATCGCAAAGCTAAGTTGTGAAGCATACAGCAGGCCACGATGATCTGGCACACCTTCATTGGTAAGTAGAATAGGAATCCACCTGTCATATGGAGGCACCTGAACCTGGCCTTCAGGAGGCTGAAGGTGCACTCTATAATCCGCCGAGTTCGCCCATGGGCATCATTGTAACGTTCCTCTGCCCTTGTCCTGGGATTCCTCACTGGGGTCAGTAGCCATGACAGGTTGGGGTAACCAGAGTCACCTGCAAATGGCGAGGGCAACTGTTAGACACACACTAACCTGTGGGGATATCCCCAGAACCCAGACAACCATTCCCACTGACTTGCTTCCAGGTGCTCACCTAATAGCCACACACTGTGCCTCTGGAGTTGCCCCATCACATAAGGGATGCTGCTATTCCGCAGGATGTAAGCATCATGCACTGAGCCAGGGAATTTGGCATTCACATGGGAGATGTACTGGTCTGCCAAACACACCATCTGCACATTCATGGAATGATAACTCTTCCGGTTTCTGTACACCTGTTCACTCCTGCAGGGGGGTACCAAAGCCACATGTGTCCCATCAATGGCACCTATGATGTTGGGGATATGTCCCACGACATAGAAGTCACCTTTCACTGTAGGCAAATCCTCCACCTGAGGGAAAACGATGTAGCTCCGCATGTGTTTCAGCAGTGCAGACAACACTCTGGACAACACGTTGGAAAACATAGGCTGGGACATCCCTGATGCTATTGCCACTGTTGTTTGAAAAGACCCACTTGCAAGGAAATGGAGTACTGACAGCACCTGCACTAGAGGGGGGGATTCCTGTGGGATGGCGGATAGCTGACATCAGGTCTGGCTCCAGCTGGGCACACAGTTCCAGGATTGTGGCACGATCAAGCCTGTAGGTGATGATCACATGTCTTTCCTCCATTATCGACAGGTCCACCAGCGGTCTGTACACTGGAGGATGCTCCATCTCCTCACATGTCCCAGCGGACGGTGCCTATGAAGGACAACAGCGAGCACAGAGTCAACCAACTCAGAGGTACGTACACACAGCTTACACAGAACACAAATCATAATCCGAAATTTGGCCTGTATGAGTGTTGAGGCAAGGCCTAGGTATGTGTGGCGCAGTTAAAAATTAAGCCATGTGGGCCCCTGAAATGGCGGATGCCTGACCTGTAAAGTGGGACAATGGGATGTGAGGTAACTGCGCTGGCGTTGTACACCGTCGCGGTAGGCGGTCGAAGACCGCGGCGCAATTCTGCATTGGTTAACATTGGACCCTATGGGTCCCAGGAGCCAATGACGATGTACACCGGCTGTGATGGTACGCACCCCCGCCGACGTGACCGCCATTTTCTATATGTTCAATCACTCGATACCTGATCTTCGACAGGAGAGGACCTACACTGCAAGTGCTGCTGTGACCTCGGTGTGTAAGAGACAATGGCTCGTGAGTCTGGGGAAAGGGCTCCTGCCTTCACATCGGAGGAGTTGGAGAAACTCGTGGATGGGGTCCTCCCCAGTACACGCTACTCTACGGTCCTCCAGACAAACAGGTAAGTACACTGGGAGCATGCTGTATGGGCTATGCCTGTGTGGAGTGGGTGGATGACAGATGGGGGGTAGATCGAGGCGTGCATGAAACAACGGTGAGTGCGTGTGCCACATGGCAAGGGTAGGGAAGGGGGCCAATGACTGTGACGGTATGGACGGTTATATCTTCTCCTTTTCCCCTGCACAATTCCTGTAGTTCAGCGCCCACCAGAAGAAGGATATTTGGCGTGCCATCGCCAAGTAAGTCTGGACCCTGGGGGTCTATCACAGATGGAGCACCCACTGCCGTAAGAGATGGGAGCACATTCGCCGCTGGAGCAAGAAGACGGCGGAGGCCCAGCTGGGGATGGCATCTCAACGTGGGAGGGGTGCCCGTTGCACCATGACCCCCCTGATGTTCAGGATCCTGGCGTGGTGTACCCGGAGTTGGATGGGCGCTTGAGGGCATCACAGCAGCCACAAGGGGGTGAGTACACTATCAATCTGCTGATTTTGTGCGCAGTGGAGGTGTCTGGGTGGGGAGGTGGGCTGTGGGTTTCCCTAGGCCAGGGCGAGTGTGCTAGTTAGGTCCCCTTGTTCTGGAAGACCCTGTGGCACCCCACCCCACCTGTGTACAGTGCCAAGTACACCTAGTCAGGCTCCTGTGACTTCCATGTGTGCAGATGTCGGCCAAAGCCTTGTAGGCCATGTCCCAGGGATTAAACAGTGGACCCCAAGTGCGCGGCGTAGTGCAGGGGGCTTCTGTGTCTGTCATGTCCGCCAACAGTAGCGGTAATGCATGCACTCAACATGTCTTTCTTCTGTTGTTCCCCCCCTTTTGGTGGTCTCCCTGTTCTTGTGTGCATTAACATCATCAGGCGGAGGAGCAGTGGCACCGGAGCAGGAGGGAGCTGCATCCCACATGGCCCTGGAGGGTGAGACGACGGACTCGGAATTCACCAGTGGGACAGAGGGCGAGGGGAGCTCCACGCCGGGGACAGGAGCTGAGACCAGTGATACGGACTCATCCTCTGATGGGAGCTCCCCAGAAGGGTGGGCATCACCTTCGCTCCAGGTACCTCAGGCCCTGCCCCAGTCACCCCTGCTGCCATCAGTGAGGAGGCCATTGACCTCCTTAGGTCCCTCACTGTTGGGCAGTCTACCATTTTGAATGCCATCCAGGGTGTAGAAAGGCAGTTGCAACAAACAATGCATTCCTAGAGGGCATTCATTCTGGTCAGGCAGCCCTTTAGCAAGCTTTTCAGACTCTGGCCTCAGCACTGATGGCAGCTATTGTCCCTGTCTCTAGCCTCCCCCCTCCAACTTCCTCCAGCCAAACCCAATCCCCTCTACCTCAGCCTACCCCAAGCACACCTTCAGACCAGCATGCACACACGTCAACACACAAGGGAAGCTCTGGCAAACATAAGCACCACACATCCCACAGGCACTCACGCAAGCATCACACACATGCAGACGCACCAACATCCACTGCCTCCACTGTGTCCCCCTCCTCCTCGTCTCCTTCCTCCCTCCCAGTCTCGTCTCCACTCACGCCTGTATGCAATGCATCTACAGCCACTACTTCCATCACCAGCACACCCACCACCACACCCCGCTCACGTGCAGTCACCACCCCCACTACCTTTCACACGTCCCCTGTGTCCTCTCTTACTGTGACGCCCGCTCCCAAAGTACACAAACGCAGCCACACACCCACCCAACAGCCATCCACCTCACGACAGCCTCCAGCACATGCACCTTCACCCAAAGTCACCAAACGAACACCTCCTACAACCACAACCTCTTCCTCCACTCCCAAACCCCCTCCAGCTACCCGTCCCAGTGTTCCCAAGCAACTTTCCTGTCCACCCTTGACCTCTTTCCCTTACCTCCCCCACCCCGTCAGTCTCCTAGGGCCCGACTCTCCAGGTCCCAAACTAGCACCTCAGCCACAACATCTCAACAGGGCAGCCAGTGTGGCACGGAGCCACAGCACGGACAGTCCCTCACCTGTCAAGCATCAAAAGTTGGTCAGTCCTGGCGGGAGAGGGGGAAGACTCCAGCCACCAAAGCCGCTCCCAGGGGTACAGGTGGGAGTGTGGAGTCAGCTGCGACACCTTCCAAGGTGTGGAAGGAACACAAGAAACTCAGCCAGTCTGGGAAGAGCAGCACAGCGGAGAAGACCGCCATCATCCCCGCTGCCCAGGAGGCCAGCACCAGCCCTGCTGCCCAGGAGGCCACCGCCAGCACCAGCCCTGCTGCCCAGGAGGCCACCTCCATCATCCCCGCTGCCCAGGAGGCCACCGCCATCATCCCCGCTGCCCAGGAGTCCACCGGCAGCACCAGCCCTGCTGCCCAGGAGGCCACCGTCATCATCCCCGCTGCCCAGGAGGCCACTGCCAGCACCAGCCCTGCTGCCCAGGAGGCCACCCCCATCACCCCTGCTGCCCAGGAGGCCCCCGCCATCATCCCCGCTGCCCACGAGGCCACCGCCATCATCCCCGCTGCCCAGGAGGCCAGCACCAGCCCTGCTGCCCAGGAGGCCACCGCCAGCACCAGCCCTGCTGCCCTGGAAGCCACCGCCAGCATCAGCCCCACTGGGCCATAAAGGACCGCCAGCACGAGCCCTGCTGCCCTGGAAAAGACCGCCAGTACCAGCCCCGCTGGGCCATAAAGGACCGCCAGCACGAGCCCCGCTGGGCCATTAGGGACCGCCAGCACCAGCCCCGCTTGGCCATAAAGGACCACCAGCACCAGCACCGCTGGGCCAGACAGGATCGCCAGCAGCTGAGTCACTGCCAAGGACCCCGCCACCACAAGCACCGCTGAACAGGACAATGCCGCCACAAGCACCGCTGCCAAGGTCACCTCCGCCACAAGCAGGACACTGCTGCCACAAGCACCGCTGCCAAGGACACCGCCACCACAAGCACCGCTGAACAGGACACTGCAAGTCTGGGAAGAGCAGCACGGCGGAGAAGACCGCCATCATCCCTGCTGCCCAGGAGGCCACCGCCAGCACCAGCCCTGCTGCCCAGGAGGCCACCTCCATCATCCCCGCTGCCCAGGAGGCCACTGCCATCATCCCCGCTGCCCAGGAGGCCAGCACCAGCCCTGCTGCCCAGGAGGCCACTCCCATCATCCCCGCTGCCCAGGAGGCCAACGCCATCATCCCCGCTGCCCAGGAGGCCACCGCCATCATCCCCGCTGCCCAGAAGGCCAGCACCAGCCCTGCTGCCCAGGAGACCAGCACCAGCCCTGCTGCCCTGGAAGCCACCGCCAGCATCAGCCCCGCTGGGCCATAAAGGACCGCCAGCACCAGCCCCGCTGGGCCATAAAGGACCGCCAGCACCAGCCCCGCTGGGCCATTAGGGACCGCCAGCACCAGCCCCGCTGGGCCATAAAGGACCGCCAGCACCAGCCCCGCTGGGCCAGACAGGATCGCCAGCAGCTGAGTCACTGCCAAGGACCCCGCCGCCACAAGCACTGCTGAACAGGACACTGCCGCCACAAGCACCGCTGCCAAGGACACCGCTGCCACAAGCAGGACACTGCCGCCACAAGCACCGCTGCCAAGGACACTGCTGCCACAAGCACCACTGAACAGGACACTGCAAGTCTGGGAAGAGCAGCACGGCGGAGAAGACCGCCATCATCCCCGCTGCCCAGGAGGCCACCGCCAGCACCAGCCCTGCTGCCCAGGATGCCACCGCCAGCACCAGCCCTGCTGCCCAGGAGGCCACCTCCATCATCCCCGCTGCCCAGGAGGCCACCACCATCATCCCCGCTGCCCAGGAGGGCACCGCCAGCACCAGCCCTGCTGCCCAGGAGGCCACCCCCATCATCCCCACTGCCCAGGAGGCCACCACCATCATCCCCGCTGCCCAGGAGGCCACCGCCATCATCCCCGCTGCCCAGGAGGCCAGCACCAGCCCTGCTGCCCAGGAGGCCACCGCCAGCACCAGCCCTGCTGCCCTGGAAGCCACCGCCAGCACCAGCCCCGCTGGGCCATAAAGGACCGCCAGCACCAGCCCCGCTGGGCCATTAGGGACCGCCAGCACCAGCCCTGCTGGGCCATAAAGGACCGCCAGCACCAGCCCCGCTGGGCCAGACAGGATCGCCAGCAGCTGAGTCACTGCCAAGGACCCCGCCGCCACAAGCACCGCTGAACAGGACACTGCCGCCACAAGCACCGCTGCCAAGGACACCGCTGCCACAAGCAGGACACTGCCGCCACAAGCACTGCTGCCAAGGACACTGCCACCACAAGCACCACTGAACAGGACACTGCAAGTCTGGGAAGAGCAGCACGGCGGAGAAGACCGCCATCATCCCCGCTGCCCAGGAGGCCACCGCCAGCACCAGTCCTGCTGCCCAGGAGGCCACCGCCAGCACCAGCCCTGCTGCCCAGGAGGCCACCTCCATCATCCCCGCTGCCCAGGAGGCCACCACCATCATCCCCGCTGCCCAGGAGGGCACCGCCAGCACCAGCCCTGCTGCCCAGGAGGCCACCCCCATCATCCCCGCTGCCCAGGAGGCCCCCGCCATCATCCCCGCTGCCCACGAGGCCACCGCCATCATCCCCGCTGCCCAGGAGGCCAGCACCAGCCCTGCTGCCCAGGAGGCCACCGCCAGCACCAGCCCTGCTGCCCTGGAAGCCACCGCCAGCATCAGCCCCACTGGGCCATAAAAGACCGCCAGTACCAGCCCCGCTGGGCCATAAAGGACCGCCAGCACGAGCCCCGCTGGGCCATTAGGGACCGCCAGCACCAGCCCCGCTTGGCCATAAAGGACCACCAGCACCAGCACCGCTGGGCCAGACAGGATCGCCAGCAGCTGAGTCACTGCCAAGGACCCTGCCACCACAAGCACCGCTGAACAGAACACTGCCGCCACAAGCACCGCTGCCAAGGACACCGCCGCCACAAGCAGGACACTGCTGCCAAAAGCACCGCTGCCAAGGACACCGCCACCACAAGCACCGCTGAACAGGACACTGCAAGTCTGGTAAGAGCAGCACGGCGGAGAAGACCGCCATCATCCCTGCTGCCCAGGAGGCCACCGCCAGCACCAGCCCTGCTGCCCAGGAGGCCACCTCCATCATCCCCGCTGCCCAGGAGGCCACTGCCATCATCCCCGCTGCCCAGGAGGCCACCGCCAGCACCAGCCCTGCTGCCCAGGAGGCCACCCCCATCATCCCCGCTGCCCAGGAGGCCAACGCCATCATCCCCGCTGCCCAGGAGGCCACCGCCATCATCCCCGCTGCCCAGGAGGCCAGCACCAGCCCTGCTGCCCAGGAGGCCACCGCCAGCACCAGCCCTGCTGCCCTGGAAGCCACCGCCAGCATCAGCCCCACTGGGCCATAAAGGACCGCCAGCACGAGCCCTGCTGCCCTGGAAAAGACCGCCAGTACCAGCCCCGCTGGGCCATAAAGGACCGCCAGCACGAGCCCCGCTGGGCCATTAGGGACCGCCAGCACCAGCCCTGCTTGGCCATAAAGGACCACCAGCACCAGCACCGCTGGGCCAGACAGGATCGCCAGCAGCTGAGTCACTGCCAAGGACCCCGCCACCACAAGCACCGCTGAACAGGACACTGCCGCCACAAGCACCGCTGCCAAGGTCACCTCCGCCACAAGCAGGACACTGCTGCCACAAGCACCGCTGCCAAGGACACCGCCACCACAAGCACCGCTGAACAGGACACTGCAAGTCTGGGAAGAGCAGCACGGCGGAGAAGACCGCCATCATCCCTGCTGCCCAGGAGGCCACCGCCAGCACCAGCCCTGCTGCCCAGGAGGCCACCTCCATCATCCCCGCTGCCCAGGAGGCCACTGCCATCATCCCCGCTGCCCAGGAGGCCAGCACCAGCCCTGCTGCCCAGGAGGCCACCCCCATCATCCCCGCTGCCCAGGAGGCCAACGCCATCATCCCCGCTGCCCAGGAGGCCACCGCCATCATCCCCGCTGCCCAGAAGGCCAGCACCAGCCGTGCTGCCCAGGAGACCAGCACCAGCCCTGCTGCCCTGGAAGCCACCGCCAGCATCAGCCCCGCTGGGCCATAAAGGACCCCCAGCACCAGCCCCGCTGGGCCATAAAGGACCGCCAGCACCAGCCCCGCTGGGCCATTAGGGACCACCAGCACCAGCCCCGCTGGGCCATAAAGGACCGCCAGCACCAGCCCCGCTGGGCCAGACAGGATCGCCAGCAGCTGAGTCACTGCCAAGGACCCCGCCGCCACAAGCACTGCTGAACAGGACACTGCCACCACAAGCACCGCTGCCAAGGACACCGCTGCCACAAGCAGGACACTGCCGCCACAAGCACCGCTGCCAAGGACACTGCTGCCACAAGCACCACTGAACAGGACACTGCAAGTCTGGGAAGAGCAGCACGGCGGAGAAGACCGCCATCATCCCCGCTGCCCAGGAGGCCACCGCCAGCACCAGCCCTGCTGCCCAGGATGCCACCGCCAGCACCAGCCCTGCTGCCCAGGAGGCCACCTCCATTATCCCCGCTGCCCAGGAGGCCACCACCATCATCCCTGCTGCCCAGGAGGGCACCGCCAGCACCAGCCCTGCTGCCCAGGAGGCCACCCCCATCATCCCCACTGCCCAGGAGGCCACCACCATCATCCCCGCTGCCCAGGAGGCCACCGCCATCATCCCTGCTGCCCAGGAGGCCAGCACCAGCCCTGCTGCCCAGGAGGCCACCGCCAGCACCAGCCCTGCTGCCCTGGAAGCCACCGCCAGCACCAGCCCCGCTGGGCCATAAAGGACCGCCAGCACCAGCCCCGCTGGGCCATTAGGGACCGCCAGCACCAGCCCTGCTGGGCCATAAAGGACCGCCAGCACCAGCCCCGCTGGGCCAGACAGGATCGCCAGCAGCTGAGTCACTGCCAAGGACCCCGCCGCCACAAGCACAGCTGAACAGGACACTGCCGCCACAAGCACCGCTGCCAAGGACACCGCTGCCACAAGCAGGACACTGTCGCCACAAGCACTGCTGCCAAGGACGCTGCCACCACAAGCACCACTGAACAGGACACTGCAAGTCTGGGAAGAGCAGCACGGCGGAGAAGACCGCCATCATCCCCGCTGCCCAGGAGGCCACCGCCAGCACCAGTCCTGCTGCCCAGGAGGCCACCGCCAGCACCAGCCCTGCTGCCCAGGAGGCCACCTCCATCATCCCCGCTGCCCAGGAGGCCACCACCATCATCCCCGCTGCCCAGGAGGGCACCGCCAGCACCAGCCCTGCTGCCCAGGAGGCCACCACCATCATCCCTGCTGCCCAGGAGGGCACCGCCAGCACCAGCCCTGCTGCCCAGGAGGCCACCCCCATCATCCCCACTGCCCAGGAGGCCACCACCATCATCCCCGCTGCCCAGGAGGCCACCGCCATCATCCCTGCTGCCCAGGAGGCCAGCACCAGCCCTGCTGCCCAGGAGGCCACCGCCAGCACCAGCCCTGCTGCCCTGGAAGCCACCGCCAGCACCAGCCCCGCTGGGCCATAAAGGACCGCCAGCACCAGCCCCGCTGGGCCATTAGGGACCGCCAGCACCAGCCCTGCTGGGCCATAAAGGACCGCCAGCACCAGCCCCGCTGGGCCAGACAGGATCGCCAGCAGCTGAGTCACTGCCAAGGACCCCGCCGCCACAAGCACCGCTGAACAGGACACTGCCGCCACAAGCACCGCTGCCAAGGACACCGCTGCCACAAGCAGGACACTGTCGCCACAAGCACTGCTGCCAAGGACACTGCCACCACAAGCACCACTGAACAGGACACTGCAAGTCTGGGAAGAGCAGCACGGCGGAGAAGACCGCCATCATCCCCGCTGCCCAGGAGGCCACCGCCAGCACCAGTCCTGCTGCCCAGGAGGCCACCGCCAGCACCAGCCCTGCTGCCCAGGAGGCCACCTCCATCATCCCCGCTGCCCAGGAGGCCACCACCATCATCCCCGCTGCCCAAGAGGGCACCGCCAGCACCAGCCCTGCTGCCCAGGAGGCCACCCCCATCATCCCCGCTGCCCAGGAGGCCCCCGCCATCATCCCCGCTGCCCACGAGGCCAGCACCAGCCCTGCTGCCCAGGAGGCCACCGCCAGCACCAACCCTGCTGCCCTGGAAGCCACCGCCAGCATCAGCCCCACTGGGCCATAAAAGACCGCCAGTACCAGCCCCGCTGGGCCATAAAGGACCACCAGCACGAGCCCCGCTGGGCCATTAGGGACCGCCAGCACCAGCCCCGTTTGGCCATAAAGGACCACCAGCACCAGCACCGCTGGGCCAGACAGGATCGCCAGCAGCTGAGTCACTGCCAAGGACCCCGCCACCACAAGCACCGCTGAACAGAACACTGCCGCCACAAGCACCGCTGCCAAGGACACCGCCGCCACAAGCAGGACACTGCTGCCAAAAGCACCGCTGCCAAGGACACCGCCACCACAAGCACCGCTGAACAGGACACTGCAAGTCTGGGAAGAGCAGCACGGCGGAGAAGACCGCCATCATCCCTGCTGCCCAGGAGGCCACCGCCAGCACCAGCCCTGCTGCCCAGGAGGCCACCTCCATCATCCCCGCTGCCCAGGAGGCCACTGCCATCATCCCCGCTGCCCAGGAGGCCACCGCCAGCACCAGCCCTGCTGCCCAGGAGGCCACCCCCATCATCCCCGCTGCCCAGGAGGCCAACGCCATCATCCCCGCTGCCCAGGAGGCCACCGCCATCATCCCCGCTGCCCAGGAGGCCAGCACCAGCCCTTCTGCCCAGGAGACCAGCACCAGCCCTGCTGCCCTGGAAGCCACCGCCAGCATCAGCCCCGGTGGGCCATAAAGGACCGCCAGCACCAGCCCCGCTGGGCCATAAAGGACCGCCAGCACCAGCCCCGCTGGGCCATTAGGGACTGCCAGCACCAGCCCTGCTGGGCCATAAAGGACCGCCAGCACCAGCCCCGCTGGGCCAGACAGGATCGCCAGCAGCTGAGTCACTGCCAAGGACCCCGCCGCCACGAGCACTGCTGAACAGGACACTGCCGCCACAAGCACCGCTGCCAAGGACACCGCAGCCACAAGCAGGACACTGCCGCCACAAGCACCGCTGCCAAGGACACTGCCGCCACAAGCACCGCTGAACAGGACACTACCGCAACAAGCACCGCTGACCCATGAGCGCCAAGGGCACTGACGCTACTGAGTCCTTCACGAGCAGGATGAAGCGATCTGGGTACAAGGCCCCCTCCAGAACCAGTGGAGAATGACATCCACTACCTCTGTCCTTGGCAGGATGAAGAACTCTGGGCACAAGGCCCCCTCCAGAACCAGTGGAGAGATACATCCACTACCTCAGTCTTTGGCAGGATGAAGCACTCTGGGCACAAGGCCCCCTCCAGAACCAGTGGAGCGATACATCCACTACCTCAGTCCTTGGTAGGATGAAGCACTCTGAGCACAAGACCCCCTCCAGAACCAGTGGAGAATGACATCCACTACCTCTGTCCTTGGCAGGATGAAGAACTCTGGGCACAAGGCCCCCTCCAGAACCAGTGGAGAGATACATCCACTACCTCAGTCTTTGGCAGGATGAAGCACTCTGGGCACAAGGCCCCCCTCCAGAACCAGTGGAGCGATACATCCACTACCTCAGTCCTTGGTAGGATGAAGCACTCTGAGCACAAGGCCCCCTCCAGAACCAGTGGAGAATGACATCCACTACCTCAGTCCTTGGCAGGATGAAGCACTCTGGGCACAAGGCCCCCTCCAGAACCAGTGGAGATTGACATCCACTTGAGAGACCGTGGCTTTGCACTCCCCAAGATTGAACAGTGGTGTTGGAAAATGGGTTATTGGTAGGGCAGGTAGGTACCTACACCTAGCAACAAGCCACTAACCTCCACATAGGTACAGTTAGGTCTCAGTAAATTAATCCCAGCTCTACCCTTGGTAGCTTGGCATCGAGCGTCAAGGCTTAACTTAGGAGACAAAGTGTAAAGCATTCAAATATCACAAAACAGTAATTAAATAAAACACAGGAAACTGTTTAAAAATCCAAAACCAATTTATAAAAATAGTTTATATTTTTATCTTTAAAATGACACAAAAACGATTAAAATCGGTTCAGGGGAACCGGAGATATGAATTTTTAAAGAATTATTACTTTTCTAGCGCTTAGAAACAAAAGGCGCCAATCGGGTCATCTGGTTGCACCTCGACCGGGGCAAAGTCAAACTTTCAGGCCGACCGCGATGGAGCCCTGCTCGGCTACAGGTCGCGGGAGGCCTCGGTTAAAAAGTTACCTTCTGACTTAGTCTTTATTTTGAAGTTTTTCTTCACCGGGACGAACCTGCCAGTTGAATCCGACCTCCTGGAGCCCTTGTCCGGATACGCGATGTGGGTTTCCTCGGTGGAGACTTTTACCTTCGGACTTAGTCGTTTTTTCGAGATGAAAATCCTTCGACCGTAGTAAACCTGGATCTTGATCCGACGTCCATGGAGCCCTTCTCGGATACGATGGCTGGGAGGTCCCGGTCAACTTTTTACATTCGGACTTAGTCTCTGTTTTGGATGTTTTTCTTTACCGGGACGAACCACGAAGTCAGGCCGGGTCGCGGTTGAGGCAAGCCGGCTAGAATTTCCGCGGCGGGTCGGTCCCTCTCTGGAGCTTTTTTCCAAAAATTCTCAAATCTTTTCCAAACTTCTGGGGCTTCACCCAGATGTTCTTTTAAGGTTCTTTTGGGGTCCACAGCTCACCCCAAGGGTCCAGAAGTTCTGTGATGGTCCTTGGGGGGTGCGGACTTCAACTCCCAGAATGCACCTGGCGCAAACTCCTTTTTGGCCACTGGACAGTGGTCAGCTGGTCGCTTTCTTCAGGAGTTGGTGCAGGGGACTCTGGTTTAGCAATTTTTCACCTGTAGCAAACAGGGAGTCCCTCCTTGAACCAGTTGAAGCCAGGCAAAGTCCTTCTTGTGGTGAAGCCCAAGTGTGCAGCTGGTGCAGTCCTTCTGAGTGCAGGTTCCAGTTGCAGGCCAGGGGTCCAGCAGGGCAATCCTTCTTCTTCTTTAGTTCCTTTCTTGTTGAATTCTGGAGGGGATCTAAGGCGTGGGTGCAGGTCTGCCAGTTTTATCCTTGCTCCTGGGTGAAAAGCAGGGGGGCCCTGGTTCTCCAATCAGGGACAGGGTCGTCCCCCTGTGATGACCACTTCCTGGGAAGTGTGGCAAAAATCCATCCCAGAAGGCAACAGTCTCTAAAAATCCAACATGGATGAATCTGATTTTTGGAGGTTACATCTGGCTGAGCCCACCCACTGGTGTGGCTAAAAATCATAAACACACCCCTCTCCTGCCCTCTCCTAATCTAATCAAGGGGGCACCTAATTGTCTGGGGTTGCAGGATGTGGGGGTGTTGCTGGGTGCTGCAAATGTCCTTCTCTGCCTTTGAAGACCAGTTTGGCAGCCCTCCCCCTTCCTGCCTCACCATCTGCTGAGGGGAGATTCTCTCCCCCAAGCACATTCCTTTGTGTGAAGTCAGGCCACTTCACACCTCATCAAGGTAGCCTGGCGGAAGCTGCTGCAGGCTGGCCAATCAGAGCACAGCAGCAAAAACAATGCAGAGCTGAAATTGGCAACTTTTTAGGTAAAGTCTAAACTTTTTACCTGGACAAGTTATATTAAATCCAACAACTGGAAGTTGTAGGATTTATTACAACAATTAATTTGATACCAAATTCTTGGTATGCAACATTTAAGGAGACTTTAAAATTTAAAATAAAGTCTGCCCATTCTAGCCTATGAAGGCCATTTACTTCAATGAGGGAAAAACGAATTTGGCTGTTTTTACCTCACCAGGGCTTATAAATCTATTTTTATAAAATCCCTGCTTATAGTTACATGGCACCCAGCCCTAGGGGCACATAGGGCACACCTTAGGGGTGACTTATGTGTAAAAATAAGGTATTTTAAGACTTTGGAAGTACCTTTAATTCCAAAGTCGAATTTGCATATAACTTTAATTTAAAGGCAGCCAGCAAGGCAGGCTTGCTTTTAAAATGACACTGGGCACCTCAGCAATGCACCTAGGTGTGCACCACCTATGCTGTGGTCCCTAAACCTACATGCCCTACCATATACTAGGGACTTATAGGTAGGTTAACTTAGCCAATTATAATTAGCCTAATTTGCATATCCATTTTACACAGAGCACAGGCCCTGGGACTGGTTAGCAGTACCCAGGGCACCATCAGAGTCAGGAAAACACCAGCATAAAGTGGAAAATGGGGGCAAAAAGTTATGGGGCCTCTGCAATCAGCCCTAGTTTCTCACAAGTGGGCAAACCACCCACTTGAGAGACTTGAGAGACTGTGGCTTTGCACTCCCCAGGATTGAACAGTGAGCAACCCACCCACTGTAGAGACTTGAGAGACTGTGGCTTTGCACTCCCTAGGATTGAACAGTGGGCAAACCACCCACTGTAGAGACTTGTGAGACTGTGGCTTTACACTCCCCAGGATTGAACAGTAGGCAAACCACCCACTGTAGAGACTTGAGAGACTGTGGCTTTGCACTCCCCAGGATTGAACAGTGGGCAACCCACCCACTGTAGAGACTTGAGAGACTGTGGCTTTAAACTCCCCAGGATTGAACAGTGGGCATGCGGCCCCCTCGTGGATTTGGCTTCGTTCACTCAACCGGCTGAGGTGCCCCCCCTTTCCCTTCCCCCTGAGGTGCCTGTTTTATTGCTGTCTGATGCCCCTGCAGTGTTCTCTCCGTTTTGATCGGGTATTGAGTGTGGGCCTTGCCCATGCCGTGTGGGCTTAGTGTTCCACAGACTTCAATGGAGCACTACCTGGACTACTATTCTTGGTGTATATATTTGTTAATAGTGTATATGTATTGTTGCATACTGGATTTTTACATATTACAATGGTTACAGTCATTTGCTTTTGTCTTTGAATTCTTCTGGGGGTTTGGGCGGTGTAACTGTAATGTATCATGCTGTATTAGCGTGTTTGTTGTAATGGGTGAGGGTGGGGGTGGGGGTGATGCGTGTGTGTGTCCCTGTTTTTTCCCTCCCCTGTATCGTAGGTGCAGTACTCACTGTGGTCTTGGCTGCTGGCGTTCCTGCTCCTGGTATAGGAGCAAGAAGATAAGGGCCAGCAGGATCTGGAGCTCGGGTTCCATGGCGTCCGGATTCCTCGTGGGGTGTGTAGAGGTGAGCGTTTTCCCTTCGAAGTCCTGTTTCCGCCGTGTTTTTGTTCGCGGTGAATCCGCCCCAGAAAAGGTGGCAGATTGGTAGGTTGTGATACTGTGGGTGGGTACATTATCCTCCGCCTGTCTGTTGGCGGTGACCGATATGCTTTCCACCACGGTCGTGATTCCATTTTTTTGTTTCGCTGGCCTGTTGGCGGTCTTACCGCCGCTTTAACACCGACCACCAGGGTTGTAATGACCACCTATGTCTTAATGCATGCTAAAGACACCTTAATTATCTTAAACGGAGATGTCTATGGTATTAGGGATATCCTCCTCAGCTAAGATAGGCAGTACCTAATTTTGACTGTAGGTTGTTCAAGCTTAAACCTTTAATAGGATTAAATCCCCAGTTGGTGTCTCTATCTCTGAATTATACAAACTTTAAAACATGGCGTAACCCTCACCAGTTGTAATTGCAGCAAGCATGAGGCTTCCCCTTACAAATCAATTAATAATTAATGGCCTCACAGAGGAGGTAGGAGCATTCACAATTGTAGTAGAGGCAAATGCAGCATATTAGACTGAAATCTTTGATTCCTTGGTCAACTTTCCAGCAGTGGATGGGAACACACATGTATTACAGTACTACACTATTGCTAACACACCTGCACAGTACAGACCTTATGCATACTTAGAAATACTTCTATCTTATATAACAAGAACAACCAAATTGGCTTGATGGTGCCCTACCACATGTTGCATACAACATTGGACTAGGTCCTTTAAGTAATGAAGACCCTACATGGCCACAGCTGGCCACATATACACCACACCCAAATGCTAACACCATGGCGGTAGTGGAAGTGCACCACCTATATAATGATTTAGTATAAGTATACAGAGGCTTAATAACATTTGTGATGCAAACATTAAATACTGCTCAAGCAAGGGCTGCTCCAGGAAAACCACATATTGTTACGGCAGGAATGAATCCTGTGACAGTACATTTGGTCATGGGTAAAGTACCCACCAAACATGAACACATTTCGTTTTGGCTAGCACAAAAAATAAGCGCTTTGGAAGCAGTGTTTCCCCATACAGGACCCCAAGATAAACATAGGATTCTCACAATGTGCCTGCCTTTCGGGATGGTTCCCCCAGTGGACAGCTGCGCCACCTGGGGTGCAGTATTTGTGGCACTTTACACTACTGAAAACAGTACACCAACACTTGCAAATCGTCCGAAAGTGTTGAAAAAAATTCAAGATGAATAAGGGGCTGCCCCGGCCCTAGATCTGGGTATGTAATCAATGGGCAACTTTTTCACGGTGCCCTCAACAATATTAAGTAACATTAAAGGGCAAGCAGTAGCAGTGGCAGTCCACATGCATCTCTGGAATATACCTGCACAGGACCAGGATCGTGAGCTGCCAAAGGTTATCCCCAAGACCTATTCTAGTATAGGTTGGGATAGTGTGGAAGCCAGACTGAGTAAATCACAACTTTACAGTAAATCCAGTAAGGAGTCTACTAAGCAAGCAATGGAGGGTTCTAAAAAGTGCTGGGATAAACAAAATCAAAATAAGGACAATATAAAATAGTGATGAGAATCTCTTCATCCAGAGACCTCTGATAAATGATACAACTTAAGAACTAGAGATAGTTTGAAAACTCCAGATAGATATCAATATTCTGATACACGCCAATCTCATTCCTTTCAGAACTCACAGGATAAACAAACAGAGAGGTGGGAGTTTCGCACAACAAAACGTGAAACAAAGAAAAGATTCACAATGCTCGGCTGATACTTCCATAAAAAAGGAAGTGAAACATCACCAACAGAAACAACAATTTAAAAAAGAAAAAAGGTGGCAGCTATTTCAGCCGGAAATGCCACGCATGTTGAGAGCTTTAATGAAGAACAGGAAAGGGGACACTGACTCTGCTACACAGTGCAGCAGAGGTCACAATAGTTCACCAGAACCTTCAAGGGCTTCTGGAAACTGCAGACATGCGCATCTTCCCCTGATAGAGTTTACAAATGGAAATTACAACTCAAAGGAGACATTGAGCGCACAATTAAAATAGTATTTGGGGAAAAATTGACACTGTGCTATGATATCCTGTTGGCAAAAATGGATTGACCACCAGAATTTGCCCTTAATCTTCTGTTCGGAGAAAAAGTTATTATACCTTCTTTCTCACCTCTCGTTACTAGGGGAAGCTTATACAGTAGATTGGGCATTGGCACAAGCCCCTGCGTTGTATTGCAATCATGTGGGGTGGGGCAGAGATTTCCCATACCACATAATACCTATCAGATCAAAACCACAGCCTCAACCTCAGTATCCCATCAAACATGAGGTTAAAGCACCTGTGAAAGAAATACTCACACAACTCGAGTACCAGGGGATAATTGAGCCCTGCGTCTCATCAATGAACAAAGCGTTGTTTCCTGTAGCTAAGCCAGACCATTCCTATAGAATAATCTTAGATGACAGACACTTAAACAGTCATGCATGCACTTTTCCTATCCAAAATGCACACAACATAGCACTGATTAACAACTTAGTGTGCAATAAATACAAAACAAACCTATATATCTGCAACAGGTATAGCACCTGACGTAGGGATTTAACAGCATTTAGCACTTTAGGCTCGCAAAGAAAAATGTGTAGGTTCCCTCAGGGGTATAAGGACAGTCCTGGACTGTTCACACCATGTGTAACACCCATACTACACAAGATTGACCCAGAGGCATTGTATTATGTAGATGATATCTACCTTGCAGATGATGACCTCATGGAACATTTAAGACGAGTATCCCGCATTGTTCAGGGATTTTAGGCTATAAATTCAATTTCAAGAAAACTAAAATTGCCTTTCTCAGTATCCTGTTTTTGAGATATGAGTTATCTAATGAAGGAAAGAGCCTGCCGTCCCACTTTCTAGAAAAATGCACACAATTACAACAAACAAATACCATTAAAAAGCTACAATCATTATTGGGCTTTTTCAACTTTGGCAGAACTTATATTACAGACTATAGACAACGCATAAAACCATTGTATGATTTAATATGCCCAACTTTTCAAGTAAATATGGGACACTCGAACACACACACATTCTGAGAGCATTTCAGCAGGACATGCTTGAAGCAAAGCACTTACACATGTGATAACAAAACACATTTGGTCATCAGAGTAAATGTTGGTGCCACTTATGTAACATTTAACGAAGGTTATATTGTACCTATATCATACAAATCACACCTATACTCCATAGCTGAACAATGCTTGGCTCCCACAGAAAAGATTCTGATTGCTGTTCAAATGGCTGTCATTAAATAGAGACCTCTGTCCCAAGGGAAACACATTATTGTTGTTAATCCAATACTAGCCCTAAAAGCATTTTACAAAAACCAGCATCCTGAATGCTAAAGCATTACATTCATGTTGGATTCAATAGGCAATGCCTCTGACTGCCACTGATGTAGATTATGTTTTTGACCCAAAACTTCAGACTCAAGAATTCCTTCAATATGAGCTTGAATACCTAATATCAACAAATATATAATATCAAACATTAACCTATACTGATGGTTTAGCAGAACAAGCAGTAGGCACAAAACTACAATTAGCAGAGCTAGAGGCTCTGGTATTGGCTCTGGAACATACGAATCCGGAACAGTTAACACTGATAGCGTGTGATTCGTACTATTGTGTCCAGTCCTTCACTGAATATCTGCTTTACTGGCACCAAAATGTGTTCAGAGATTCAAAAGGGAACACCATCAAAGATTACTGTGGAGGAAAGTAGCAGATATGTAGTCCATACAAAGGGTCATCAACATGTAGGGATACACGTTGAAGGTAATACCTTGGCTGATGAAGCAGCTAAATCAGCAGTAGCCACTGCTTCTGTTGTTGTTAGTACTCATTCCAGAATGAGGTTGGATGATTAAACATTGGCTGCTGTAAAAGCTGCAGAAGAGGGCAAGCCCCTACAGAAGGCATTTCCTGCCAAATATTCCTACCAAACAAGTGCACAGAACATTGCCTTTGTAATAATACCAGGGGTGGGAGATCATGTGCTCCCCAACCAAGAGCAGAAACCAGAATTAATAAAAGCAGTGCATGAGGGAGTTGCTTCTGCCCATGTAGAAGTGGTGGCTACAATTTCCTTATTGCAAAAACATTACTGGTCTATATAAACAGACCAAACAGTATGTATTTTGCTTTGACATCTGTCAACAAATACAACAATCCCACATCAAGCGGCCACCATAATTTCCAACAAACCATTACAATGTGTGTACTTGGACAATTGTGGTCCTTTGACACTTGATGGTGCATTCACATACATCTTAGTAGCTGTTGATTCCTATGGGTATGGCCACAATGATCAGCTGACACTCAAACTGTTATTAAAGATTTTATTGTCTTTATCGGGACATATGCAGTTGCGGCATTTCATTCACACCAGGACCCTGCTTTTGCCTCAAGGGCATTCAGGTACATCACAGAGATGTTGGGGGTCCAACTGCATTATTCGTCTCCCTATCATCCTGAGGGTAACCGTATTGTGGAGCATAAAAAAATTGACCTAAAGCATCCTTTGTATTAGGTGCAGGTCGTAGTTGGCTAAGTCACCACTCAGGAGTCCAGAGAGCACTTAATAATCTGCCTAGAAGGTCCCTGGGAGGGTGCACCCCAAATGAGTTCCTGTTCGGAATACCTATGTATGTCCTGGATCCTGATCATTCTGGTGTGATCGCAGCAAGCACTCCTTTTGACATAAATGAACGTGTCACTGCCCTGCAGGAGTTATAGAAGTTCTGTGATGAAGGGCCAGATGTACGAAGCGTTTTGCATGGCGCAAACTGCGAAATTCGCAGTTTGCGCCATGCAAAACAGGCATCGCGATGCACAATCCCATTTTTGCGAGTCGGTTCTGACTCGCAAAATGGGAATGCGACTGGCACATAGGAAGGAGTGTTCCCTATCTATTTGCGATTCGCACCGCGATGCAGAATTGCTTTGTGACCACGACCGCGGTGGCAAAGCAATTCGCAGTTAGCACTCATGTCAAGTGGGTGCTAACTCATTCGCCTTTGTGAATGTCGCCATAAATATTTTTTCAGAGTAGGCAGTGGTCCTCCTGCTCTGAAAAAAAACGAAACCAAATGGTTTAATTTTTTCTTTTGTATTGAAACTCGTTTTCCTTTAAGGAAAACGGGCTTTAATAAAAAAAATTAAAAAAAATGCTTTCTTAAAAAAGCAGTCACAGACATGGAGGTCTGCTGTCTCCAGCAGGCCACCATCCCTGTGAGTGCAGGGAATCGCAAGGGGGTTGCAAATTGTGACCCACCTCATTAATTTTAATGAGGTGGGTCTTTGCGACCCCCTTGCGATTTGCAGAAGGTGTCTGAGACACCATTCTGCATATGATTTTGCGACTCGGAACTGAACACCTCTCACTACCAACCAGGATGTACCTCTATAAGTTCTAGTTAAAGACACTAACACTTTCCCGAGCTTAGGGAGGATGGAAAATTATCTTTCATTAGTACCAGTAACTTTGTCTGCGACAAACAACATCCACGCTACTGTCCAGTATTATTCAAATTCAACACAAACGAATGGAGTCGTTCACTACGAACCACAGAGGGACACATCTGCCTGTTCAACTTTCTGACATCGGCTCCAGTCTCTGCATGAACTGCTTCTGGATATTTTGCTGACATCAATGATTCTTTCATTGACTCTTCTACGTCTTCTGAAGTATCTGTATCAAGACCACATAAGCAGTTCACTTACATTAAAACAAACTATATGATTCATCCATGGAACTAACTATGGGTCCTAATAACTGTGTTTGCCTTTCTTCTCTGGATTGTGTTTTTTCATTGTTTCCTTCATATTGATACATAGTCAATATCTTCCTGAATGCTTTGCTGTTAAACTGGTGGTTGAGATCATAAAACCACATTTGTCCTTCACATAGGCTCCAGAGAGACTTGTCCCTAGTGAACATTTCAGCTGTATCGATTCCTGTTGGGATTGTTTGGGGATAAAGTATCCTTTCTTGTCTTTGGGCCAACGGAGATCCTCCAAATACCATATGTATTTAAAGTTTCATTGAATGATATTATAACACCGGGGTCGTTTCTGATTATTGGGATGTGAATACAATTGATTCTATTCTTTCTGAACTTGAATTCTACACTGTATTTGAAAGTGAAGATGTTTATTAAACAACTGCTAATTATGATGATATGTTCTGTTACAACCATTATTGACATCATTTTATACATAAAGCTAGCATCCTGAGAGTTCTTTATAATTACACACAATGGGAACATTGTCCGACCCTACCAGTGGGGAGATCAAAAACATACATGGAAAACCTTGTATATTTCACTGGGCATGATGTAACAAATGCTGAGTCTTATTATTTTGAATTACCTCCCATGAAACTGCAAAGTATTTTGTTAACAGATACCAGATTGATTTAGTCTGATATCTTTGTTTCCCAGTTGGCAGAAGGTTATGAATATTGTTTAGTCGATTGACTTAAAGAGTGTTTGGGGAACAAAATGTTGGCAAATATAGAAAAAGGAAGCTTTGTTTAGAGCCTGCCTTATTCCATTACAAAATATTTTTCTAAATGACACTATACAGCAAACAAGTTATCTAATTAAGGAGATGATTGTGCCCAGTATTCTCGCACCAGCTATATGTAAAAATTGGCAGACAATAATAAATGTCACTAAAGAACAGCTCGACGGGTGGATTCAGAAAGGAGCATTTAACACAAAACTTTCAGGTCCTGATGGCTGGTTATTTTGGCCAACAGACAAAAATGGTTGTCATGCACGCTTTGAAAACTCCATAGGGGGTTTAAGGGCGAGCAGACCTGACCCTCGTTACATATCATCACAGCACTCTGATATTATCACCACATATAGTGTAGGGAAATTATGGCAACAGTGGATGAAATCTTCCTCACTAGAAGCCGTAAAAAACACACCTCAGTCTCCTATCAGAAGACACAGATCTACAAGATTTCCTGTTGAGCCTCAGAAGACAGCGAAAAAAGTGCTTCCTATATGCAATTTATAAAGAGATTTGGAAACTTTCCCAAATAAAAGCCACAGTCCGATAAAGGAAAATAGATCAGAAAAACACACAGAAAGCATTAGCCGTTGTAGATAATGATATGAACACCTTGTCCAACTGAATATACATGCACAATAAATAATTTGTTCTGAGAGTGACATTATACAAAATGGCATGTTGTCTTTACAACATGGACAAAGCCAGCTAAGGTCCATTAAGCAGTTAGGTTGGACCTTACAAATATTGGCTAAGAAAGAAGTGACTTATGTTATGCTTAACATCGAAAAGGTAGAAAAGTTGCCTTTTACTGTGGAAGAAATACCATCTGCTGCCTGGTTAATTTATGAGGTTATCAATCTGCTTATTTCCACACTTCAATCTAATTTGTGCTTGAAGCACGTTCCTGTAAGCAGATATGAAAGGCTGGGGGATAGTTACATTCATGAGGTTGGGAGACACCCTTCTTGTACAAATGTTTCAAAGGCATAAAAGAAGTATTTCTTAGAAGAAGCGATTGTCAGACTTCTGTAAGCCAGTCGGGGATTTGCAAACAGTTATCCTTGCAAGGAGCATGCAATGCTTCAGTACTAAATGTAGCCTGTTATCTGAAGGGAGTTCCTGTCTCTTTGATTCATACAGCATTCCAGGTGCTCCCGAATGGGAGCTATGTGGTTCTGAACAAAAAGAACTGTTGTGGGATGTGAGCCAAAATTGCCTACATCATTTCGGTCTCCCAAATTGTCACCTGTTGCGGTAATGTACTCTTTCCTCAAAAGCAACAGATGAAAGTAGCAGAGATATGCCCTCATACTGCTACTTCAAATGTAAATTTTGACAAGATAAGCAGACTGAAAGCTCTTTTGTTTTAAAAACATGTGGTGCTTACATCTGCCCGCAAGACCTATGCGCTCCAAGTGGCGAGGTCATCTGCAGAGATACAGCCCTTTTAAATAGTAACTTTCCTAAACATTTGGAAAATTAATTGGGGGAATATTTAACACCTCGAACACCGCAGAGATTGTATATTTCTTTAAAGCTTTTCCTTCCGGTATTGTCAGCACCCTTTTCTCTATATTTGGCATCATACCTTTACCGATACACTATTTTTTCGAGTATTCTCGGGGGTTGACTTTTACATTGGCAGCATCCTGCTGTTGCTATTCTTTCTTGGCAAAGGCTGCCCCTGTACAACAAAGGGGACTGATGGCGCTGCCACCAGTGCAACTATTTCGTAAACTGATGATGCAGTACTTTTGAGCACAACTCCTGGAAGAAATGGAGTGCGGCTGGTCTCTGTCATTCAGCCCGGGTTTGACTTGTGTGCAGGCTGTCTCTCACTGCTTGTGGTGCCCTTTCAAATATACACCAGAAGTGTGTGTTGCTACGCAGAGCACACCTTCTTTGAACACTGATCTGTTGATGTTCTCGCTGAAGCTTTCTATGAGTCACTCTTTGAGGATCAAGTGGCTCTTGGTGCTGCAACACCTGGCACTGCACAGGATGCTGCTGCCTCAGCTCGAGCTGAAGCAATGGAACATGATTGCTCTCTCACCTTCCTTACCAATTAATTGATTACATTAACATCTGCCAAAGTGGGGTCTTTCCTGGATGCTATTAAATTTTATGACACTGCCAATTTTCTAAAATACTATGATTATTGCTGATTTATTGACATTTAACCCAATTTTTTAATCTCTATGCTTTAAATTCTAAATTGACCAGTTTTATTTTGACCTACCTTTGTCTGTTTGCTTATCAACATGGACATTTCATTGTGTACATTTTAGTATTAGTTTGAGGTTTGAGCTGTAGAAATGGCAGTTCTTGCTTTGGGCTTTGTTAGGGACCACTACACTTTGACCCATCAATGGGGAGGATGTCATGAGGTTACATTAGCTATTACACAAGCAAGCTATTTTAGCCTAGGCTTGTAGCTTGTACCTTTTCACTTCGAGGCATACATTTTTCTTTTTCTATTATTTTAGCAAAAGCCTTCTTTTTAGCTGAGATGTTTTTATTATTTTATCAGCTTGTCTTTTTACCCAGACTTCTGTTATTCTTCTCTCTGCACAACATTTTAATTCTGGCCTCTATCCAAGACTGTATGTGATAAATTAGAAACTATTGCTGGTACAAAGCGTTCATCATGTCCCCAACTCTTATACACAGAAATATACGTGTTATCATGTCAGGGCAGTTTTCTCAGCACACCAGATTTTTTTATTATAATATAAAACACCTCACTGCCCCTAAACGATAGAGGGGAATTCCAACCAGTTGCCATCGTACACTCCACATCACCTTTGCAAGTTTCTGCTGAGACCTGACACAGTCAATCCCTCTTTGTGGGAGAGTTGGCAGTAGACCAACAGACCTCTTCTTTACCTGCAATCATAAGTATGGGGATGGAGTTCTCCCAGGGGGGCCTGATGGGCAGATTAGGGCTTAAACTGCCATGCTCTTGTAGAGAATAATAGTACAGGTAGGGATCTTAGAGCCATTGTTGTAGCAGTATGGTGGAACTTTTCTTATGTTTCACTTTCCTTGTCACTGCCTTGCTTTTATTATGTTTTATCATCCTCATAATCACAATACATGCCTTTTCACATAGAATGATTCAATAAAATCTATTGAACCTCGCCCTGCTTCTGTTTTGCCTTGTATGTGTGAGACATATGTGAGTGAGAGAAAGGGGTAAGATCTGTTCCACCACGATTTCCCTGAGAAATCCAGATAACATGCAAAGGACTGCCACACATCACCATTTACTCTTGGGTACTGGTGAGGTGCTGCAAGCTGGCCAGAAGGCTTATGCTGACAGTTGTCACACGGTGCAGGATCAGACTTAGTCCCCTGTGTCCGGTGGTGCTCTCATTGAAATCCAGCAGTCTTGTTACCAATTGCGAGAGTCTTTACAACAAACTCAAATTAACATTAAACAAAATACCCAAATAGCTAAAATTCATTGTTTTTATTATGGGTGTTTCACAGGGGCGGCTCCTCCATTGGGGTGGAGGAGTGTCACCCCCATCCCCCCTGCCAGCAGCAGCAAACATTTTCCTAAAAAACAGTAAAAAACTGTGTTTTTGGGGAAAGGGGCGGGGCCTCAGGTGTGACGAGCAGTGCACTCCCCCTCAAAGCACATGTGTGTTTGGCTGGTCGTCTCGGGCCGGCCAAACACACATAGGCAGTGAGCTCTCTCCTGCACAGGCTCCCAGTCTGCCCGGGAGCACCCTGGCTGGGCGCTCCCAGCCAATCCTGATGCTGCTCTAAGAAGCGTCAGGATTGGCAAAGGGCAGACTGGGAGACTTGACCTGCAGAGGAGTGGGAGGAGCGGATGGAGCCATGGCGGAAGCAAGTGGTTTTGTTTTTTATTTTTTATTTAATTCTTCCCCCCATGCTGCCCGCCCTCTTGTATGCTGCAAGCCACGACTGGTGTTTCACCAATAAAAAACTTTTTGGAGCGAGTATTCTTTGGACCACATGTTAGAATATAAGATTTATTATTGTTAACCTTGAGCTTCGGCCCCTGCATAAAACTGTGAAATCCATTTAAAGGTGCTTGCAAGCCATCTGTGGTGTGAGCTAGCAGCACAGCGTTGTCTGCATACAACAGTACAGGAACTAGGTGCAAATCATTTTTGGATACATCAGAGCTGCAGGTTCCTAAAAAAAATCCAGAGCATTGATATAAAATAGAAATAAAAAAGGGGTCAGAATGCAACTGTCTCACCCCATGAGTGACTTGAAAAGGGGGTGTCTGATCACCTAACTGGGAATAGAGCACTCTCATGATTTCTTGATGGCAACCTTTTAAAACATGCAATAAAGGAGGATCAACATCTGCCTAGCCCATAATCTCCCACAGTTTTTCTTTATCCACTAGGTCAAAGGCACAAGAGAGGTACATAAAAGCCATATGTATGGGACCTCTTCTGGCCTTGACATATTTTCCTAAAATCAGGTAGAGATTTAAAGCTTGTTCAGTAGTACCCAAGCCTGGGTGAAATCCAGATTGCACTTCTGTGAAAACAGATTTTTCTTCCACCCAGGCTTCCAATTTCCCTAAAAGAGCCCTGCCAAAAATGCTAACAGTCGAATTGAGCACTGAAATAGGTAATTTGAAGGGGCATTTTTGTTTCCTTTCCTATATATAGGCATGTAGGCATTGGAACTGACTGTCTCCACAACTCTAACCCCCCCCATTATTATATCCCTGAAAACATTTGTAAGCAATGGGGCCCAGAATTCAAGGTTATATCTGAAAATCTCCCCTGGAACTCCATCTGGGCCTGATGTCTTTCCTGTTGCAAATCGCAAAATGTACTGTCCCACTTCTCCCACTGAAATAGTCTTGCTGAATTCAACTAGGGCCATGGACGTATCAACGACATCAGCTAACATAGGTGGCACTTATTCAGACGTTTCTGGATTAAATACTTTGTTAAAATGGGAAATCCATTTGTGCTCCCTTATGTGACAGTCTATCCCCGTGGAAGTTTTATTTTAGTAAAATAGGGTCTAGTCACAATTTTCCAGAAGGCCCTATTATCTTTCTGTGAGGCAGCACATTCTAAGTCATCCCAAGCATTAACTCTTATTTCAGCATTTGTTTTTTAAATGGCTACTTTGTAATTATTTCTAGCTACTTTCACTGCTTCCAAATTTAGTGGGATTATATTAGTAACATATTTTAAAGTTTTGAGGGTGCATTCTAAATTAAACCATGCACGGGCAGGACGGACTGTCCAAAAATTATCGATCAGTAACGTATTGGAGCTAGATTTGCATATCTTGGTAAAGTTGTCACGAATACTAACTGGATCACTCTTTTTTCTGAGACAACTTACAATTTCTATGTGATTATTTTATACCACGTCTGAACATATTTTTTTAGGATCAACATTTTGCCATTTTGCTGCGCACCCCTTTATTAGAAATTTATGTTAGGGGATGGGTTTTACTGGGAGTAGGAGAGGCAACATGTGCCAGGGCAAGAGTGACAGTAAGAAAATAATGATCACTCCAAGGAAAGGGGCAGACTTTGTGATTTTTCAACAACGGGACCCAATCATCTGACACTAAAATATGATTAATAATACTGCTTTTGCCCCTCAAAGGAACAACTTTAGGATTATCAGCCTTTACGTCCATCAAAAAGGACAGATTATTGCTTAATATTATTCTTGTTAGTACTTCTCCATATGGAGAACTTGAAAATTGACCAGCAGAGTCACCCTGCCTATTAATGATTCCCAAAATGTGGCTGAAGCTACATTTGGTTACAATAAGTCACCCGTGCATAAAAGTGAAAGACCATTGGCACTTTATCTATTAAATCCGAGAGACTAAGCTCCGACTCATCAATAATCCCCACTGGTTGAGTCATGTAAAAATTAAAAAAGAAATTTATTAGGATTAGGTTAAACTCTTTAGGGTGCGATAACTTCAATAATTGATAGTAGGAGTTAAAAATGAATTCCTTGACATGCACATTCCCAACTACTGCAAATACAAGGACTAATTGCCCCCCATCCCCCTACCAGCAGTGGAAGGTACTGCAGAGGAACAGAAAGACATGAAACTTTTTGAGATATGGTCATAGAAAGCTTTGATAAAACTCATCCATTCCTTATTACATAAATTAGATCGAAGCCCTGTCACATTCCAAGAAAGGAACCATAAACCCTTTGTGCTCTGTGTGGGAGAACTATCCTTAATTGGAGTGGGGTTCCTTCTGTGTCAGTGATAGATCCTTTGGGTTGGTAATAAATGCCAATGTCTCTTCTGTGTTACTGGGGACTGACAACCCTTCCTGTGATGACTGTATCATGCCATCCGTAATTTTGCTATCCAACACATTAAAAAAATTAGGACTACAGCATGCTACATGAAGGGGCCTGGAATTAAACAGGCCAATTTCTCTGGCAGTTAAGGGCACCATGACCTGATTATGGGACCAGATATCAACCAGGTCATAAGCAACCCCTTCCTCACTCGAGTGACAATTTGCCCTTTGGGGGTTAAGTGCGATATTAAACACAGATCCAACAAACCCTGTTCATGTTTCATTGTTTGTCAACGTTCTCATCCCCTAAACCCTCAGCACCAAATAGGTTGATGAGAGGTAAGAGCAGGCCCACTGTACCATCCTGGGGAGTGCAAAGCCACAGTCTTTCAAGTCTCTACAGTGGGTGGTTTGCCCACTGTACCATCCTGGGGAGTGCAAAGCCACAGTCTCTCAAATCTCTACAGTGGGTGGTTTGCCCACTGTACCATCCTGAGGAGTGCAAAGCCACAGTCTCTCAAGTCTCTACAATGGGTGGTTTGCCCACTGTACCATCCTGGGGAGTGCAAAGCCACAGTCTCTCAAGTGGATAACAGTCTCCACAGGTTCTGGAGGGGGACTGGTGTCCAGAGTGCTTCTTCCTGTGAAGGACAGATGGAGTGGATGCATGTCTCCACTGGTTCTGGCGGTGGCCTCCTGGCCAGTGACGATCGGGCTGCCCTCCTGGGCACAGACTCTGGCGGTGGCCTCCTGGCCAGTGACGATTGGGCTGGCGGTGGCCTCCTGGGCATCAGGGATGATGGCGGTCTTCTCTGCCGTGCTACTCCTCCCAGACTTTGGAGATTTCTTCTGCCCCTTCCCCACCTTGGGAGGAGTCACAGCTGAGTCAAAACTCCCCCCGGGACCCTTGTGAGCGGCTTTGCTGGCTGGAGTCTTCACCCTCTCCCGCCGGGCACTGTCCAACTTCTGGTGCTTCACAGGGTGGGGACTGGCTGTGCTGTGGCTCCGTGTCACACTGGCTGTCCTGGTGGCCGGTGCACTCCACATACCTGTAACAGGCACCACTGGTCCCGGAGATTTTTTGGCTGAGGTGCTAGTATGGGAGCTATGATTTGGAGGGGGGGTGGGAGCGAGGTCAAGCTAGTTCAGGAAAAGTTTCTTGGGAACACTGGGACAGGTAGCTGGAGGGGGTTTGGGAGTGGAGGAAGAGGTAGTGGTTGTAGGAGGTGTACGTTTGATGACTTTGGATGAAGGTGCATGCGCTGGAGGCTGTCGTGAGGTGGATGGCTGTTGGGTGGGTGTGTGCCTTGGGAGGAGGCGTCACAGACACACTGGGAGAGGACACAGGGGACGTGTAAATAGTAGTGGGGGTGGTGAGTGCACGTGAGCGTGGTGTGGTGGTGGGTGTGCTGGTGCGGAACGTAGTGGCTGTAGTGGTAGTGCATGCAGGTGAGAGTGGAGACGACACTGGGAGGGAGGAGGGAGATGACGAGGAGGGGGACACAGTGGAGGCAGTGGATGTTGGTGTGTCTGCATGTGCGTGATGCTTGCGTGAGTGCCTGTGGGATGTGTGGTGCTTATGTTTGCCTGAGCTTCCCTTGTGTGTTGACGTGTGTGCATGTTGGTCTGATGGTGTGCTTGGGATAGGCTGGGGTACAGGGGATTGGGTCTGGGTGGAGGAAGTTGGAGGGGGGAGGCTAGAGACAGGGACAATGGCTGCCATCAGTGCTGAGACCAGAGTTTGCAGGGTTCGATGACGGGCAGCCTGACCAGAATGAATGCCCTCCAGGAATGCATTTGTGTGTTGCAATTCACTTTCTACACCCTGGGTGGCATTCAAAATGGTACACTGCCCAACAGTGAGTGACCTGAGGAGGTCAATGGCCTCCTCACTGAGGGCATCAGAGGTGACAGGGGCTGAGGTGCCTGGGGCGAAGGTGATTCCCACCCTCCTGGGTGAGCGGGCACGGGGCGAAGGCTGAGGGGCTGCTGGGAGGGCAGTGCTGGTAGGGGGGGGGGTGGCGGCTGTACCTGTAGAAGTGGGGGGGCACAGATTTTGCCGCCAACAAAAGGGAGCTCCCATCGGAGGACGATTCCGTGTCGCTGGTTGCTGATCCTGTGACCGCCGTGAAGCTCCCCTCACCCTCCGTCCCACTGTTATATTCCGAGTCCGTGGTGTGGCCCTCCATGGCCATGTGGGATGCAGCTCCCTCGTGCTCCGGTCCCACTGTACCTCCGCCTGATGATGCTGATGCACACAAGAACAGGGAGACCACAAAAAGGGGGGGGGGGGCAGAAGAAAGACAGGTTGAGTGCATGGCTTACCGCTACCGTTGGTGGACAACACAGACACAGAAGCCCCCTGCACTACGCCGCGCTATTGAGCTCTACAGATGCAATTCCTGGGATATATCCTACATGGCTATAGTCGACATCTGCACACATAGATGACACAGGGGCATGTGTACCTGTACTTGGCACTCTACAGAGGTGGGGTGGGGTGCCACATATCCTGCATTACGGAGTGGCCTAGCCTACGTAACTCGCCCTGGTCTAGGGAAACCCACAGCCCTCCTCCCCCACCCAGACACCTTCACTGCGTGCAAAGTCCGCTGAGTGTTGTTGTACTCACCCCTTTGTGTCTGCTGTGATGCCCTCAAGCACCCATCCAACTCAGGCTAGGCCACCGCCAGGATCCAGAACATCAGGGGGGTCATGGTTCGACGGGCACCCCTCCCACGTTGGGGGAGGACCCCGTCCACGAGCTTCTCCAACTCCTCTGCAGTGAAGGCAGGGGCCCTTTCCCCAGACGCACAAACCATTGTCTCTTCCAGACCGAGGTCACAGCAGCACTTGCAGTGTAGGTCCTCTCCTGTTGAAGATCAGGTATTGAGTGATTGAACAGATAGAAAATGGCGGTCACGTCCACGGTGGTGCGTACCATCACCGCCGGCGTACATCATTATTGGCTCCTGGGACCCATAGGGTCCAATGTTAACCAATGCAGCATTGCGCTGCGGTCTCCGTCCGCCTACCGCGACGGTGTACACTGCCAGCGCAGCTACCTCACATCCCATTGTCCCACTTTAGAGGTCAGGCAGCCGCCATTTCAGGGGCCCACATGGCCTGATTCACAACTGCGTCACACAGACCTAGGCCTTGTCACACAACACAAATACAGGCCAGATTCTATGTATGAATGGTGTTCTATGTAGACTGTGGGTACATACCTCTGAGTTGTTTGACTCTGTGGTCTCTGTTGTCTTTCCTAGGCACCGTCCACTGGGACATGTGAGGAGATGGCCGAATCCTCCGGTGTACCGACCGCTGGTGGACCTGTTGACAATGGAGGAGCGACATTTGATCATCACCTACAGGTTTGACTGTGCCACAATCCAGGAACTGTGTACCCAGTTGGAGCCAGACCTGATGTCAGCAATCCGCCATCCCACAGGGATCCCCCCTCAAGTGCAGGTGCTATCAGTGCTCCATTTCCTTGCAAGTGGGTCATTTCAAACAACAGTGGCCATGGCATCAGGGATGTCCCAGCCAATGTTTTCCAACGTGTTGTCCAGAGTGTCGTCTGCCCTTCTGAAACACATGAGGAGCTACATCGTTTTCCCTCAGGTGGAGGATTTGGCTACAGTTAAAGGTGACTTCTATGCCCTTGGACATATCCCCAACATCATAGGTGCCATTGATGGGACCCATGTAGCTCTGGTCCCCCCACAGGAGTGAACAGCTGTACAGGAACCAGAAGAGTTATCATTCCATGAATGTACAGATGGTATGTTTGGCAGACCAGTACATCTCCCAGGTAAATGGTATGTTCCCTGGCTCTGTGCATGATGCCTACATCCTGCGGAATAGCAGCATCCCTTATGTGATGGGTCAACTCGAGAGGCACTGTGTGTGGCTATTAGGGGACTCTGGTTACCGCAACCTGTCATGGCTACTGACCCCAATGAGGAATCCCAGGGCAGAGGAACGCTACAATGAGGCCCATGGGCGGACTTGGAGGGTGATCGAACGCACCTTCGGCCTCCTGAAGGCCAGGTTCAGGTGCCTCCATATGACAGGTGGTTCCCTATTCTACTCACCAAGGAAGGTGTGCCAGATCATCGTGGCCTGCTGTATGCTTCACAATCTGGCTTTGCGATGACAGGTGCCTTTTCTGCAGGAGGATGGTCCAGATGACGGTGTTGTGGCAGCTGTGGAGCCTGTGGACAGTGATGAGGAGGAAGCAGAGGAAGAAGACATTGACAACAGGGACTCAGTTATCCAGCAATATTTCCAGTGACACACAGGTGAGAACACATTCCTGTCTACTACACATACTTTCACACTTCTACCTCTATCCTGTCTGTCGATTTCAACCAGTATATGGTAACTGAGTTGTACATTTCCATTACGGTTTCACAGGTGTGTTTACCAACGTGTGTCATCTGCTTACATTCCTCATGAACTTGAGATGTCTGACATAGGTATGTTGACATTACATTTGAGAACGGATTTTGTCACTGTCATTGCTAATACACATTTTTAAAATCACAGACTGACTCCAGATTGTTTTGTGCTTCAAGGGTGTTTATTGACGTGCTAAATATTGGAGGGGAGTGGTAAAATGGTGAGGCGTGATGGTGGAGGAATGTCCATGGCAGAGTCCAGTCTATTAGTCTCACAGGTGCACTGCCCATATGGGCATAGGAAGTGGAGCTGGGGCAGTTCCAATATGGACAGGGTTACAAAGTGGGACAGTGGGATGACAATCAGGGTGGTCTCATTTCTTGGCGGGGGTCTTGGCATCATGCTCTGTCCTGTTCCTGGATCTCAGGGACCACTTGCGGGGTGGTTCTCCGTCTGCAGGGGGTGGGGGGCTGGTTTGGTGGTCCTGTGGCGGTGCCTCCTGTCCACTAGCGCCGGCGGAGGTGGTGGGCAGTTCATCGTCCATGCTAGTGTCAGGGGCCCCTTGTAGTGCCACAGTGTCCCTCCTGGTGTTAAGTATCTCCTTCAGCACCCCTACGATGGTGCCCAGGGCAGTGCTGATGGTTCTGAGTCCCTCCCTGAACCCCAAATACTGTTCCTCCTGCAGTCACTGGGTCTCCTGAAACTTGGCCAGGACCGTTGCCATCGTCTCCTGGGAGTGGTGGTATGCTCCCATGAAGGAGGAGTGGGCCTCGTGGAGAGTGGGTTCCTAGGCCTGTCCGTCCCCTGTCGCACAGCAGCCCTCCCAGTTCCCCTGTGTTCCTGGGCCTCCGTCCCCTGGACCGCGTGCCCACTGCCACTGCCCCTAGGTCCCTGTTGTTGTTGGAGTGGTGGGTTATCCTGGGTTCCCTGTAGTGATGGACACACAGCTGATTAACGTGTCCTGGGTACGGAGGTATGGGCCCGCTGGGTGGGTGCTGTGCTGGTGTTACCAGAGGGTGGAAGGTCTGTGGTGGCCTGTGACTGGGTGTGGGGAACCGACTGTCCCAAGGCCCACGATGGTCCGGGCTGGTCATCTGGACCCAGTTGGACAGAGCTGCAGTCATCATTGTGGGCCTCTTCTGTGGGTAGGGTAGGGATGTCTGGACCCTCCCGTCTGGTGACGTTGGGTAGTGATCCTGCAGGGGTGTAAAAGCATGATTATTGCATCTGTGTGTGTCATGGTGTGCAGTGGGTGGGTGACCGTGTACCCCAGTGCTAACATTCCTGTGTGGGGGCTTGTGTGATGATGGTTGAGGGGGGTGTTATGGGTATGTGCAGTGGGCAGGCTTTAGTGATGGGTGTCCATGCTTTGTTGTGTCATGCAGGGCTTGGGGTTGGGATGTGTGGTTTGTGTTATTAGTACATTTGTGAGGAGTTCGAGTGATAGGGGAGGGGGCGAGGGTGGGGGTCTGTGATAGCATGCAGGTAGGGTGGGGGATATGATAAGATTTGACTTACCAGAGTCCATTCCTCCACCGACTCCTGCGAGGCCCTCAGGATGCATAATAGTCAAGACCTGCTCCTCCCATGTTGTTAGTTGTGGGGGAGGAGGTGGGGGTCCGCCGCTAGTCCGCTGTACCGCGATGTTGTGCCTGGAGACCACGGAATGCACCTTCCCCCGTAGGTCGTTCCACCTCTTCCTGATGTCGTCCCGATTTCTTGGGTGCTCTCCCACTGCGTTGACCCTGTCGACCATTCTTCGCCATAGCTCCATCTTCCTAGCTATGGAGGTGTGCTGCACCTGTGATCCAAATAGCTGTGGCTCTACCCGTACGATTTCCTCCACCATGACCCTGAGCTCCTCCTCCGAGAACCTGGGGTGTCTTTGCCGTGCCATGGGGTGGTGTAGGTGATGTGTGGGGTGGTGTATGTGGTGATAAGTGTGGTGATATGTAGTGGTGTGTGGTGTTTTGTGGGTGGAAGTAGTGTGGGTGATGGTGTTGTGTGCCTCTGTATGGTGGGGTTGTCTATGCTGTGCTGTCTCTCTGGCCTTCGTCTAAATTTTTGGTCGTAGGGGTTTCTGGGTGATGTGGGTATGTGTTTTATATAGTATTGATTGTGTGGGAGTGGTGTGTGTATGTGTATCAGGTGTGTGTATTTCGAATTGTCCAATGTGGTGGTGTTTTGGAGATGTGTGTGTATTTTGAGCGCGGCGGTGTGTACCGCCAATGGAATACCGCAGTTGAAAGACCGCTGCGTGGATTCGTGGGTCGTGATAGCATGGGCGTATTTCTGTTGGCGTGACGGTGGAGGTTTTGTTTTCACCAGTTTATCACTGACCTTTGGTGTGGCGGACTTGTGTGGGTGTCTGATTTTTGGCGGATTTCGGGATGTGTGTCATAATAGCTTTGGCGGATTTCCACGGCCATGGCGGTGTGTTGGCGGTCTTCTGCACGGCGGTAAGCGGCTTTTACCGCCAATGTTGTAATAACCCCCAAAGTCTTTAAGCATTATAGTTAAGCACGTCTCTTGTCAAGATGCTCAAGAAATTATGACGGTGGCTAAAGGCAAAAGAGCGATGGCAAAATGCTAAGGACAGATGCACAATGGCAGCTTTGTCTCAGTGCAGTCCTCTTAAGTTAAATTTCCTAAAACTAATTCCCAAATCCCTATTGGTCAAGGGATCGCATGTTCACAATTTGGCCAATAAAACTAACACATCAAATCTATACTTTCTACTAGTACTTGGTTTACATATCGCTGTTTGGCTTCTCCTGTAATGTCCTCATCGTCCTTCTAGTCAGGTAACAATATTGTTGCAGCTTACATTCCAGTCAGTGTTTCTATTGTTCTCCTCCTGAGAAAGTCAGTCTTACACATGTTGCACTCATAATGTTACATTTAGCAAGAACAACATCTTCTAGCAATCGGTTCTCATGAGAAAGACTTTTATCTACGAGCACATTTAGTCAGCACAGTGGATATTCACAGTGTAATGCTCTAAGACAGCCATTTAATTAAACGTTTAAGAAATACAGCTTGACATGCGGCTATGCAACTAGGCCAAGACTTCCACTAAGTTAAGGCCTACAATTAATAAAGCTAATACATAATGCATAACCCCCAATATGACATATTACCACATTAATCAGACATATGCTCAACATTTCATATTAATAAGCCATTACTGAGTATACTTCATGAATATTGGCGGCCACTCATCGTGATCACATTTTCAATGCGTGTATTATTTTTCTATGTTATTACATTTTCTACACAAACCCAGTAATAATAATACATGAATACTCATTAATATTTTTTATTAAAACCACCTGCGCTAGCACACCCTTGGTTGAGGAAATTCACCTCCTTTAACCTGAATATTCTCAGGTTGGGCTCCAAGTGTTTCCACCTGATTTATCACTTTGACCACTCATTCACTATTCCACCACTGACCATTTTCCATCCTAACAACACATCCATCACAACTTCTTTACTCTTATGCACAGATCCATATCTTTGATGTCCTTTTCTGATTAAAGTATCAGGTAGCTCTATTTTAAGTCTTCTTCATTGCATCATTTCTACTCTTGGTCTTCAGTTCGCTCAATAAAATGTTGTTCTTTGCACCTGCAATGGTTTCACTGTGTTCCTTTTCAGACATAACATCTAAACTTCCTTTAAACGTACACAACCCCCATTGAAATAGCTTATCACAACCCATTCTACCCCTGGATGCAACAAATGGTATTATACCACTAATGCGTGGAGCATTTTACATTAGGTCTAAAGCATCATGCAAAAATAATTTCTCACACAAAGACTAGAGGCCACTACTCCCCTGATACACGTACTCACTAATCAGTTCATCCTTTCTGCACTACCATGGCGTTTTGGATGACATAATCTAGCCTTTTGTGTTTATTTAAAAAGTTCTTCAAGAAATTCCACCGTTATGTGACGTAAACTGTACTCCATTGTCAGATTAAATATGTGAGATAATACCTTCTATCGAAAATATATAATTGAAGAAATATATCACTGACTTGATATTGAGATCTCTTATTAAGCTCTCCTCCAGCCATTTATATATATAGTTTGCTATCAAAATCAAATTTTTCTGATTAGGCAGTAAAACAGGAAGTGGTCATAACAAATCTACACTTACCTTTTCCCAAACATTGCTAGGACAACCTACTTCTACTATAGGAGGTTCCCTGCAATGTAATCCATTGGTTTGGCAGACATCACACTTCTCAACTAATGCCTCAACACATCTATCTGCAGCAGACCAGCAGTATTTTCTCCTCAACCTCTTTTGCAGGAGGTCTTGTTGAGATGTCCCATGGTATGAAAAGAACACTCACCCAGGCTGAGGTCATTCAGAATGAAGCCGGAGATCCCCATGCCAGTCAAGAAGCGAAATATGCAATAAGCTAAAAAGTTAGGTGAAAAAGCAGCTCCAATGCCCATGGTGGCAATCTGCAAGAAGGACCAGAGCAGTATTGCCCGACGACCAAACCTGGGGAGAAATGAAAGGGCACAAAATGGGCATTAGAATTATACTGGACAGAAGATATAGCACTTACAATGTGTAGCGAACCCACTACAACTTATGCTAAAGATGCCTTTTCCACGGACGATTTACAGTGGGAAGGGAGTACAAGTAATTTTCACTTTTTTCTGAATGTTTGGCCAGAAGGTGCATGATTTAAGCCACACATATTAAGAGCAGAGCTAAAGTATCTAAACATGCACTATGGAGGGGTGGGATCAAAAGGGAGCCACGATGGAGAAATTAAAACTTGTATTAGGGTCAAAGACAGCTCAGGGCCTCATGTTTTGGCCCTAGAAGCCACAATATGAAACTTCTAGTCTGTGTACTTATTATTAGGAGTGGCATAAGAAAATATTATTTTCACAAACAGGGCAGTTCATACCTATTGCATTTCGAGTAAAAATAATGGAGAAAAAAGTAATGAGTCAACTTTGAACAGCGTCGGGCACACATGTGAAAGCATGTGCTGAAAAAGGACGAATAAAGCAAGATTTCAATTGTAGTTTGCTAGTAAAGACCAGACAGAGAATGGTTATACTGGAGCGGTCACAATCAGTTTGATTGGCCTTTTCTTCAATCAAACTGATTGTGTAGGCAATGGGGATGTAAGGCTATGGGAGAAATTGAACACTCTTTTGATGTTTACTGTAACTGAGTAGCACTTGGCCCAAACACTCTGGTATGAATCCCTGACTGACCCTTGGTACTGTGGCACAAACAACAAGGTATTCCTCAGAGAAAATAATAACACATTTAGGAAATAACGATCCAAACCAATTTGATAAAAAGAAACAAAAAAACAATAATATATAGGGTGCAGCAAACCAAAACCAAGGCTCTTTGTCAATAATGTGCTGGGTAAAACTGTGGGTGCATCTCAGGTTTTAAGTAGGTTTCTGCAACATCCTCTTCAAATAAAAACAGACATGTTAGGTCCAGTTGAGGACTTATTCATAAAATACCCTAGACACAGCTTCTCCACTGTTGAACACAAATAAAGTCTTATCTTGGGCATCAATTCATTTTAGAAATTAACATCATAAAAAATGTGATGACAGGGAGTCACCATAAAACCGTAAATAGGGCTGACATTTAAAGAGGAAGATACCATACATCTTCCCTTTTAAAACAGATTTTTTAATAGAACACAAGAAACAAACAAACACCTATAGAACTACAGTATACAGAAACAAATGATAAGAACGTTAACATGTACATAGAATTAACTTAAACAATTTTCCATATTTCAACAATCTTTTAATTTCCTTGTTGACGTTCTACTTTATAATCCATGAAATATTCTTCACTTCATGAACTGTAGGTTGAGCATTGTCTTTCAACATCATTTTATGTGAAAACCCATCCAAACTGCCAATTTTTCCTGAAAATAACTGGAAATTATTTTAATAATTCTTATCTAATGTTTTCACCAGTGTCCACCACCATTACTAGTTCCACACGACTGGGCTTCAAAATGATGTCAAGTGCCCTTGATCTATCTGTCTTAATACAGAGCGACCATACTCAGCAACATACAACTTTCCATTTCACATTCTATTTCTAAACTCAAAACTCACATTCCAGTCACCTACCATAGGACTGAGCTCACCAAAGAAAGTTTCAGGAACTATATCTGATTGTAACAACCTATCACCCAACAACCCCAAATATTTTTCCTTCCATACCATCTTGTCAACATCGTGCAAGGAGACCCGTAATCAACCACTATTAGAACCTTAACACCACTCAACTAGACCTCGCACACCGGTTTATTCCCAAATGACTTGGTAAGGCTAACCACCAATCCAATTGTCCCATCATCTTGTGTTTCAATACTAGGTACACAGTCACCATCTCCAGAGGTACTAGATTCACTTCTTGTAAGTTCCTTGTCATATACCTATATCAATGACTGTGTTAACTTTGTTCTTTAATACTCTTTCTGCACATTTTTGCAAATGACTCCATATACCACACAATGATCACCTTTGATTTATTGCTAGGCACCTTTTGTTCTATGCCAAATGTTGTACACTAACACATGTATATTACCTTTTAATGTTACCTACACCCACATTCTGGCCTTTTTTTACTGGGGGTACTTGTCCTCTCATTCTTAAGATTTTCTTAGTGTAATCTTTGCTTTTGGGAATATTTCTTTCATTTAATATTTGCAACCACCTCCTTCACCACAGTCCCTCTAATGCTGCCCTGGCACATTTATTTTATACTTCAGCCTTTCTCACTATAACAAATACTTCCACCAATGCGGCATCTCCATGAGCCTAAAACCTCTCTTGTTGTTCACATGCATTATGATTTGATCTCTCATCAGCTCATCACATAATGCGCCAAACCTACAATTGAGTGCAATTTTTTAAAGCTGCTATATATTCATAAACTTGTTCACATTTCTCTTATTTTCTGCAGTAAAAGTTAAATTAGTCAATCTCAATGCACACAGAAGGAGAGTAATAATCATCAAGGTCTGCTGAAGCATTTAAAAAAATCCTTCAGTAGGTGTTCTTGGCTTCTTTTCCATCCAGCTGTAAACTATCAATCAAGGATTTAAAGAGCTCGACTAATCACCTGCGTGGTTATTCAGGCACTGAGGATATTGCTGCTAAGGAGAGCTCAGTTGAACAGCCTGGTTTAGAGTCCTTTCCTGAATCCCAGAAGAGAGGATGAGGTTCATAGGTGAAGAAAGAGGATGTTCAAGGTTTTTGCTGCGAGGTAGGAGAAGAAGCATCTTCCACTGTTGCTTCAGCATATGCGAGAGGTGGGAGGGGATGCAAGGGAGAAGGAAGCATAGTGAAGGTATCTGGGGGGGTGGGATTCAGGTAGGAGAGGACAGGAGATCTGCTGTTCGGGCAGCAAGTGTAACTATAAAAGCTTGAGGACCCAGTGAGTATTATAACATCTTCTTATTCCTTCCGACACTCAAATCCCCCTCTTCAATGATATTAATATAATTTTTGAAAAGTGCTCTCTCCACTCTTGCCACTTGCACTTGCACTCTCCACTCTTGCTGATTTGGTCACAGTGGAGCAATGTTTAATTTGTCACTCACAGCAGGGAAGTATGTCAAAGCCAGGGGAGGTGCCTTACACCTGGCATTCATGGACCTCGTCTGTGCTTTTGATAAAGCAAATTGCATTAGGCTGTGGCATATGATAGAATCCATAGGGGTAGAGCTTAGTATCTCTCCTCAAGAGAATGCACTTGGATACCATGATTAAAATCCGATAAGGCCAAAATGAGGACTGCACTGATTCAATTAAATCCAGCAGTGGGATTAGGCAAGGATGCATTTTGCCCCCTTTCCTTTTTAGTTATATATAAATGGTTTGTATTTACTTTTGATCAAGAAGGGATAAGATTTATCTGTAGTGGATGCACGCTTGGTTCTGTGCCTTCTCTATGCGGACAACGCTGTGCTCATAGCACACACAGCAAATGGGTTACTGTGGCTTTTGGAATCAGTCACGGCCTTCATGAGCAATTTAGATTTAAGTGCTAACTTTACTAAGGGCCATATGTACGAACACATTTTCCCATAGACACAGAATGGGTAAAACGGTTTGCTACATCTGGCCCTAAATCCTTTATGATGGTTATGGGCTCCCGAATGATGAAATCTAGGTTACATGTGGTGGGAGGGGTCACTATTCATGGAGTCCCAACCTTCAGCTATCTGGGCATACCCTTTGATACCTCTTTAAGTTGGAAGCATTATACTTGGGACTAGAGCACACCAATTTCAGTGTACTATCGAGGCAATTTTCCAATTTTCTTCAAGGTTGGGCACAAAATTGGTAAATAAAATGTTCCTTTTGTACAAAAGCAAATGCATTCTGGTGGGGCTCCATGGTGAAGAGTGTGAAGACATGTTAATGTTGAAATTCTCCAGACCCAGGAAAATAGATTTGTAAACCGTATTCTTTCAACCCCTGCCTCCTTAGCCTCATTCATTGGCACTAGGAATTGGTCCTAAACTACTTGTGGATGTGGCACATCTCCTCCCATTACTTTTGTGAGTTAAGATCTGATCTTCTCCAGAAGCTGCCTTTTTGAGATTGGTACTGGAAACGTGTCTAGCATTGGATGGGGTGGATAGGGTCCTTGGTTGACTTAAGTAAAACATTCTTTTGAGAAGTTAGGTTTAAGGATCTTTATGTTAACCCTACAATGATAACTCCTCATACCAAGGAAAGTGGTAAATCCCTCTTTTTTGACTTTACAACCACAAATAGGCTATCAAAGCTTTTAACATGCGCACAGTGAGGGCATACCTAGACTAGGTCCATTCAATATCTTTGATCCAGAAATGTGCCCTATCTCTAAATCTGGGGTCCGATTAATCTTTTCTTTTTCTGTTCCAAGGGGTGAGGAAACAATGCATCAAATTATAAAAATGAATTATTGTGTAACACAATGGTCACCCATTGAATCTCAGAGACCAATTTAAAGTTTCAAAGGGCTTTTTTTCAGATTCAAAGTCAAGCTTACTTAAATGAGTCTTAAAATCATAGTATAAATGTACATAATCACCAACTGAGAATTAAAGCATTGCACAATATTGATTTTGATCAACAAATGTACTGCCATTATTACAATAGCGACAATGCAGAAAATCAGAAAAAGGGTATGATGCATCAAGTCCAAATCCAAGTTTTTCTGTCTGACCATTAAATCTAGATTTCTAGCTATTCTACTATGTGTGAAATTCAGAGAAAAGGTCAGCACAACAGAACTTCTGTGAAAGGTTCTGTCAAGAGAGGTGAAGTAGCATGAAGCCACATAGAATTAAAGTATGAGGTCTGTACCTCAGAGAGGTCTGCTCTGTTCAAGGAACAAGGACTCTCTGAAACTACCACCAGCTAAACCACACTTAAATGTCAATTCTTCCAGGGCCTGACATTATTGTCAAAGTTTCCCAAGTCATATAATATACAGTTTAAATTATATATTCGTCCTTTCAAGTCTCTGTACCCAACATTGGTACATCTTCGCACTTTCAGGAATTTCAGAAAAGTTATAGCTGTCAGATCAGGATACTCCTTCCATCCTTGGTAACACTTCTCTGAGGTTCCCTTTTCTCTCACGCACAATAGGCTCCTTATTAACCTTGAAACTTGTGGCATGACACATGCAGCTTTAGGAAAATGTGCAAAAAGCTAACTTCACATGGAAGTTTAGAACACACATAAAGAATTCAGGCCTTCACTCTGCCCAAGCTAAAATAACATGAATACATTTCAGTTTAAATGAATTTCCTCACATTTCTCATGTTGAACATTAAATGATTTTGAAAAAGAATTTCTAAAATACTGTGAATGCTATGGAGGTCGTTCCTTCTCCCACTTCGTTGTCAGATCCTGGAACGACTTCCACCTGCACGTCTCCCTTTTCTCTGAAGGACTTCAGAAAGCAGCTCAAGACTTGGCTCTTCGACTGCCAGCACCAGCCAGATGAGGCGGTCAGCACCCCCGCCCCAGTGCCTAGAGAACCCCCAGGGTGACAAGCTTATGCTATATAAGACCCTGTAATTGATTGATTGATTTTGTGTTAAATTTTCTGCCTCCCAACTAGTCAAACAGAGTTTTACGTATAACTTGATGAGGAGTTAACCTGTATGCAATAAGCCTTTTTTAACTCATGCTTCCACTTCAAACCACTTGCTCTAGCTAATTATATGTACTCTTTGAGAGTGTTGCTGATGCTTTCAACAACATAATTTGCCTCTGGGTACTATAAAGTGCTGTGGCAATGTTCAATACCATTGTTCTCACTACAACATTGCATCTCTTTGGAAGAAAACTGCACACCGTTGTCTAGCTATAGTAATATCCTTAACACATTTTACATCAGGCAAACAAGAGAAAATGTCAAATAACAAGATCAGTTACATAGTACTACCTTCTCCTGTTACTGGATCAACAATATCCAAAGCCACATCTTCCTACGGCCCAGGTAGAAGTTCACAACAGATCATAGGTGATTTTATGGTGTACAGCATCATATCACTATTGCCGAATTCTATACAATGTTTTACTCTAAGCTCAACTGGTATGTAAATTTCTGGGCACCAAAAATCAGGTTTGAGTCTGGGGTTTTCTTTTATTTTACTGAATACAAAGTGTCTCTCATGAGCTAATTAATTTTCTCTCTAAAAGTCTCTTAAGGAATTAATTATGTTCCTCAAAACAAATATCCATCTTCCTCAGCCAATTTGTACGAGACCATCCAATACAATCTAAATTGTTCCCACATGTCTTTTTCTTGCTTCCATCCCTCCTAAATCATCTTCATAACACTTCATAACACTAGATCTATTTCCATTGCTTTCATCCACTCTTCCTCAGTTACCACTCCCCCTGTGATTACACATACCTTCGCTCAAGCCCACTCATCTTTCACTGATAACGTACTTGCTTCACCTGTACCATTACTTTCCGCAATGAATTTGGACAAACAATCCACTGTTTTGTACCTGGTGCCAGAAATATATTCTACATCAAAATTATAGTCTTGCAAATGCATGATCCATCTTCTTATTCTACTGGGTACTGCCTACAATCCCATTTTGGTAAAAAAAAAATCTTAGCAGCTTATGATCTGTGCAAACCTTACACAGAGTACCCCACAAGAGGTTTCTGTACTTGTTAATTGCCCAGTGCACAGCAAACACCTCTTTTTCAATCACAGAATTATTTACTTCTGAACTATGTAGGGACCATGGAGGCAAGCACCATGGGTTCCTCATTACTCTGATCTTTCTGCAACAATACATCTCCAAGCCCTTTAGAACTAGCATTTATTACCAATATTACCTCTCTTCCTGGTATGATTTAATTGAGGTTCGCTAGCTAAGAATTTTTTCACATCAGAGAACTTATTCTCACACACCACATCCCACTCAAAGACCACTTTACTTTTCAACAACATTCTCATGTTATTGGTTTTCTTTGCTAAACTTTCATTGAACTTACTGTAAAATTATATCATACCTACCAAGGAGTTTAACTCATCCTTGTTTTTAGGGGCTACAAGTTTCAATATGGTGTCCACAAGTTCTTTCTCTGGGTCAGCCCTTTTTTGTGTGACAAAATGTCCCAGATAATTATTTCCTCACATCCAAACTGGCATTCCTCTGCATGGGCATTTAATCCACACTCCATAAAGGTCTTAAGGACCATTCTTACTCTTTCAACATGTTCCTCACACTATCTTCCAAAATCAGAGCATCTTGTTTATAATAGAACATTCCTGATATCCTAAACAGCATAGATGAAAGGTCTCTCTGGAATACCTTAGACTGCTGAGACAAGCCGAAACAGCAGATAACTGAATTTCAACGCACCCATGGGTGTTATGAATGATGCTAATTCCTGAGACTCTGGGTGTAAATGTAATTGATAATAGATTCCTGTTAAGTCTAATGTTGTGAACAATCTTGCCAAACACAAAAGAAGAGGAGCTACAGAGGGAAGAAGGGACAAAGGGGCACCCTGCACTCACATAAGCTCAAAAAACAAAAAGCCCCATTTTCCAACGCTCCAGCAAAGGAGGTAAAAGTCAGTGGGCTTCTTTGGTCCCAGTCAGCTCTATCAAAAAGCTCTGGTAAACTCAGCATCACTCAAAGAAAGGGGTGCATCTATAACAGCATACAGTATCATGAGCAAACCAAACTTTAGAAAGAGAAATACTCAATACAAATAATAGGAAGTGCCTCACTGAAGTAAGCACCTAATGTCTGTTAGCTAGTGTTTACCAAATGGCTTGTTCCATCATCACTGGCACTTTCGTATTAAAGCAGAAAATATCTATATGGTGTGAGTGCCGATAAAAGCTCCAGCAGGCGAACAGCTGCAAGAAAAGTGAGCAGGCACCACAGCAGGATGCAATTCAAAACATTTTATTCGGAAGGCAGGAAGAAGTATGAGGCTTGTATCTGTCTATAGTAGGTGAGTGTAGCAAATAAGCCCAGCTAAACACATACCCCACTATCCTGCAACAAAAATGCAATAAAATCCTCATAATGCAAGAGTGAATTCCTTACTCTCAAAAAGGAGAAGAAAGATTAGAAATGAGTCCACATGCCATCCCGGAGCCCCTGTGTGTGCCCCAGGCTCATGATTAAAACCTGAGTTACATGTTTAGACCATGATGTTAAAAATGGCCAATATGTTTCATTGCTATTAAAGACTTTCAGGCAATTTCATCAGGGCAAGAGGACCCAAATGTCACCCACCAGTGCACCAAACCTGCAACCAAACTGGATGAACGAGGAGGAGAAAAAAAAAAACAGAATTGAATAGTGCTGTACATACTTGTCATAGAGGTAAGCCACCAATCCTTGTTCATATTTAACACATAACCACCAGGTGAAGGTCTACCAATGGGCAATGGGAGCAGTTGCTGGAACAAAATGCAATAATAAGCTGCCTAAAACCACAAGAGAATGATCATAGTAATGTTTACATATACTTTTGAAGTCCTTGATAGCGAGTGTCCATAACAAACCTGGAGCCCATGATCCTCTGTTATACAGACATGTATTGATAGCATGAGCTTGGACAAAAATAGCACAAGCAGGCCACATAAAACAGAATGCTACAAAATTTAATTTTTGTAGCCAAACACATACCTAACCATTAAAAAGCATAAACAAATCCACAGACACATCTTGCTGCCTACACAGGCTGCCTACACTTTATCTGGGTACAGGTTCACAAACATACATCCAGGATATTCACTCGCTAAGTAAGATGCATCAGACTACCCCAACCAGTCATTCACACGGCCTAAACAGAATGTTCAAATGAGAGCTGTGGGCACTGTCACTAAAATTCGATGGAAGGTCCACCCCCCAGAGCCAGCTACAAACCTGGAAGAAACGTAAAGGAGGGAGAACAGATACTGGGCATCCGGGGCTCAGAGGCTCACCTGTGGTGCCAGAAGTCTGTGTTCTGAGACACCACCAGCCGAGAATGTACAGAAAGGAAGAAAATAATGAGTTAATAATCTTGTGCCAGCTACTGCAGCTATCATTTTACATATATTAGGTAATGGGAACTTATTTACCACCACTGCCTTATTGACAGAGCACACATCAACAAACAGGTTTATGTTTCCATGGGCTTTACATGCTACTACAATGGGTGCTAGCCATTCTGTCTCAATTACCTTCATAACACATATCTAATTCTTTTCTTACCGCTTCCATGATGTGTTCCTCACTCTTGAAATCACAAAACCACCCTCTCTTTTGAGTTTAATCTTATACATTAAAGTTTTCAAACATTCAATGACTTTCTTGAGGAGCTCACAAAGGGCCATATGTAGCAAAGGATTGCGATTCGCAAATGTCTTGCATCGCTATTTGAGACCCCGCAAAATCAGAAATGGGATGTAAAAATGCCATTTCTGATCACTAAATAGTGATGCAACCCATTACCAACTCACAAAATTTGCGACCCGCAATTGGGAACCCGCAAATTGCGAGTCGCAAACCGTATGCAAAAGCCAGTCGCAAATTGCGACTAGTCGCAAACAGCCCGGTTTGCATACCCAGATTACCACTGATTCAGAGCAGGTGGTAACCAGAACCAAAGTATAAAAGGAGACCCAGAAGGCATCTGGGCTACTCAAAATGGCTGCACTATACTTGATTGCATGGAGGAGGAGAGTCCGGGCTGCCCAGCAGAGGAGGAGGAGGCAGAGACAGGAGAGGATATACAGAACCAGGCAGACACTATTACAACAAACTGAGGAGGAGATTTATGACAAATACAAACTGAGCAGTGCTGCTATCTTAGAGATTATTGAACTGCTGAAACCTCAGCTTGAACAACAGACAATGCGCAGCAGCGCCATCCCCACACATGTGCAAGTGCTATGCTCACTGCACCTCCTGGCCTAGGTTAGCTATCAAAGGGGGTGATTGCAGTGGCAGGAGGGGTATCCCAAAGTGCACTCTCACGATTCTTCAGATGTTTCCTAGATGCCATACTCACACACATGTCCAGATATATATATACCTACCCAGAAATGAGGCAGAAATGAACAGCACCAAGTTGGACTTCTACAGAATTGCCAACTTCCCACATGTAATAGGGTGTGTGGACGGGACCCATATACCAATTTGCCCACCAGCAAATCTGGAATATGTGTTCCGCAATAGGAAATGTACCCATTCACTAAACATCCAGGTGGTATGTGATGCCCATTATGTCATTACTGACATTGTGGATAAATATCCAGGGACTATCCACATGACTCATACATATTCAGGCACAGTGGGATACACCAACACCTAGAACGTGGGGAGTTTGGAGAAGGATATTTACTAGGTATTGGTGACTACACTCTGAAGCCTTACATACAGGTCACTGTGTAACCCTGTGATGCCCTGCTAAATTTGCCTCTTTTGTCAAACCGGTGACATGCCCTGAGACCATGGATACTCACCTCATACCTAACACCTGGCAATCAGAACGAGAGGCGATACAACATTGCACATCGATGGACCAGAACTGTAGTTGAGAGGACGTTTGGCTTGCTAAAGTCAAGATTCCGATGTCTGCACAAAAGTGGAGGAGCACTCCGCTATGCCCCAGAAACAGCATGCAAGATAGTTGCCACCTGTGCCATCCTACTCAACATTGCCACCAGATGTCGGATATATCTCACCCCTGAAGACACAGATACAGAGGATGAGGAGCAAGAGCTACCACACCTACAGCCTGGGGATAGAAGCATCGCAAATGAGGGCAGACAGAGACGGAACCACATTGCAACCCACTCCTTTGGCAGGTACGTGGCAACCTTGACCACACTCACTAATGTCAGACACACATAGCCCAGTTGTGTAGTCAAACAAACAAATCCTTTTTAATGCACAAATATAATGTTGATATCATTGTGAACTATGCAACAGTATGGAAATTAAACAGTCAAATCAGACACATTATGTTCATGTGCCTCTGTACCAGTACGTGTCAGTGGCTCACAGCCTCCTACGACTGCGGCCACCATGGCGCACTCCAGCTTGGTCCCCTGAGCCCTGCTGTGCACTGCTACTCCACAGCACATGTGCATCAGTGGCAGACACACTGCTCACTGTTGAGCCCTCCTCACTGTCCTGCGGGGTATCCCCTATGCCCCTTGCAGCCTGTCTGGTCTCCAGCAGATCCACCACATGGCTGATGCGGCCAAGTCCACATGCCACATCTCCTCCAAAATGCCCCAGTTCTACTTGCAGGCTGACAGTGCGCCTTGACAGGCAGGTCGTGTATGTCACCAGGTGCCCTATGGATGCAGCAAGTCTGTCTTAACAGACAGCAGTGTTGCGCTCCCTGTGCTGTGCCTGTGCCCTGTCAGCCACCAGTTCCCTGACCAAATTGTCAATGGAGGTCATCAGGTTTCCCAGATGTGTGTTCATTGTTGTGAACTGGTTGTCCACATTAGCCAGCCCATCTGTGACAGTGGTCTGCAGTCTTGTGAGGTTCCGGTTCATTAACCTCAACTGTCTATTTTGCAGGCATTGACCCTGCAATAAGGGTGCCTCAAGTCCCACAAACTCGACATCTGGAACATCCTCACTGCGCACAGACTGCAATCTGCAGCGGCGTCTACGCACTGCAACTGATGATGGCTGGGTGTGCCTTTCCATAGGCATTGGCCCTGGTGTTTCTACGGCTGCCTCCATATCCAGCGCAGGATCGTCCATGGTCTCCGGTGTCAATTCCATGGGTGGTGTTGTCCTGCACTCCCCTGCAGTTTCTGTGGCAGCCTCCTCCTGTGGGTCTGTGCCATGTTCCTCTCCCTGCACAGTGGCACTGATGGGGGGGGCCTTGTGGGAGACCTGTGTGACATAGGGGATACACTGTCAGTCTCACACATATCTTTTATGCCTCAAAATAAACATTTGCCTATATTTGGACTACTGTACTACATTGCCCATAATGCACTATTCTAGAGGTTGCTAGACTGGAATGGAGCTTATCTGGAGGTGTAAGTAGAAATAGTACACTGTTCCAATACATATGCATGCAGGGAGAAGGAGTGTCAGTATTATCAGGAGAGCCCTCAAGCATCCACTAGGATGCTAAGCATCATCATTGGGCAATCTCCTCGTCAGACCGGCACTGCAATGTCTGGCGGACCACCCCACACAAGGTGGTGGTACTCAACCAAAAATTATATAGCAGATGTAATGAGGTCTGCAGAAAATACTGACAACAAGAAAAAAATGGGAGAGACAAACGGATTAAAATTGACTCTGAGCCTTGGGCATCATGATTTAATAACTCAGAAAAAGGATCAGGCCAAGATTAAAAAAGGAAACAAGAGGAGTTAATACGGGGAATAATGTCCCACTGTACTCCATGGAAAGGAAAAAAAGGTGGTGTACCTAGTCCTGACACAGTGTGGTCAACATGTTTCGCGCCTCTGCGGTCAAAAAATGATCCCTTGGCACTTCATCAGGACCGTAATGACTACTTCTCCTATTTATATAAAAGAAAAAAGTGCTTGAAAGTCACTTACTGAACGAAGACTACTTGTCACCGTCAATTGGTCAGTAGGTCGCCCATCCCATAGTAGAGAAAAGGCATCCTAGGAACGTGCAAGCCTCAAACCAAAGGGAATTTATTCAAGTCTTCCTCTAGTCCATCGGCAAACCTATCCTGGGTCGCGTGCCTGGAAACCCTTGTCTGGAGGTGCCTGCTGATGTTTACTGGGATTGTGTGTATAGTGCATTTGTGGGTGTGAATGCATATATTTTGGTACTTACTTTTTGATGTTCCTGGTGCCGAACTGTCTACATCTCCAATGCCCAGTACAGCCTCCGGCTCCAGAGTTGTCTCCACCATGGTTTCTATTGCTGTAGGGGGTGGAACGGTGGATGGGCCTCCTCCAGTGCCATGCATCTCCCTCATGCGCTCCTCCACCCTCTCCTTGGTCCTGGAGCGAAGGTCATACCACCTTTTGTAGATTTCATCCAGGGTGCGGTGGCGTACACCAATGCCATTTATCTTGTTCTGGATGTCTTGCCATATCTTCTTTTTTTGGGTGTCAGGGATACTCATTGCTGCCTTGCCGAATAATTGTTCATGGTGCAGGCAGCACTCCTCAGTTAGCACCTCCAACTCCTTGTCAGAAAACTTGATGTTTAGTTTTCTGCCTCCACTGGGTGTCTCCTCCTGTGTAGCCATTGTTGCTGCTGCTTCTCTCACCTGGGAGTGGCTCTGCAGTTTGGGCTGGGTGAGCTCCTCCCTCCTCCCTGTTCCATTTGGTTACTTCCTGGTTCTGATGTCATCACACAGAACCAGGAAGTGGGTATTTCAACTGTTTTGTTCCACCTGCAGGCAATTTGCGAGTCAGTCGCAATTTGTGACACCGGACCACACCCTTTGTGCAATTTGCGACCTCGCTAAAAACGAGGTCGCAAAATGCGGTGCGACTCCTCTGCGACTCGTGAATTGGAATAGCGATTCTTTCTGGAATTTCATTTTGCAAGTCCGAAATAGCGATTCGCATGGAGTCGCTATTTCCGAGTCACAATTTTTTTCTTACCTACATCTGGCTCAAAATTCTTTCTCGAATTCGCTCTCCCCTTATATTGTTTATACTTGAATTTGTGGCTCAATATTAAGATTTAAATATACAACTAGATCTTTTTGCATTGACAAACTCAAAACATTGTCACTTTTGAATAGGACATAAACCTTGCTTACTAGTGAACTATTCTTACCCCTAAACTATGTTTGTATTCAAACTCAGCTTTAAAATATCATTTCATTCTTATGGGTTGTCCCCTGTGTCAGCCTGGATGAATATCCATTTTACTAAGTCTAACTTTCCAAACTCCACACCTGACCTGTCTATCTTTACCCAATCTTTGGGATTTCTTCAATGTTTGTCTCCCATATGTTGTACAGCTGCCTCTTCATTTGTTATATATTTGCATCTACATCATGTAATGTCCTTTGTTCCCATATTTACTACACATGCCTTAATCGCAGGACACACCTTTGTATGGCCCATAATACCCATCAAACCACAGCGAATACACTGTCCTTTAAAAGTACTGTCTCCTCCTTTCCTATTGTATTTTTAATTTTCTTGAAGATGTAGACGAGTTCTTTCACTACTGAATCTTTGTTATCTCTCTCACACGTCATTGTGTGTTCTATCTGTTTATCAATATTTAACACCATTGAGTGGTGGTTCATCTTCATCAAGAAATCTCATCTGATTATATCAATATTACAGGGCCATAAAAATCACTCAGATTGCCAAACTTGCAGCCATTTTTTTCAAATCTGACAAATATTATTTGCCTGTCTTTCATTCTGTACTCTTCTGCCAAAGTGATATCACTAAAATTTTACAGATCCTTGGTTACCCAGATGTTTTATAAAATGTTCATAAGCATTTAACCCTCAGCTTCTTCTGGGTCTAGACTGGGTAATTGTTCTAAAAACCTCCTGACCCTTCACTCCCAAACTGCTGTAGCAGAGCAATGTTCCAGATTCAAATCTGTAATGACACAGCTGCATAACTCTGAAAAACGTTTTTCCACTTTCACCAGCGTAAAGGAGGTTCTCCGAGGTGGGATAGAAAAAATGGAGGAGAAAATACATTCTGCATTGTTAGATAAACAATTAAGCTATTGGAGATGAGAGATGTATTTTACCACATAAATGTACAGGAGAATGAATAAAGAAAAACATTTTAAGGTTCAATCCACTGTACCCACATCACAGACAAGTGTGTTAATACTCTACTTTGTGTGCTTGTCACATCTTTCTTTTATGTGTGCCTGTCACATTCCTTTCACAAGATTCAGGTAAATTATCCTCAGTGGTACTGACACACTATAGTTGTTGCTTTTAGTTCCTGTCATAGCTTGATTTCCATGTGTGCCTGTCACAATTACTTCACAGATTCCAGGAAAGATTACCCTCCGGGAAAATGAATTAGGCAAGAAGAAAAATCACCAGTCCTCTCTGTGCCTGTCACGGACTCATTAACAAAGCATTTTTTATGTGTGTGACACACCAAGGCCCAGAATTACAAAACTGCCAGGTAACTCGGCACAGCAGCCAAAAAGCTGTGCTGCGTTGGTGAAAGGGATGTAGCAGGAAAGCGCCTTATCTACAACAATATGGCCCTCTCCTCCCCTCTCCCTAGCGCCGGTGCTGATTTCACCTACCCAGAGCCATGCACACACCTTTGTGCCATAGTGCAAAGGTGTATGTGTCAGTCTAGCTTAGGGTTTGTACTGGAAGGGTACCCTTTCAGTACAAAATACTATGGTTAGACACACTTGAAAACGTTTCCTACTTTGTATGTGTGCTGCACAGTTCAGAAAAGAAAGGAGAAATAAAACATTTCTCCTTTTAACGCCTGACTTCAAATAGCCTTAACTTTTGGCCCAAAATCATGTCTGCTATTGTTTTGCGTCAAACACCAGGGGTGGTTGCACGGGAGCCCATGTAATGCTCCATTAACTCTAAGCAATGCAAAACAAGTTTCACGTTGGAAAGTAAATTAGAAAAAATACATTTTGTGCTGGTTAGCGTCACTTTTGTGATGCTAACCCAGCGCAAAATGTTTGTAAATCTTCCCCTAAGAATTTCACCTTTTAATGAATTTTAAGCAATGCCATTGCTCCGAATGCTTCTTGAGTTGCTTATGATACATACTTCTTTTACAAAGAAGTGTCACCAAGCGTATTTTGTTATTTTTGTCAAGTACATGAGAGCTGAAAATCCTTATACATTGTGATTAAGGCATACACTGCAAAATCCTTTCTCATGCAGATAGTAGGAATGTCTTTAATCTCAGGCTAACCTCATTAATACACATTTTTATTTTTCCCCAGAAGATTAATTTGAGGCAGAATATAACGCGGGAGCGGCAGCGGCAGCGGTTTTTATTAAACATAGATGTGACAGAGCTCAAAAGCATGGAGGGGCATATTTATACTCTGTTTGCACCGAATTAGTGTCATTTTTTTTTACTCTAATTCGGTGCAAAACTAACTCCATATTTATACTTTGGTGCTAGACCCCTCTAGCACCAAATTTATGGAGTTAAAGTCATTTTTGGGAAGTGGAGACCTACTTTGCCATAATGAGATGCAAGGTAGGCGTTCCCATGCAAAAAATGACTCTATGGCTTTAACGCCATATTTAGGGGCATATTTATACTCTGCGGCATATTTATACTCTGTTTGCACCGAATTAGTGTCATTTTTTTTACTCTAATTCGGTGCAAAACTAACTCCATATTTATACTTTGGTGCTAGACCCCTCAACCTGACTTGCACCATTTTTAAGACGCCCTAACGCCATTTTTCCCTACGCCGGCGCTGCCTGGTGTACGTGGTTTTTTTCCACGCACACCAGGCAGCGCCGGTCTGCTTGCGCCGGCTAACGCCATTCAATAAATACGGCGCCCGCATGGCGCTTCAGAATGGCGTTAGCCGGCCCAAAATATTTTGACGCTAAACTGCGTTAGCGCAGTTTAGCGTCAAAAAGTATAAATACGGGCCGAAATTCCAAAAATATCAGAGCGTTCAAGTTGTACTAAATTATAGTAGGACAGGGTGCCTTTAAGCTCTAGTAGGGTTTCACAAGGTCATACGTCCTTGGAGAGGGGCGCCGCTGTAGACTCAAACACTCCAGAAAAACCCTCAGCGAAAAAAAAAAACACGAGCATTCAGCTCCTGAAGTCGCACTGTTGGCACTAATATTCTCAGGTAATTCTATCTAGATCGAAGACTTCCTATATCTTCAGACCCCAGTCCACGGGGTGTAGCTGCAGAATCTTGTCATGTTTCCCGTTTCATAGTAAAAATGTTCAAGCAAAATGTCCAAGTCTAAAAATGATGCTCCAGGGCATAATGTACGAATATTCTATTTGCAAAAAGTGGTCGTAAATTGTGCATCAACTTTTTTCAAATAAAAAGGTATAATGTGAACCAACTATGTACTAATAGGCCAAAAATCAATCAATAGGTCAGTTCACAAATTCTGAATCATAATGGGACGTAATTCGAATTACCTTATCAATATGCATGAGGCAAGTTGGAAATTGCGACCCCCTATGATTGGCTAGAGTCACAGGCATGATAGTCATGACTGTGATTGCATTTAGATATAAACAAAATAAAAATAAAACAAATTTAGCCCATTTTCCTAAAAGGTAAACTTAACAAAAAAAAAAAAAAAGCTGTTTAAGAAATAGGCAATGGTCCTCTGGCCCAGGGGAAAAGTCAAAATACCCGCCGCGGTCTTGCGACCGCGGTACGGTATTTTGACGGCGGGACTTGAGGGCCTATGTTTTTTGGTGCTATTTCTATTTTAAAAATTCATAGCACTGGTTCCCTTACTGAATGGTGTCAAATTGTTTATTAAATTTTACTTAATTCATCTCATTTGGTTTACTATTATTGTTTGGCATTTTGATCTTATTGCTGTTGTGGTACTGCTTAAATACTATACACATTGCCCTATGTTACTCTTGTCTGTTCTGATGCCATAATTTCCAAGGGGAGTGAGCTCAGGCTAATTTAGTGACTTTGAGGGTCCACACTGTCAAACGTTTTGATTATTCCTTGAGATAGGTAGTCACCCACCCCATATAATAATCCAATTTCTTACACCACATAATAAAGCCATACTATAATAGGGGTGTCATACTTTATTGCTAGGAAACATTTTGTGGGCCCATTCACAGGCCTGGCAAAATGGTATTCTTGAGAGGATACTGATCCACACGATCACAGTTGGTCCAGTGCTCCCATACCAAATAATTCTGAAAACTAATTTTGTAAACTCACGTAAGGCCTAGAAGGCACAGCCATGCCCTCACCCAACTTCGTCCAAAGCCAAGTCAGAAACAAGGAATGCCACTCACCACCCATCTGGCCAGAGCCTGCGCTAACCCCGAGTGTCCTCAGCGACTCCCTGTTGTGTGCAAATGGGAGAGGAAAAGGGACCGTTATTCTATTCAGAATAGGAATTCCCATGTAAAAACGTATCTGCACAGTATTCCCCATTTCAGGCAGAATAACTTGTAATTAGAATCCTGTTTTAAGGGTGGGGACTTTGAAGGCCCTCCAGAAACACTAAGTAATAGGAAACGCATATATAATACAACACTCTCTTCTCAATATAGTACAGGTAACAGTGTGCTCTAGTTGATCCCAATGGAAGCTATTTTAAATGAGTCATGCTAGGCAACCCCTATTTTGGCTCCCACTTTGCCTTTAGTGTGTCATCTCTATCCTACTACAAAGTTTACCTCTAAACTCATACTCTAGGCCTCTGCTCACTAATAGAAGATTTCCTACCTCACACCTTACTGCCTGCGCTCCTATCTAGTAATTGAGTTGTTATTAGCACTATTTGCTTAACATGCTTCTCTACAGTCGCTGCACAGAAAGGCATTAGCATGCTTTACAAGTAATGGTACTAATATCAGAAGGAAATTGGGGAGGGTATGGGAAGGAAGTTACAGTTGAATAGTCAAACACCTAAATTGCTGTGCAGGGTGGTTCAGTACATCAAATCAAAAGATGAGATGTAGAATGAGTACGGAAATTAGACAACCTATCATTACAAATTGCAAAAATTATGAATTGGGAGAATTAAGAAAACCTGAAAGTAAAGGATGATGGTTATCCCTTGAAAAATCAGATAAGATGTGTTTTCAGCACCATAATTTAGGACTGGAGAATCAGTTGAGTTCTTAATGTCGTTGGAAAATCATTCTCAAGACTGATACTGATACAATTGAGAGACCCAATTAAAGATATAGGGAGTGATTTAGAGTTTGGCGGAGGGGGTTACTCCGTCACAAATAGATAGCCTGTCCGTCGTATTACAATTCCATTATAGCCTATGGGAATCATAATACGGCGGGCAGGGTATCTGTCTTGTTTGAGACGGAGTAACCCATCCGCCAAACTCAAAATCAGGCCCAAAGATGTCTCTAACATTAGAATTTCCAAAAATAGGGTACCTGTTGACCACTAGAGATGGTAAGCAGTTTGGTTAGATAATGTGGATTACCTATTTGAAGTGCTCTGCAACCCAAATAGCTAATTTTTACTTTTATTCTTTAAAAAAAAAAAATATTATTGTTAGTTTGTTGAAAGCAATTTAAAACATGCAATGCTGGCATTATCATACAGGTTATGTGGTGACATGTTTGTATTTCTCCAACAAAAATCTGCACAGTCCACATCCAACCTGAAGTATTCCTACCACCTTCCCCAAATCCTGAAATGGTTCCAGGGGCAGCCTCTTACTTGGTACATCAGTTGCTCTCCTTTTGCACACCAGTATACTCCCATCCGCAATTCCAACAGTGGTGGGGGGGTTCTGGTGTATCCATTAACATTCATGGTCTGTCTTAGCAACTAGTGAGGCTACACCAACCAGGGTATGTATTTCCCAGTTACCACCAAGGTCTTCTAATACTCCCAGGAGAGCTGTCCCGGGTAATAATTCCATTTATTTTCACAAGGACTGGGCAAACACTCCCTCAACCCCTCTCCAGAGCACTGCTACATTAGGGAAGGACCAGACCATATGAAAGAAGCCTGCATCTGTGTAAGTACAGCGGAAGCAGATGGGATGGTGATTCCTGTTGACGTGCAAAAGACAGTGGACATATGTAGGGGGTGTGCAAATAATTCAACTGGACCAATCTAAGCCGGGAACAAATAGCAAGGTTCCAGGGGGCCATCCCGATGTCTCACCAACGCACATCTTCCCATGTTTCCATTTTCACCTGAGGTCTTCAAATTTGTCAGGGATAATAACAATTAGGGTATGATAAAACTGAGATATAGACCTTTTTACAGTTGGGCCTCTCAGGAGCTTGGCTTCAAGTGGGTTGCATTCAGACAGTTCAATGATTCCAGGAAAGTGACTGGCAAGGGCATGGCGGAGCTGCAGACATTTATGAAACTCAGTGTATGATAGGCAATAGTGGGTTTGCTGGTCCTGGAACGTTTGAAGGACCCACCTTGCAACACATCTCACAAGGTTGTGATACCAATTTTATCCCATTGTGCAAAAACCCTCCAGCTTAGCCGTGTTGCTTAGCCATTTCCCCTGCTTAAGTGAGGTGTGTCAATTCTACATCCTAGCCCATGAAGCAAAGTTACCCACGTCAATCATGATGACCACTCTCATAGCCTCTGGGAGGCCTGTAGGAAAAGACTTCTATATAAAATGTCCATAACATTGCCCAGACCTAGTAAAGAGAGTTCTGCCTGGTATGTCGGGTCACTCCAACCCTCACTCAACCAATTGTTGATGGCTAGGCTATGTGTTGCTGCTTAATACAGCTGGAGGTCATCCATCTGCATTCGTCCATCATATACTGGCTAGAGACATTCGCCTCAGGCTGTGCAAGGGTGGCAACCTGCCCACAAGAAGCAGCACATCATGGAGGTGAGGTTCTTAAACCAGTGGTTCGGGAAGTTTTGAAAGACCTATAAGAATCACTGGGGTATAATCATTTTAAACAAGGCCACTCTGCTGAGGATATAGAGAGGGAGAAGCGGCCAGTTCTTAAAACTTCTTTTCATTTTCACCACTAGAGGGGGAGATTCAGGGATCCATGTCAACCCCGGTTCTCAAGTGATGTACATGCCCGGAGAGGGACTAGTTGTGATTTTCCCCAGTTGACTCGAAGGCCTGAGAGCCTCCTCATATATTTGAGGATTCACAGACTTTGGGGTCCCAAGAGGTGGGGATTGGCCAAAAAAAGAACATCATCCACATAAAGTGCTATCTTGTCTTCCCTGTTCCCATCTCAACTCAAACCCTGGATTTAGGCATGAAATCTTATACACCAGTGGTTCAATAGCCAGGGCAAATAGGATAACCTGTTTTTTATTCTTAACCCAAATGATAACCTGTGAGGATCCTACAAAAGTGGAGAAATGTGGTTGAATTTTCTCTCATTGAAGATGACATGGTGGGTGATAGAAAGTACAGCATTGATCAATTTGAGAAACAACCGATGGACAAGAGCCAAAATGGTGCTGACGCCATTAAGCTGAGAGATAATGAAAGCTTGGAATGCAGTTTTCAATTGGTTAGAATTCAGGGTGTGTCTGTTTTTTAAGGGAGTGAAGAAAAAATGTTGTTCATTTTGGTGGATACAAATGTTAAATGGGATCAATGTTGCTTAACAAAGGTTTTCCTGTGGGAAAGGTAGGGTGGGAGTCACCCAGACCGAGTTCAGACAGGACAAGATCAAATTTGATTTGTACTTTTGCATGATGATAATAAACTTAGGGGCAGATTTAAGAGCCCCTGTCGCCTCCTTGTGCCACATTAGCATCATTGTTTTTACGCTAATGTGGCCCAATGAGGCCAAAATTGCAGCGCCAAATTTACAAAGTGGCGCAATGCATGCATTGCTCCACTTTGTAACCCTTTGTACTATATTATGTCTGCATCAGGCTTTGTATACAAAGGGGGCATTCCCCCATTAGAGGGGCTGAAAAAATGACATAAAGCAATATAAGAGATTTCTTTGCGCCATTCATTTTTGGCACTTTTAACGCCTGCCCAGAGCAGGCGTTAAGAGGAGGTACACCAGTGTTTACAATGGGCCTTCATGGGCTTTGCAGGATTAGCATCAACATTTTTTACACTAATCCTGCAAAACTCTGAATTAGTGTATTAGTGTAAAAAATGTTGATGCTAGTTCCCCTAACTACTGCCATGTTGCATTGTATCTTAGATACGGCACACACATGGTGGCGTTAGGGGGGGGTCAAGGGGTGCAAGAAAAGTGGTGCCACACTGGGTACATCACCACATTTCTTAAATCAGGCCCTGTGTTTTTTAAGTTTTTGCATAAGAAGGTTACTAGACATCAAATGGTAGAGTTTTGTGGGACAAAACCTGGGGTACAAATATCCCTTATGGATGATGTGTTTAAGTAGAGTTACAAATTATAAGCGTACTCTCAGATAGTCATGCCAAACTCTACTGGTACTGTCCTGAGACGTTTGAGCTATGGATTGAATGACGTTGGAACCAATATGGGGTCTTGAGAGAAACTACACACCATTTCTTACCTATTTGAGATATGGTTGCTAATCCTGCTGCACCGGTAATGGTGTGAAAGAAAAAAGAAGATTCAGTTTTATATCTGATTATGAAGGCCTATTCTTTGTTCAAACAAGTTGAGCAGTCTGGTGTGGTCAACAGTGTTGACAGCTGTGGAGAGATGTTGCAATATTAACACAGTCACAGTTATCTAGTACATGCTGTATATAATTGAGCACCTTTAGCATGACTATTTCCATGGTAAACCCAGAACGAAAACATTATTGATGAAAGTGGTTTTCATTTATGTTGGTTAATTGCTATTGAAAGCATTTTTGCATCCTAAAATGTGGACTCATTTTTGAGAGAATATATCGTAGGCTTACTCTCATATATCCAACATAGTGGGGACTTCTTAAAAAGGATATTTGGCTTACCATGGGAGGAAGATTATCTTTTAAGAAAACTGGACATTGTTGCCCTGCATAGAAGCATAATACATGGCCAGGGATAGAGAGCAGTGGAACATTTCCTTGTGCAGACTTATTTTATAATGGAAAAAATAAATGATGTTGTTGGCCTAAAAACTACTTTTTGTTTAACAGGAAGCTGTTGAGACAGATCAGAGGCACAGCTATGGGCACCTGCTTAGGCCTCAGCTATGCTAATTTGCATATGGGTGTGTGGGAGGAGAAGGTGCTTCAGAATCGATGTCCTATTGAGAGGAAAAACATGTTATTCTATGGACTTCTTACATAGATGATTATTATATAGAAAGGGCCAACAGAAACGGCTATTTGTGTTGTGAACAAAATTAATAACAATGAATTAAATTTAATGTTTTCTGGTGATATCAATAATCAAGAGGTGCATTTTCATTATCTGCCTGTATATTTACACAAATGGTAAGCCACACACAATTCTACTCAGACAATACAAGGAACACTATTTTGTGTGCCTGTAGCTCACAACCACACAATTTTAATTACGGCATTCTCTAAGCAGAAAACTTGCAAATTAATTCAAATTACAGTTATGTTGCTTGTGAACAGGCACGGGAATTAGCATAACACTTTTCCCAGAGAGGGTACCGTAATTAAATAATTCACCAGGTCAGACAGAAAGCCACTGTGATCAATCAAGAGTACTATTATGTTCCCAAAGACTAAAAGAAAAGTCCAAAAAACAAGAATCGTATAAACAAGAATGCAGCCAAGTGCATGATACCATTAGGAAAAATATATCTAAACATTGGCATCTCACTAAAGAGTGATCCAGTTGTTGGTAAAATGGTTCAGAAAAAGTTCCTCGTTACCTTCAGGAAAGCTAGGTCTATGAGGCAAAAACTTGTTAGGAGTAGTTCGGAAAAGGCAAACCAAAAAAAGTGGCTAACAAGTGCAAGTGGATTTAAAAAATACCATAAATGTAAGGCATGCCACTATGGCAATAGTACCACTGAGAATGTTTCACTAAAAAGAACAAAGGTTACACAGACTTTATAGTTAGTTTAGATTTCAGAAACACAAAACCATAGAAATTCAGCAGTTATAGTTATACATATCTCATCTCAAGCAACTATACTGCCCCGCCATGCACAGCTTTTCCATCAACAATTGTGTTGGAAATTTTCCAGTAATATTATCAATAACGTCATAGAAAATGTCATGACTAATGTGGGATAATTAGCAGTGTATGGTGAGAGCGTGAGTTTACCTTAGAGCACAAGTTAGGAGGTCATGGGGGACCCCATCACCCAGGGCCCGGCTGTGTTTTAAAGGGGTAGTAGGGCACAGAGCCCCCGTCCCCAGGCCAATTTGGTCCTGGGGATCCCATCCCCTAGAAACCACTACCTTTTGAAATGTGGAAGAGGGCACACAACCACTCTCCTTGGGTCAATATCGAACACCGGGGACACCATCCCCAGGGGCTGGGCCAATTAATAATGAGAGAGGGGACCATATGGCCCCCTGGGCCAATTTCAGCCTTGGGGACCCCAACCCACAGGTCCTGGCTAATTACTGAAGGTTGTCCCCCTCCCTGGGCTCAATTCAGCTCAGAGGAACCCATTTCCCAGGGCCTGGCAAAGAAAGGGTGGTGCACTGGAGATCACCCAGAGCACCCATTGCATCCTAGATGATGGCTGCAGGGGAGTCCCAATGCCCCGCAGATCCAGCTAGCTCCTCGCCTCCAGCGGGAAGCTAGGCATTGCTCCTGCCTGCAGGGAGCAGTTAAACAAGCTTCTCCCGGCAGGCAGAAGCAATAGCTTCATCTGTTTCCCTGCCTGCTTCTCAGCTGGCAGAGAAACACATGAAAAGTCAGCTCCAAGTGGGGAAGAGCATTTTTCATGCACCCGCCCGTCTGCTGGGAGCAAAATTAGCAATTGCTTTTCTTTGGCGGAAGCTTTGAAATTGCTCCCACCAAGTGAAAGCAAATACAGGTTTCCCTACCTGCGCCAGTGCGGGCAAAGAAACCAATATGTGCCGGGGTGGACATTCCAGGACATAGCAGGAGCCGGCCCTGGAGGACAGGGTCCTCAGGGGCATTAATGGCTCCAGGAGAGGTGCTGCATGGTGCATAGCTGGATCCTGGAATATAGGGTCCCTGGATCCAGAATCAGCCCAGGAGGAGGGTCATGCAGCCCCCCTCCCTGTTTTCTACTTCAGCCAGGCCCTGGGGGATGGGGTCCCAGGGGCCAAAATCAGCCTGCAGTGGGGGACTGTATGACTCCGTACCTAATTATACAATAATTATTACTCCCTCAGGACCTAGCCTACCCCAGGGGGCTCGTAAAAAATTCTCCTGGAACCTCTGCAGATTTGCTGGAAATAAAAAGAAATATGGGACCCCCACCACAGGTCCTATGGAGTCAAGGTTTTTCTAAACTGCCCTGACTTGACTGAGTCCCAGTCCCAAGACGGCTTCCATCACTTCCTGGTTGAAGTGGTGCAGCCAATCAGATCTCATTTTGAGATCGTTCGGATTTGCAGACCCCCTGCTTGTCTAGACAAACATAAATCTTTTTTCTTTAATAACTCCAAAACTACTGAACATATTTACACCAAATTACAAAAACAGATCTTTCCGAACCAAGATCTAGCATTCTGTCAAATTTGGTGTAATTCTCATCAACATTTCAGGCTGTAGTCGTGTCTAAAATCCCTATGGGTAGTTGGATCAGGAAACAAATCACCCCAAAACTTTCCATCCAGCTGCTGAAGTGAGTGGGAAACTAGTTTTGAAAAGTTTGTGAAGATTCGTTAAACCGCACCAAAGTTATAAGCAAAACAAAACTGCTTTTCCTTGGAAAATAGGTCCTAACTATGCTGCCAGTAGGTTTTATATACCTATTTAACCTAGTGGCGGTAGACACTAAGTAACTTTCTAAAAAAGTGCTACTTTTTGACTAGTATGGGCATGGTAAGTTTAGAGGTGATCTGTCAAGTAGGGGCTAAATAAAACAGGGGGACCCAAAATGTAAAATCCCCATGTATTTTCCGTAGACCTATTTAAGACAGGCTACAGCAAAAACTGCTGAATGGAATTACACCAGATTTGGCAGGAAGCTAGATCTTGGTCCACAGATTATGCTTTTTGTGATTTGGTGTAAATCCATTCAATAGTTTTTGCGAAATTAAGGGACAAAAATAATTATATATGTGGACGGATAGGGCACCAATTTAAAAATAGTGCGTTCTGATTGGCCCATGGAGCTTTTTGGGTCATGTCGCTCCTGCAGGAGTCAGACTCCAGCAACAGGGAGCGCTCTGAATGGCTGCCAGCAACATGAGAAACTGCAACTGGTGAATTTCTTAATTCAATATATATAAAATTATAGTAATCATAGCTAGGTTAGCTTTTGTTTTGTTAATAATTTTGGAGCAGTTTGATGAATCTTCATTAAACTTTCCAAAAAAACAAACTAAATTCACTTCAGCTGCTTCCTGGTAAGCTTAGGGGTGATCTGTCAACCGGGAGCCAAGAAAAAGGGGGGGGGGGGAGCAGATTTCCCCATGCATTTTCTATAGACTTCTCTATGAAGCGCCACCACAAAAACTAAGCTGGATCGGATTGAGCTTTTTATGATTTGGTGTAAATCCATACAGTTGTTTTTCAGAAATTAGGGTACAAATATAATTGTATGTCTGGATGGTTGGGTATGTGAGAAGCTTGCAAAAGTCTCGTGGTAGCACCAGTTTAAAAACAGAGGTATCTGATTGGCCCAGGAAGCTTTTTTATGCTGGGAACATCTTACACTCCAGCGGGAGCGAGCACTCTGATTGGCTGCCAGCAATGTGAATGTTTTGCTGGCAACCATTACAGGACTCGGGTACTTAGTACATAGGGCAGACTAGGGATACGCTGCCTCCACTAGGGCCATTGGGGGGACCAAGAGGGGCCCACCTCAGGCCAATATTTATTAAAAATAGGCACATTTTGCTGTGATCCTGAGGGTGTCCAGGGGGATTATGGCAAAAGAAAAAACAAAATGGCAACCAACACTTTATATTAATAATATACGTAGGGGTGCCAGTAAGATCCCTTCCCCAGCCAATTTAGGGTCCCCATCTCCTGGGGTGGGCTCTATTTAAGGGAGGGGGTGTGTATCCCCATTCCCTAGATGTTTTCATCTCCAGTAACCTCAATCCCTCGGGGACCAATGCAAATATTTAGTGGAGGGGGCGCATGCAGCCACTCTCCAGAGCCATTTAAAGCCCAAGGACACCATCCCCCAGGGCTCTGTGTACTCATTACGGGGAGGGGGCCACTCAGCCCCCTCCCCAGAGCCTTCCAAAAAGCCCTGGGGACCCCATCCCCAGGGCCATAAGTTACATTAAATGGCAGGGAGGCTGCATGGCTCCCCATATTGACCCTATAATGGCCCTTGGGAACCCAGCCTATGGTCCGGCTTACTGACTGTGTCCAAGGAAGCCCAGCACAGGGGCATAATTCTTTCCCTGCCTACTCTAATGTGGGCAGAGAAACCTGTGTTTGAAGATTCCTTTCCCTGCCTGCACTGATGTGTGCAGGGAAACAGAACAATATATTGCTCCCACCCGGAGGGAGCAGCAGAAATAGCTTATGGCTCTGGTGTTTTGCAACTTGACTCCAATCCACGTCTGCAGTGGAATGATAGCTGGGCTTTTTCCATACTTTTCAGACAGCCTGTACACAGGGAGGGTGGAGGTGTCACAGAGGTGCATCTGCATATTGAATGGTCTCCCTGGGCTTAGAGAAAGAGAGGCGGGTCACATCTGCATTTGTAAAGGCCGTGTCCTGACTTCACGCAAAGGGCTTGTTTACCCCCAACTGATGTCTGGAGCCTGTGCTGGAGGAGAGAGGAAACACTCCTAGAACCAGTTAGAACTGGTTGGAACCTATTCTCCCCCTTTTTGTGACAGTGTGTGCCAAACTGAGTATAACTACAGAGGGTTTTCCCCATTTTAGGAGAGACACTAATGGACTACTGAAATGAACATAGGATGCTGCTGGAGGGACTCACCAGGAACCGCCTTGGACTGATGCTCTTGTGCTGACCTGTGACCAGCTGGGTTACTAGGAGGAACTACCTCTGACTGCAACTCTTTGTGTTGGCCTGCTTGCTTGGGCCCTACCGCCCTGTGCTCCCTCTCACAGTCTCCAAGAGCTGGGTGGTGTGTCCCCTGTTCCCCTGCAGCTTTTCCCTGTACTGAAGTGGTGCAGGAAGAGCACTCTGTGGTGGCATATCAGAGTGCTTTGTTTTGTGAAGCACAATCTGAGTGCTTTACCTTTGTGAGCAGGAGCACATTCTGAGCACTTTATTTTGAGAAATTAAAGCATGTCATGAGCGCTTCACTTTCAGTGGAGAAGCGCGTTCTGAGCGCTTTGGTCTGGGAAACCAAAGCACATTTGGAGTGCTTCAGCCGGCTGGCTGAGGAAAATCACCGTCTCAACCCAGGCGGGTCAACGAAATCCACAGGAGTCCAAAGCGCGCCCTTCATTGGTGCCCCCCAGGCACAGGAGCGCGCAGAAGCAAGCCCCCGGGGCACAGGCCAGCACCATTTGTTGTAAAATCACCGCTGCAGACTGAGGCAATCCACATTGAGACACTCGCGCACCAGAACAGGTGTGGGCGTGTGGAGGAGTGGCAGCGGGAGGGAAGGAAATCTCATTGGCGGTCCCTCCCACTCGCTGGGCCGCCCCAGGGCCTACATCACGGGAGCATTGCACTCGGGGGGAGATGCGTGGTCCCCCGAGATGCAAGAGGCTGTGTGAGCCTCTGTTTCCCTCACCGGGTGGCGAGGAAGCCTCATCGGAGGCCCCGCCTGGCAAAGACGGAGTTGTAAGGTGACCCCTGTCTGAGGAGGGAGCACCCCACGAGCAGGACCAAGGGAGTTGAGGGTAAGTCCCTCTTTCCAGGTCGCTGTGTGAGGAGCGTGTGAGATTTGTACCCTCATAGGTCACAGAGACATTTTCCAGCCTCCGTAAGAGCGAGTCGTGGCCTCTGGGGGTGACTGGGGGCTATTTGGAAGTTTGTGGCTAACAGGGAGAGATCTCGCCATTTGAAAGGAGCGTGTGTGTGCTTCCCGCCCTTCTTCACACTCTGCGAGATGGCTTGCCGGGCGGAAGGGGACCCTCCACGGAGGCCCCTACCCCACAAAGCCAGTTAGGGCTCCATTTAACTTGAAAGGAGCGCTGGAGCCTCTTTATGTGGCCCCAGGGACTTGGCTGGTAAACAGGCAGGGAATACTTCATTTTTATGGGAATTTCAGATGTGTTTCAGAATTTCATTTGCGCAATATAATTTCTACTGTACAGCCATGATGCTGTTTGACCTTGTTGGTGATGTGTTTTCCATGATATGTGCATTTCTAGCTATACTGTTTTCCTGACTACTGCTTATGTTGCAGAATAACCAGTAACCTATGTGTTGTATGTGACTACTGCTGGCTTTTGCAGATTAATCATACTGTGTAATGTTGTGACAACTGCTTGGGTAGCAGGGTATTACTGACATGTTGTGTTTGGTCTAATGATGTTGTGTACACTACAGTTTATTTGTATAAAACTGGTTGTTGTTTTTTCTTTGCGGTTAAAGTAGTGCGTCATGTGTGCTGTGTGTGTTGTACAATCGCTTTACACATTGCCTCTGGTATAGGCCTGACTGCTCGTGCCAAGCTACCAAGGAGGTGACCAGGGTTATCTTGGGTGTGTAACCCCCTCGTCCCTGACTAGAGTGCGTGGGTTCTGCCTGGCATAAGTGCATACCCTAGCCACCCAGAAACCCCATTTCTAACATATGGTTTGATATGAGATGTGAACTGCAACCAGAAAACAGAAGAAAATTAATACAAGAATGTGTTTTGCACATTTAATAAAAGATAAATTGTTTAGAAGTAGCATCATTTAAAGATCAATAATCAAACAATTTAATTGTGCAAATTAGATCCTGCAGTACCTAGGCTGTCTACAGGTAAATCTTGACATCCGATTTAGTAGTGGGTCTGTAAATTGCTTAAAGTATCCATCTACCACAATTGTCAGAATATCCCATTCCAACAACATTGATGTAGTTCTTTTCCAAAAGCATGGGTCAGACACAGAAGAACCATAAATGTTTAAAAGAACAAACTGTAAATTGCCAACCTCCACTTTTACACAAACCCCTTTCCCTTTGAAATCTTATTTGTTATCTATGGCCCTATGAAATAAAATGGCTACAACATTTTACCCACACACTGGTGAAACAACAATGTTAGAATAACAATATTTTCTTAAAGAAGATAAAGTTATATTAGGAATGTGTATTTCCTATCATAAAAGTAATCAGAAATTTTACATCTTTTATCGGGGGACCCCAAGCCTTTTAATTAAATGATACAATCTTTAAAACATAACATTTATTTATGATAATATCAATATATATTGTAAATGTACTATAAAAGAAAAATCTGAAAAGATTAAAGTTAATGAAGCAACAGTACAGTTACCAGCAAACACAAATGCAAGGAAGGAACTAACAAGACTGGACAACAAACAGAGAAACAAATGCTTAACCGTTAACCACAGCATAGCAATGGTCATAACTGAGTGAGTATAGAAAAAAACATATAAAGAAGTTCTAAAGGAAAATATAAAAGGTACATACTGATCAAAATACATTTAAAGAAGTAATTCCAACTGAAGCATTAAGATCAGATGGAAAGGAAAAAGGGTAGTATAATTTAAAGAGGTTTTCTTAAACACAGGGTCATAATAATTTAAAGATTTTAGACTAGACTTAGCGGCATAGAATTCTTTACATATACATTTCTGGGCTTACGCTGATCACTTAGGGTGACTTTAGCAATACAAAAGGATGATGGACGGAGTGCTGAAACATCTCAAACACTCACCCCCAGTCACAGAACTGTGTTTAATTCATCGTTCTTTTGCTCACCATATACCATCTCAGTTTGGACCCAGCCAAATGCAAATCAATTTTGATCCTGCTCCCCATGGAAACAGTCCAGCCCGAAATGCCAGGCCAGGTTCTCCCTGTACTGGAAACAAGCATCTTGGGACTGGTTTTGGGGTATCACTCCTCATCAGCCAGGCTAGCTTGCATCCAGTGGCACAGTGAGCAAGGGGCCCAATTTTCATTTCATTTTATGATAAAGCACATAGAAATGCCGGTTTTAGTGTAGTCAACAATGTTGCACACACAGACAAAACGAAACAAAAATCGAAGTAACCTGTGAAATAAGGCGTGTGTATGAAATAAATATCAGCAGACAACCACATTATCTTCTTTAAACAGAAAATTATTTGCCTTTCCTTAGAAGACAAGTTAAAGTAAATGACTCACATATTTTCTTTCAAACCAATTTTATTATGTTTATATTGTATGACAATTGCAAGATTACAACAATCTCAAGTCCAGTAAATATTGGCCCGTTGAGTGGCAAAATGGACCACTTCACACTTCACGCTATACATCTTATCCAAGTCTTAGGGCCGTATTTATACTTTTTGGCGCACAACTGCGCCAATGCAGTTGTGCGTCAAAAAAGTTAACGCCGGCTAACGCCATTCCAAAGCGCCATACGGGCGCCTTATTTATGGAATGACGTTAGCCGGCGGAGCTGACTGGTGTGCGTCAAAAAAAATGACCCACACCAGGCAGCGCCGGCGTAGGGGAAAATGGAGCTTGGGCATCAAAGAATGGGGCAAGTCGGTCTGAGGCAAAAAATCTGCCTCAACCCGATTTGCGCCATTTTTTTTGACTCCCACCCTCCATTGACATGACTCCTGTCTTAGCAAAGACAGGAGTCATGCACCCTTGCCCAATGGCCATGCCCAGGGGACTTCTGTCCCCTGGGCATGGTCATTGGGCATAGTGGCATGTAGGGGGCACAAATCAGGCCCCCCTATGCCAAAAAATAAAATAAAATAAAAACTTACCTGAACTTACCTTAAATTCCCTGGGATGGGTCCCTCCATCCTTGGGCGTCCTCCTGGGGTGGGCAAGGGTGGCAGGGGGTGTCACTGGGGGCATGGGAGGGCACCTCTGGGCTCCTTCCGAGCCGACAGGTCCCTTAACGCCTGCCCCGACCAGCCGACCAGGCGCAAAAAAATGAGGCTAAAGCGGCTGGACGTCATTTGTTTTGACCCGCCCACTCCCGGGCGTCATTTTTGCCCGGGAGTATAAATACGGCGCACATGCCTCGGAGTCATTTTTTAGACGGGAACGCCTACCTTGCATATCATTAACGCAAGGAAGGTGTCCACGCTAAAAAATGACGCAGACTCCAAGATCTTTGGCGCTAGACGGGTCTAACGCCAAAGTATAAATATGGAGTTAGTTTTGCGTCGGATTTGCGTAAAAAAAAACGACGCAAATCCGGCGCAAACAGAGTATAAATATGCCCCTTAGTTTTCATATCATATTCATTTTCACACAGTACCCCCATGAGGTTACCAAACTGGTCTTTACATATTTGTTTGTGTGTAAACCAATTTAAACAATGAACTTTTCATAGGTCCTGGCTGCAACTGCTACAGTATCAACTCCGATGTGTTTATCCATTTTCTACCCATTCCACCCTAACGGACCCCGTAATGCAGAATGATTAATTTCTCCTGTACCGTCCCTGTTCATATATTTGCATATCAATAATTTATTCTGGGTGCTCAAAAGCCATCAGTATTTCGTCCCCTTCATAGAATTGAGTACTTCCTGCAGCCTCAGCATTTCTCCCTCTTCAGCACAATGATTTCAGATTTGGCCAATTAATCACATCTCTAATCCAACACAGTGCCATTTTATGGATTTTTTGGGGCCCATGGCAAGACATATTTGGGGCACCCTGACGAGTATCGCTTTAGAGTTATTACCCAGTTCCAGCTAATTGAAGCACGCAATTTAAACAATACTGGTTTCTACATTTAATTTTAAGAAGCAGTAAATCATTGAGGAAAATAGATAAGCAAATACTTACATTAAATGGTGCAATGATTATGTTAGTTTAATCCACAGACTGCGGCGACCAAAGATCAGAAGATGTCTCTTGATTGTGATACATACCAATCTTCAGGTAACTGTCTTATGTATGGTTGGACTTATTCTTTTCATGCTTATCGAACTGATTATCTAGCTTCTGGTATTCTCTTAGAAATTAAATTGTACTTGCTATCAATTTGCTATCAGAGCTCACTCAGCAGCTAGAAGAACATCTCGCTAGGATTTCTGCTTGATTCAGGCATACGTTTTTTTTTTTTGGTCATCATAATTTTTGTAACAACTGACAGCTCTCTGGTGCTCTTAACTGATTCAGGCATCAGGTTTACATTTAAATTTGGACATCCTTCGTTTTCATATGACATGAAGGGACATGTCTGGCGCTCCTCACTGGCCTGAAGAGCATTCCCTTTAAATGTGGACATCCTTCCTTTTGTTTTAGCAAGAAACATCTCCTGGTCATCCAGGATGATTTCGACATCAGTATTCTCTTTCATTGGGGACATCCTTATTTTTTAGAGTGAGGAACATCTCTCTGGTGCTCCTGACAACCTCCTTGCCGGACAAGGTTAGTCGGGCATCCGACAGGGGAGGGGGGGTGTTGTGTGTTCTGTCTGCCTGTGTGTATGAATGTGTGTATCGTGTGTGAATGCGTCTGTGAGTGTTGTGGTGTATGCATGGTTGTATGCGTTTGAGTGGATGTGTGTATGAATGTTGCAGTGAGTGCGTGTCTGCATGTCAGTGTGTACGCATGTGAGTATGTTTGTGTGGATGCATGCCTGAATGCATGTGAGTATGTGTGAGTGAATGCGTGTATGGATGAGTGTGAGTGGATGCGTGTCTGAAAGTGGAGGTGAATGGGTGTATGAGTGGTGTGTGTGGGTGTGCATGTATGCGGGTGGGATGCACTATGTGTGTAGGGGCATTATGTCTGTAGGGAGCTGGGGTGCACTATGTGTGTAGGGGGCGCTATGTGTGTAGGGGGTGGGGTGCGCTATGTGTGTAGGGGTGGTGCTGTTTGCGTGTGGGATGCGCTTTGTGTGTAGGGGGTCATGTGCTTGCTGTGGGGTTGGGGAGCCGTCAACTGGTGACAGGTAAGGAATTCTCTGTCACCGGTAGCCTTACTGCCATGGTTTTCATGGTGGTGCTACCGCCGCGGAAACCATGGCGGTAGGCTGACTCATAATGCAGCCGCCGGTCTTCTGTGGACCGCCAGGTCGGAGATAAACATTTCCTGCCCGGCGGTTCATACCGCCATGGCGGTATGAGTGGAGATGTGGTAGGTTGGCAGCGGCCAATCCGCCACACTCATAATGTGGCGGTATACACCGCCAGCCTGTTGGCGGTAATACTACCACATTAACCATGGCGATCAAGAGACCGCCAGGGTCTTAATGAGGGCCTAAATTTCTTGTAGCATCTATGACTCAATATTCAAAAGAGCCAGAGAGTTCTGTCTAGCTTAGAGCATACGATTACTTAGCTCATGTTTTCATTAGCTTCAGTTTTGAAAAAGACCTTTCAACGCAGCAGTTTGTGACCATTATGGAAAGGAATACTTGCAGTGCAATTTCAAAACTAGGGCATCAGATTTTATTTTCTGAAGAGACATGATAGTGATAATTTTCTCTTGAAATGCATAATATTTGAATTGCTAACAAATAAGGATGAGGTCTGACCTGTTGAGGTCCTTGTGGTACAGAGAGGCAAGCTTTTCACACTACTCTTGGATTTCTTTGGTGTTCATGTTCTTCAATTACATGAAGAATCCAAAGCGATGATTTAAGTCTGGGTAAGAGTAATGTTGTTGTGTTAAACCATCAATCAATGCGTCCACAGTTGATTAGCATCCTTCTACCTGAAATTTGTTTCGTCTTTTAAGTACAGTGTCACTTGCAGGTCCTTTAGGACATGTTAGTCGACAGCTTCATCGTTTAATATGCTTGACCTAGTCACTGTAAATAGTATCTGGAGCTTTTGCCTTTGCCCTGCATTCATAGGGGCATATTTATACTCCGTTTGCGCCGAATTAGCGTCGTTTTTTTCGACGCAAATTCGGCGCAAAACTAACACCATATTTATACTTTGGCGCTAGACGCGTCTTGCGCCAAAGTATGAGTAAAGAGCGTCATTTTTTAGCGTGAACGCCTTCCTTGCGTTAATGAGATGCAAGGTAGGCGTTCCCGTCCAAAAAAATGACTGCGCCGCAAATGCGTCGTATTTATACTCCCGGGCAAAAATCACGCCCGGGAGTTGGCGGGGCAGAAAACCCCGCATTTGCGCCACTTTTTAACGCCTGGGTCAGGGCAGGCGTTAAGGGACCTGTGGGCTCAAAATGAGCCCACAGCTGCCCTCCCATGCCCCCAGGGACCCCCCCTGCCACCCTTGCCCACCCCAGGAGGACACCCAAGGATGGAGGGACCCACCCCAGGGACATTCAGGTAAGTTCAGGTAAGTATAATTTTTTTATTATTTTTTTTGGCATAGGGGGGCCTGATTTGTGTCCCCCTACATGCCACAATGCCCAATGACCATGCCCAGGGGACAGAAGTCCCCTGGGCATGGCCATTGGGCAAGGGGGCATGACTCCTGTCTTTACTAAGACAGGAGTCATGTAAATGGCGTCTGGGCGTCGTTTCAAATGGCGCAAATCGGGTTAAGACGATTTTTTAGCGTCAACCTGACTTGTGCCATTTTAAGACGCCCTAACGCCATTTTTCCCTACGCCGGCGCTGCCTGGTGTACGTGTTTTTTTTCCACGCACACCAGGCAGCGCCGGTCTGCTTGCGCCGGCTAACACCATTCAATAAATACGGCGCCCGCATGGCGCTTCAGAATGGCGTTAGCGGGCGCAAAAAATGTTGACGCTAAACTGCGTTAGCGCAGTTTCGCGTCAAAAAGTATAAATACGGGCCATAGTTTCCACATTTGAACGCTAAGCTCTTGCACATAAAACAGCAACAGATAGGCCCACATCATCTTTTTGTGCAGACTGGCTTATTCCATTGAAACACACCAGTATGTCATTCCAAAGAATGGTCAAGAAAATGCTTTCCAGTTTGTCCATTGTTTAAGGAGGCTTACAGCATCACTTATGGAGTCCTGTGACTACTCGTCATAGTTTGTCAGTGAATAAAGAGCATCCTGAATTGTTTCATAACCATCAAACAATGATTTACCTGCCTCATTTATTGTATCCTTGCTTGCAAGCCTGAATACTGGCCAGACATATTTGATTCATTTTTGTTTGACGGGCCATGACAATATGATAAGGGAATATCTGCCCTTTCTAAGAATTTCGCTAAGATATATGAGGAGCTACTCTGCACCATGACCATGAATGGGGTGAAATTCCAGAAATAGCTCTTGGGGTGCTTCACCTTTTATAAATTGCACTATGAAAGTCAGCTGATCAACAGACACACATCTGGTGTGGATTCCACACTAAGAGAATCATGTTTTTCTTCTCTTATTTCCGATAAGTTTGTAGAGAAATATTTCTTGCTCATTAACGTTTTAAATACTTCAGAAATATTTACAGATAGATGTGAGGAATTCCCTTTACCAGCATTTCCATATTTATTGACATGCTGCCCAAGGAATGGATCAAACTGGCTTAGCACTTCCAAAATCCGCAAATAACTTCCCTTGTGCTATGATCCTATCATACGGTTTCCTTAATAAATGCCATTCCCCTTGATGCCAACAATTTTAAAAATGCTATAGTTATTTTCAACACACCCTGCCAGTACATCGTGACCATGTTTCATCTATTTCAGTAATTCAGAGTTAATATTGCCAGCTTCATTTTGACATGTCCTATATATTACCTTGCATGTTTAATGCTCTGGGTCAGCTTCTTGTTGTGAAACAGAGCTGAGTTTATGCATACATTCATTAAACCCAGTTGTACTGAATGTACAATATGCACAAGAATACAAACAACTAGAAAAACAGTAGACTTCCACTTGTGATGGTATATATAACAACCATTTACAACTTACAAATTCATCAATCTGCAGTTTTTGCTTGAAAGCAGCATTGGAAAAACTCTTTTTTTTCCACCCAGTTAATATACACGTGTTGATTTGGAAAAATCACTGTTGCCATTTTGACATGCTAAAAGACTTTTTGAATCCAGTACAATCATAATTTGTTAATAATGTGATTCCATAAGGCAGGATCAGTTTAGAAGCTCACTGTTGTAGTTTGAGGTGTTTGTCAACAATGGTGCAAGAAATTGGGGTATTGTTTGAAGGGGTGAAATCCTACTGAAGTAACAACTACAATCATTGTCAGGGTGAAACACAATAGTCCCTCAATTAACCTGTGCTTAACCCCCTCGTAGTGCGGCATAAAGCAGTCAGGCTTAACTTAGAGGCAATATGTAAAATATTTATGCAGCACACAAATAGTAATAAAGTGAAACCACACATCAATTTAGAAAAGGGTGTAACATTTAATAAATTTAGTTGACACCAAAAGTACAAAAATCCAACTAGGAGAACTGGAGATATGCATTTTCAAAGATTTAAGGTAATAACAGCACCTAAAAGGACAAAGCGTCACTTGCAGCCATCTGGTCATGCTGTGATGGATCGTGGCCCAGAGATCAAGTCAGTGCCATTGAAAGACTTACCGTCTCAACGTCTGGTGGGAAGAGTCAATTTTGCAGCTGAGGAGGCTGCAAGGAGCAGGGAGAGTGTAGCGGATGGTCATTACTGTAGAGCCAACAGCAGGCCGGGCATCACAGATATTGTCATTGTGCCATGAATATCTAGTCAAGCATTGAAGATAGTTGTTCCTGGAGATCTGTGTTGGTGGTCACCACAAACTGTCAACACTGTAGCGTGAAGTGCAGATGTAATGTTGCCAGTTGTTGCTGGTGGTTGTTGTAGCACAAAAAGTGTAATTCACCTGAGCTTCGCTTTGGTGAGTAGTGCAGGTGGCATGATCTTGGCATGAACAGGCCTGTTAGTGGTTGTGAAGAGCCCATAACTTCAGGATTTTCTCTTTTTCTTCAGATGAGTGCACTCTGATTCCAACCCATTGCCGTGGACCTGGGGAGGATCATCTTAGGGATCAGGAACTCACTCTTATAGAGGACAACAGGACAAGGCAGGTCCAGGAAGCTGGCCAGCTAGGCAGTTGCAAGAGGGCCTGTGGAGCTAGTTATATCCCTGTAGCTCTGAACAAGAAGTCAGTCAGCTGACCCTTGGAGTCACTTCAGAGAGCCTGAGATGAAGGAAGGAGGTCCATTCTTCCTTCTCAGATCGCAGGGCAGGCCTACAGAAACAGGGCAGTCCTCTGCCAATTAGGCAGTACTTGTTTTGTAAACTCTACAGGTCCATGAGTGTACTAAAGGGTTGGTCTGAGGGTCAAGAATTTATACCTGGGGAAGTTTTAAAGTGGGAGAATCACCTGGAAGCCCTCCTCCACAGACAGATGGTTTTGGAATTCATTTTCCTCCACCATGGCCCCATGGTTGACAAAAGGCTAGGGTGGGTGTGCTGAGGTTGCAACTTTTGACTGTAAGTGTGGTAAGATGACAGCCCAGCCCCTACCCATCCTGTCAGTATGGTCTTCCTGCCAGCACCCATTCCCCCTTTGTGACACTGTCTGGGTGGAATATACAAAGGCCAACTGCGAACTACAACTACTCATGCCATCCAGGACACAGGCGGCAGACACCAAATGGTTACAACAAGAAACTGTCAATTTGCAAAAAGTGGCATTTTCAGAATTGTGACTTAAAAGTCAACTTTACATTTAAGAGGATTTTACATTATAATTCGTTAGAGAACAAACATGACATTTCTACATGTTCTACATGTTCTGGTGATTGCAAGCATGTTAAAAATAGTTTTTAATACCTTTGCACTGTTAATTTTTATTGTGCTTTTTAAAAAAACTACCTGTGGGGGATTCAACTTTCTAGATTCTAATATGGCGGACTAATGGAGTCTTTTAAGACTTCATTCTCCGCTCTGCCCCCTCTAGTTGCTAAAGGGGGCGGGGCCACGCCTTAATTCCAAGGCGTATGATGGCCACAGAAACGTGAGCACACTGGTGACTGTAAGAACATTAAAAGTTGTTTTCAATACCTTTGCACTGTTTGTTTGTTTGTCAACAGAAGCTTCATTCGATCAATGATCATCAAAGCAATACATAATCAATATCATCATAAATATAGTATAAAAATATAAAATACAATTCCATCCCAAGAGCATAATACCACATGGTGACGCCACCTAAAAGAATAAAATACAAATCTGTCCTAAAATCATAATACTAAATAAAAGGATCACCTCCACTGACCTGACTTAACAGGAAGAACTCGTTCATCAGATCTTTTACTAATATAAGAGTTCCTTATACGCCATGCTGACAGTAAATATTTACTAACAGAATATATTAGCATTTTAGTGGAATCACTTTTTAAAATCCTCAGTGCTAGTGCACATTCCCTTATTCCAATTTCTCGACATAGGTCACGGATCCACTTGGACCTAGGAATTATGTATGCAGGGCAAAAAAACATAAAGTGCACCACTGATTCAGAATTATTACCACACACAGGCCAAATATCATTAGTCACATTTGAATCCCATCTGCGCACCACTGTCTTCAATGGTAAAGTCCCAAAGTGAAATCTAGCATATAGGCTTTTGCCTAGAATATCAGGTATAACGTCTAGATAGGCTTCGAACCTTGGGTACCATTTGATGTCAATAAATGAGTTGGTTAAACGATCGCGTAATTTATAATTAATAACATTGTTCCTCAAATAAGACCAATAGGCACGCTTCAGTGCTTTAAGATGGACTTTCTCAAGTTTGTGAGGGTTCTCCCAGTAATCTCCTAACCGCAATATCTTGAACCAAGTGGATACATGCTTGACCCACGGAATGGAAGCTGAATTGGTAGATGTTAACAGATCTAGGAGTGAGGCTTTGCACTTTTTTTTTTTGTTGTATTAAAATACGTGTGGGAGATTCAACTTGCTGGATTCTATTATGGCAGACAAACAGAGTCTGTTAGAACTCCATTCTCTGCTCTGCCCACTCTAGTTGCTGAAGGGGGCTGGGCCACTGCTCGATTCCAATTTATATAATGGCTATACAAATGCAGACATGCAGTGGACGTACATAGCAGCCGCACCACCGGCACCCTGCCAGTGCACCGAAGGTAAGCCCTTCTGCGCTCGTCCATGCCCAGACCACGCCCAGCTCATGCCATGCTGCTGTTTACTTCCTGATTTGGTAAGACCGATTTCTCATAATAGAAAAACCCTCTTAGGCTTCCAACCATTTAGGTGCTTACACTCCCCCTCCTGGCCCATTGAACCAGGCAGCCCTCTTTCCTGCTCCTCTTGTGGCTTTTCCCTATTCTTTGACCCCTCCTCTAGGCCTAAGAGCTGCCAAAATGCATATTCTGACCATTCACCTAAATTGAATCCCCAGGTGCTCAAACACAACACTCTAAAAGCTTGCTTAGTCAATGTAAGATCCCACCCAAAACATAAAATTGAGATTTCAAGCATCTTACAGAACTACTACTGGGACATTATCTTTCTTTCCGAAGCCTGTCTCACACCATGTTCAGGTCTGACCTCACTTTCCTATACTCAATGAATATTCTACCTGTAATCTGGACTGAGTAGGTAAAAAGGGGGAAGGAATAGCTATTATTCATTGGTCTAAGGTTCTCTGTGTTAGTTAGCCCCTGGACTTAGCAGAGAGTGTGGAGGCCATCTCATTTACCATCAAAATCGAAGACACCTTTTCCATCTTGGGCATCTTCATCTGTCCTCCTCCTCACCCAGACACTATGGCCCCCATTACGACTCTGGCGGTGGGTGATAAAGTGGCGGTAATACCGGTAACAGGCTGGCGATAAGTAGTGCCAAATTATGACCATGGTGGTGATGTCTCCGACAGACAGCCAATGTACCACACCAACCGCCAGGGTGGAAACAACAACCACCACGGCGGCAGCCGGCAACAGCCAGGCGAAAGTCAAAGTTCCGCCCACAATATTTTGACCCTGCAAACTGCCATCTTTTCCAGGGCGGTACCAATGCCAACAAAAGCGTGGTGGAAACAGAGCACAGAAGTGACAGGACTCACCAATGGAAACACAGGGAAGAACCACGCCACCATAGAACACGAATTGCAAGTCTTCCTGATGAACTTCTACGTTATGCTCCACCTGGAACACCAACACCTACGGAGACGACGACAGTGAGTACAACTTCCAAGCACAAGAGGAAAAGAAAAGTGACACATACATGCACAACATGCACCTGACACACACACACACCATACACACAACCAGCTGCACTACAAAAACAATTTGACCCCGAAAATCATCAGAATAATGCAAGGACAAACAGGAATTGACAAAAGTGATTGTAATCAGTTCAACATCAAAATTAATAATCCAAGTTGGCAATGAAACAGACATGTACAAGTGTATATAAAAAGGGACACTTCCCAGTTCAAAGGGCCCACATGCCCCCAGGGCACAGTCAAAAGCACAACTCAAATCCTGACCACATCCAGATGGAACACTGCAGGGGCATCAGTTTGCAAATTGGCAGGCACCTCAAGGGGAGGAGAGGGGCACCTCAGCCAGATGCCAGAACAAGCCCACTGGTTCTGGAAGGGGCAACATGCCCATTGCTCTTTGTCCTGGGAAGTGCAAGGCCACAGTCTCTTGAGTAGGTGTCTTGCCCACTGGTTCTGGAGTAGGCAAAATGCCCATTGCTTTGTTCTGGGGAGTGCAAGGCCACAGTATCTGGAGCGGGTGACTACCCCACTGGTTCTGGAGGGGGCAACATGCCCATTTCTGTTTGTCCTGGGGAGTGCGAGGCTACAGTCTCTCAGGTGGGTGTTTTGCCCACTGGTTCTGGAGGGGGCAACATGCCCATTCCTCTCTGTCCTGGGGAATGCAAGGCCATGGTCTCTTGCGTGGGTGTCTTGCCCACTGGTTCTGGAGGGGGCAGCCCTCACAGTAGCCCCTGGATGGTGGACTACATTGCGTCCGCTGGCGGTGATGGCTGCATGATGGTGGTGGTTGGGGAGGCTCTTGGGCAGCCCCTGTACTCACTGATGGATGCATGCTGGTGGTGGTTGGGGGAGGCCCCTGGGCAGCCCCTGCACTCACTGATGGCTGCATGCTGGTGGTGGTTGGGGGAGGTTCCTGGGCAGCTCCTGCACTCATTGATGGCTGCATGCTGGTGGTGGTTGGGGGAGGCTCCTGGGCGTCCTCTGCACTCACTGATGGCTGCACATCCATGGCTGGCGGTGGGGGCCCGTGACAGCTGGTAGTGGTGGCGGTGTTTGCCTGACAGCTTCCATTGGCGTAGAGTGCTTCTTATCCTCCTGGTCATGGGTTGGGGATTCCTTACCCTTCCTGGCAGGGGTGGATGGGCTCTTACCCTCTCAGCCTGGTGGTGCAGGCATCTTCCCCTTCCTCACAGCTCGTGCAGGCTCTTTCCCCTTCCTCACAGCTGGTGCCGGACTCTTCCCTTTCATCCCAGGTGGTGCTGGCTTTTTCCCCTTCCTCACAGCTGGTGCCAGACTCTTCCGTTTCATCACAGGTGGTGCTGGCTCCTTCCCCTTTAGTGTTGCTGGTCTGGTATCCCTACCACCAAGAGTAGGTGGTGCTACCACTGTCCCCATGGACTGTTTGGCTGAGGTGCTGAGCTGTGTCTTTGCTACCCTGCCCATACGTGCAGGACAGGGGGTGAGGGGTAGGGAAGAGGTCAATCTGGGAAAGTAAAAGCTTTTTAGGACGTTGGGGTGGGACGAGGGAGGAGTAATGGGAGTGGAGGATGAGGGAGTGGTTGTTGGAGGAGTATGTCTGCTGGATTTGGGGGCAGGTGCATGGGCTGTATGCTATTGTGAGGTGGATGGCTATTGGGTGTCTGAGTGCTTGCGTTTGTGTCCTTTAGGAGGGGGGACAGACACGGTGGGTGAGGACACAGAGGGACACGTGCATGGATGTTGTGGAGGTGTCTGCCAGTGAGGTGTGTGTTCTGCTTGATGTGGTGATGATGCTGGTAGTGGATATTGATGTAGTGCATGCAGGTGTGAGTGTGGACGTAACTGGGTGGATTGGGGAGGCTCCTGGGCAGCCCCTGCACTCACTGATGGCTGCATGCTGGTGGTGGTTGGGGAGGCTCCTGGGCAGCCCCTGCACCTACTGATGGCTGCATCGTGGTGGTGGTTGGGGGAGGCTCCTGGGCAGCCCCAGCACTAACTGATGGCTGCATGCTGGTGGTGGTTGGGGGAGGCTCTTGGGCAGCCTCTGCACTCACTGATGGCTGCACATCCACGGCTGGCGGTGGGGGTCCCGTGACAGCTGGTGGTGGTGGCGGTGTTTGTCTGACAGCTTCCACTGGCGTAGAGTGCCTCTTGTCCTCCTGGTCATGGGTTGGGGATTCCTTACCCTTCCTGGCAGGGGTCGATGGGCTCTTACCCTCTCTGCCTGGTGGTGCAGGCTCCTTCCCCTTCCTCACAGCTGGTGTCGGACTCTTCCCTTTCATCCCAGGTGGTGCTGACTTTTTCCCCTTCCTCACAGCTGGTGCCAGACTCTTCTGTTTCATCCCAGTGGTGCTGGCTCCTTCCCCTTTTGTGTTGTTGGTCTGGTATCCCTACCACCACTAGTAAGTGGTGCTGTCACTGTCCCCATGGACTGTTTGGCTGAGGTGCTGAGCTGTGTCCTTGCTACCCTGCCCATACATGCAGGACAGGGGGTGAGGGGTAGGAAAGAGGTCAATCTGGGAAAGGAAAAGCTTTTTAGGACGTTGGGGTGGGAGGAGGGAGGAGTAATGGGAGTGGAGGATGAAGGAGTGGTTGTTGCAGGAGTATGTCTGCTGGATTTGGGTGCAGGTGCATGGGCTGTATGCTGTTGTGAGGTGGATGGCTGTTGGGTGTCTGAGTGCCTGCGTTTGTGTCCTTTAGGAGGGGGGACAGACATGGTGGGAGAGGTCACAGAGGGACGTGTGCATAGATGTTGTGGAGGTGCCTGCCAGTGAGGTGTGTGTTCTGCTTGGTGTGGTGATGATGCTGGTAGTGGATATTGATGTAGTGCATGCAGGTGTGAGTGTGGACATAACTGGTGGGTGAAGGAGGAGGGGGAGACATTGGAGGCAGTGGATGTTGTCCTGTCTGCAACTGTATGGTGTTTGTGTGAGTGCCTGTGGGATGAAGTGTGGTGCTTGTGTTTTCCTGTGCCACTCTTGTGTGTTGTCTTGTGTGCATGCTCATCTGCCTGTGTGCTTGGGATGGGTTGGGGTTGTGGAGAATGGGACTGGGAAGTGGAAGTTGGAGGGGGGGCGGTTGAAACAGGGACAATGGCTGGCATCAGAGAGGAGGCCAGAGCCTGAATTGATCTCTGTTGGGCCTTCAATCCATTGTGAACGCCCTCAAGGAATGCACTGCATTGCTGCATCTTGGATGCCAGACCCTGGATAGCATTCACAATGGTTGTTTGCCCTACAGAGATGGATCGCAGGAGGTCAATAGCCTCCTCACTCGGGGCAGCAGGGCTCACTGGGGCAGGGCCTGAGGTGCCTGGGGCGAAGAAGATCCCACCCTCCTGGGTGAGCGGGCACAGGAAACTCGCTGAGGGACTACTGGGAGGGCTGTGCTGGTACGGGGTGGAAGCTATATCTGCAGCTGGGGTGGTCACAGAGGTGTCCGCCACCACCAGGGAGCTCCCATCTGAGGAGGTATTTGAGTCCGTGTTGTCCCCTCCAGTCTCCGTCGTGGTGCTCCCCTTGCCCTCCGTCCCACTGGTTCCCTCAGCGTCGGTGGACTGTGCCTCCAGGGTCCTGTGGGATGCAGCTCCCTCTGTCGCCGGTGCTCTCCTCCTCTGCCAGATGATGTTAATGCACATAAGGACAGGATGACAAAACAAGAAAGGGGGCTAGTGAGACAAAGGATACACTATGTCAGTGACTGCACCAACAACACAGTTGGCGTACACAGCACCCTCACACACAGGGAACAGGCCTACGCACTATGCATTGCACTACCAGTGAAATGTCTAGTCACCAAGGCATGAGAAGGGGCACGCACCACCAACTGCAGCACACCTGGGAGCTCTGGCCAGAAGTGAATACTAACAAGCTAGGTAACCAGTATTTTCCATTCAACCCTTTGACTGCAGAGGACCTATGCTGCTATGTCTGGCCTGGCCTTAGGGGCACCCACTAACACACAACCACCACCCAGATACTACCCCACTAGCCATAAGTTGTAATGATAGCCACTGTACTCCCTCTCTTGTGGCTGCTGTGATGCCCTCACGCACCCATCTAGCTCAGGATAGGACACTGCCAGTATGCGGGCCATTAGGGGGGTCAGGGTCCGACGGGCACCCCTTCCTTGTTGGGCGGCCATCCCCAGCTGGGCCTCCGCGGTATCCATGCCCAGCATCTCAGGTCCTCCCACTGTTTCCAACAGTGGGTGCTTTGCCTGCTTTAGGCCCCCAGGGTCTGCACGTCCTTGGTGATGGCACACCATATTGCCTTCTTTTGATTTGTGCTGACCTGCAGAGACAATACAGACAGGAGAACACCATTAGACAACAGTCCAGACTGTCACATAAATGGCATACCATACCCGTTTCCATCACCATTGGCACACACATAGCCCAGCGCACAACATGTGCACCGGCAAGAGGAAATCCACCCCCCTTACATGATGCCGTCACACACAACTCCATGCATTCATGACACATGCATCATGCCCTCAGTGTATTCACCTGTTGGTCTGGAGGCCCATACAACTTTCCGTACTGGGGTAGGACCCCATCCACCAGTCGCTCCAACTCCTCCGAAGTGAAGACTGGGGCCCTTTCCCCTGTCACACGGGCCATGAAAGGTTCCAGACACAGGTCACAGCAGCACATGCAGTGTAGGTCCTCTCCTATGGAAGGTCAGGAAACAAGTGAGGAATGCGAAATAAAATGGCGGTCACGTCCACGGCGGTGCATTCCGTCACCACCGGCGTAGATCCCCATTGGCCACTGTACCCCATAGGGCCCAATATAAACTAATGAGGAATTGCACGGCGGTTCACGGTCCGCGAACAACGTCGGCAGCATTACCTCACTTCCACCTGTCCCTGCACACAGGACAGACGGTCACCATTTCAGGGTGGGAGGTGAACAGGCCTATCGATAATTTCTGCATCACAGGATATATAGGCACATACTTTTAAACTACACTGTCACAAAACATGATTGCACAATGTGGACTACTGTTGTGGTATAGTTGTTCAAATTGTGACAGCCTACTCACTCTTGTATCCCTTAGATACCTACCGCTGCGGATGAATAGGAGATGGAGACATACCCCCATGTACAGACCCCTGGTGGACTTGGCTACACTGGAGGACAGGCACATAATAATCACCTATAGTCTGGACAGGGCCACACTCACAGAGCTGTGTGCCCAGTTGGAACCTGACCTGATCTCAGCTATCCATCATCCCACTGGGAACCCCCCTCTTGTGCAAGTTCTATCAGTGCTCCATTTCCTGGCAACTGGTTCTTTCCAAGTGACAGTGAGATTGGCAGCAGAAATGTCACAGTCAATGTTCTCAATAGTGCTGGCAAGAGTCTTGCCTGCCCTGATAAAATACATGTGCAGCTACATTGCTTTCCCCCAGGTAGTGGATTTGGCCACTATGAAGGCCGGGTTTTATACATTGGGACATATCCCCAATATAATTGGGGCGACGGACGAAACGCATATTGCGTTTGTCCCCCTCCCGCCAGAATGAACAGGTGTACAGGAATCGTAAGAGTTTCCACTTCTTGAATGTGCAGGTGGTGTGCCTGGAAGACCAGTACATCTCCCACATCAATGCTAAGTATCCTGGGTCGGTGCATGAAAGCCTTTGTCCTAAGAAATAGCAGCATCCCAAATGTGATGTCCCAACTACAGAGGTACAGGGTGTGGCTAATAGGTAAGCCTTGGTCCCCATCCAGTGTATTTTGGTGAATGCCTATGCTGTTCGCCAAATAGGATAGTGTGTGGCTAAATGTTGTGACTCTGGTTACCCAAACCTATCATGGCTGCTGACCCCTGTGAGGAATGCTAGGACAAGGGCAGAAGAACGTTACAATGAGGCACATGGGCGAACCAGAAGGATCATTGAGAGGACCTTTGGCCTCCTGAAGGCTAGGTTTAGGTGCATCCATCTGACAGGTAGCTCCCTATGCTACTCACCCAAGAAGGTCTGCCAGATAGTAGTGGCATGCTGCATGTTGCGCTACCTGGCCCTCAGACGCCATGTACCTTTTCTGCAGGAGGAGGAGACTGGAGATGCCCCTGTGGCAGCAGTGGACCCTGAGGACAGTGAGGATGAGGAGGCAAAGGATGAGGATGTGGACAACAGAACATTAGTGAGCCGTCAGTACTTCCAATGACACACAGGTGAAACAGTGCAACTTCATATTTCTATGACTATAGGTGTTTTCTGTGTGGCATTGGAATTCTGGCATTACTCACTTCTTCCCTAACTTACTGTGACCTATGGATATTCATTTTACAGATGCTGGTGATATGACAACAATGTCCTGATGTGATCACAACAGCCAGCAACAGGTCATTACTTCTGTGCTCACACTATGTATAGTTCATTTGCAATGGTTGCAGCTGTTTAAATCAATACAAAATTGAAATACATGAAATACTAGTAGTCGAGTTTTATCCAAGGGTGTTTATTGAAGTGCTAAGAAATTGAGGGGAAAGTGCAATGGAATCAGGAGAGGATGGAGGAATGTCCAGGGTACTGCTCCAGTCTGTTTGTAGCACAGGTGCAGTGTCCATGGGGACATAGGAAGGGGAGCAATGGCAGTTCAAGATGGACATGGTGACTGAGTGGGACACCACGGGGACAATCAGGAGAGTCTCATTTCCTGGCGGGGGGTCTTGGCAATGGTCTCTGGCTTCTGCCTGGATCGCAGGGAACGTTTGCGGGGTGGTTCACCTTCTGCAGGGGGAGGGATGCTGGAGGCCTGCGGGTCCTGTGGATGGGCCTCCTGGCCACTAGCGGAAGTGGAAGGCTGTTCAGATGACTGGCTAGAGGTAGGGGCCCGCTGGTGTGCTGTTGCCTCCCTCATGATGTTGGCCATGTCTGCCAGCACCCCTGAAATGGAGATCAGGGTGGTGTTGATGGCCTGCAAGTCCTCGCTAATCCCCTGATACTGTCCCTCCTGCAGCTGCCTGTTCTCCTGCATGTTGTCTAGGATCTGGCCCATCATGTCCTGGGAATGTTGGTAGGCTCCCAGGATCTCTGTGAGTGCTTCCTGTAGAGTCGGTTTCCTGGGCCTGTCCTCCCCTTGGTGCACAGCAGTCCTCCCAGTGTCCCTGTTGGCCTGTGCCTCTGTCCCCTGAACTGTGTGCCCACTGCCATTGACCCCAGGTCCCTGATTGTCTGGTGGGCAAGGTGTGGCCTGGGGTCTCTGTACAGGTGGGCACACTGCTGATTAACCTGTCCTGGGGACAGAGGTGTGGGTACACTGGGTGAGTGCTGTGTTGTTGGTTCCTGATGGGGAGGCTCTGGGGTGATCTGTGAGTGACCTTGGGTAACCCGCTGTCCAGTGGTCCCTGATGGGCCAGGTAGGTCATCCCGATCCAGAAGTCCAGAGTTACTGTCATCTCTGGGGGCCTCTTCTGTTGGGGGACTGGATTGTGGTGGTACCTCCTCTCCACTGACATTAGCTGGGGTACCTGTGTGGGATGAAAATGATGTATTATTCTTCAAGTGTATGACATTTGTACTTCTGTAGCTTCCCCCCTATGGTTGGTGTTACCCTGCCAGCTTTTGCTTGTGTATGTTGGTGTATTGTGGGATTGTTAGTTTCCCTATGCTGTGCATGGTTTAGTGATGAGTGTCCAAGCAGGGCTGGAAGGGGTGTCCATGTATTGGTACAGCATGCAAGGCCTGGCATTGAGGGTGAGGGTGTGTGATGGCATGCAGGTATGCAGTGATAATTGTTAAACGTTGACTTACCAGGGTCCAGTCCTCCGACAACTCCAGCGAGTTCCTCAGGATGCAGTAGTGCCAAGACTTGCTCCTCCTATGCTGTGAGCTGTGGGGAAGGAGATGGGGGTCCACCGCCAGTCCTCTGTATGGCGAGCTGGTGTCATGCTGCTATGGAACGTACCTTCCCCCGTAGGTTGTTCCACCTGTTCCTGATGTCATCCCTTGTTTTTCTTGGATGCTGTCCCACGGCGTTGACCCCGTTCACGATTCTCCGCCATAGCTCTATCTGGCTTGCTATAGATATCTGCTGTACAGAGCTGTGGCTCTACCCTGACAATTTCCTCCACCATGACCCTTAACTCCTCCTCAGTGAAACAGGGGTGCCTTTGTGTTACCATGGTGTTGTGTGATGTGTGTTGGTGAGGGTGTGTTGGGTAATGTGGTGGGTGTGTGATGTGGATTGCATGAGGGGTGTATGGGTGTGAATGGTGTATGTGTCTAGTTGTCTCTGTGCTCTTCTTCTTAGTCTCCTGGTGGCAATTATTGTATGTAAGGGGTTATGAGTAATGTGGGTGTGTGTTTTATAGTGGTGTGGGTGTGGTGTATGTATGGGTGTCAGGTGCGTGTATTTGGTATTGTCCAATGTAGTGTTGTTTTGTATGTGGGTGTCCATTCTGAGCGTGGCGGTATATACCACCAATGGTTTACCGCCTTTGAATGTCCGCCATGGTGATTCCTGGGTCATAATGTGATGGGCGTAGTGTTGTTGGTGTAACGGTATGGGTTTTATGACCGCCACTTTAGCACCGACCTTTGGGCTGGCGTATTTGTGTATTTGACTGTATTCTGTCGGATTGGTGTGTGTGTGTCATAATATGGTGAACGGATATTCATGGCAGTAAGTTGGCGGCCGTCAGCGTGGCAGAAGCGGGATTACCACCAATGTCATAATGAGGACCTATGTCCCTGATCTTCTATCCATTGAAATTATGCACCTCTGTCTTCAACACAACAACTTCACGATTTTGGATAACTGCAATTTACACGTTGATGGCAACAACTGTAAAGCCTCAGAAGAGCTTAGGGGAGCTTTGTCTGACTTTATACTTTTACATAAAGTCACGGGTCCCACTCATAAATGGGGCATACACTCAATGTCATCTTCTAAAATATATCTTCTCTTGAAGTTGGCTCCTCAGTCCCTTCAGGTTGGACTGATCACTTTCTAGTTCCCTTTAGCTGAATGCTACCCACTGTCCTGACCCCCAAACCACTGAAGCCATTGCTCTACTGCTAGTGGGATTCTATTGAATGATGCTAACTTAAATTGGTTTGCTCTCACCTAGTGGTTAATGATTATTCTGGCATTGAGTCAGCAACATTGTCCTCCAATTTAAATCTTAAGGCTGCCTCAACGACTTGATACCCTTGAAAATGAGCAAAAATAGAAGGACCTCTTCCTCTGCGCCCTGCTCCTTTGCCTCCCTCAAAGCTGAAAAACACAGGTGTAAAGTCTTAGAGAGGAAATGGCAACACAACTTCCTGGAGAAAGACAAACTTTGATATAAATTCACCCTTAAACAGTTGAGAAAAAAATATTTTAAAAGCCTAAGCTTCACTTCTCTTCAAATAAATGAAGCAGAATATGCACTGTGTACAATGTTTTAGATTTTTAGCGCTTTAATTAAGACTCCAGTTCAAAATTAATCTATACATGCCTACCAGAAGTTTGTTGATAGCTTATCAGGTGTTTCCATAAAAACTTCTATTTTATCTTTACGAAATTTCCTAACATTATGGTCACAGGGTTGGTCACTCCTGGACCATCGCCTAACAGCCTAACATGCCCTACAGCCCAATGTCCACTTTTGAAAAGCTTGCTTTAGAGGACTCAGAGAGACTGATCCTAACATTTCACTCTGGCTACCTCTTGACCTGTGCCCACCCCACATTCTCAAAAACGTGTCTCAGTCAATGAATTCACAGATAAATGCCCTTTTCAACCTCTCCCTTAAATCTGACTTAGTGACTGTGTAGGAGAGATATTCTGGCCCTTCCACTCTTATAAAACCAAATCTGGACTCCTCCTGCCCTGCTAGCTAAATACCCATTTCACTTCTTCCTGCTTGCCTAAAGATGCTGGAATTGTCAGGTAATCATCAGATTATACATTGTATTGAGGTGAATAATGTACTACACCCTTCACAATCTGGGTTCAGATCCGGATTTAGCACAGAGACAGCACTCTTAGAAGTGACTGAGTTCATCAAAACCAATTTTGATTTGGATATCAATACCATCATAATTTTGTTAGACTTATCAACGGCCTTCAACATGGTGTCTCATTTCGCACTATTACAAAGACTGGAAAAAGTAGAAATTGTTGGCACTGTGTGGAAATGGATTCAATTCTTTCTTTCAAACTGCAAGCAATAAGCCTTTATCCCTCCATTCACAATTGACTTTCAGGGGATCGTCTATGGTGTTCCACAGGGCTTGGCCATAAACCTGTGCCTTTTCAAATCTACATGGTCCTCTGGCTGCTATTGCTTTAGAGTTGGTCTTTGATGTAGGGTCCTATGCCAATGATACCCAGTTAATGTTTGCTTTCGAACATCCTGACACCTTGGTTTCAGCCATTTTCCAGGGCTGCTTGTTGGCAGTCGATGGCTGGATGCATGATTGAGGTCTCTGCCTAAACTATGACAAATCTGAAGATTTGATCTTGGGCTTCTCTTCCATATGGGATCTGACTCTTCTTTGGCCTTCTGTGATGGGACTCTCCCCGGCTCCATTCAGCACAGTTGAAAATTGGGAGTCAAGCTTGACAATGCCCTTACTTTTAGGCTCTTTTTAATGCCACCACGAGAGTCTGCTTTTCCCTTTTGAAAATCTTCAGGCAGATTCTCAATTTTTTGCCAGAGCACACCAGGAAAATCATCTTTCATGCATTAATAACTTTGAGACTCGATTACGCAAATGTGTTGATTATGGGTTTTCCTCAAAGATAGCTAAACAGACTTCAATGTGTCCAGAATGCGGCAATTAGACTTGTGCTCTTTAGTCCCAAAAGGCAATCAGTTCGTAATGATCTTAAAAGCCTCTGTCTGCTTCCCTTCAAGCAAATAATAGAATTTAAAGTTTTGACAATCTCATTTTGGGCCACCCATCAGAAAGGCCCTGGGTATATGTGTGATAAAAACAAAAGATATCTTCCTTGCAGAGTTTTACATTCAGTCAATCAAAAAGCGCTCCGTATACCCAAAATTAAAAAGTCCAGAGCAAGTGGATGTTCTTTTTTCTTCTTGGCCCAAAACTCTGGAACCTCTTACCAGATCATATTAGAAGAGCAACCTCAGAGAATCTATTTAAGAACCTTTTAAAGACTCACCTCTTTAGAGAGATCTACTTGACGGTTGGCCCTTCTTATTTCTGCTCTTTTGTTGTGTCTTACTTCTTACCTAGCGCTGGGACACTCCTTTTTGGAGCAGCTGTTTGCACTTTACAAATCCATCCATTCATTCATTTCTTCATTCATTCATTCATTCGTGCATTCATTTCCAAGCAACAGTTATCACTTATTAACCCAATGTTATCCTATGGAAGAGTTAGGAACTGCAGTAGTGAAAAATGAATGTAAGAGTTTTTCACTACCAGGATATGTAAACCTTAAAAGTGCATGCCCAACTTTTTTAATACAATGAACCCTACCGAATGGGCTGTTTAGGGTCTACCCTAGGGATGAATTATATGTATTAAAGGGAAGTTTTAGGCCTGGCAAGAGGTTTATTTTGCCAAGTCAAATTTGCAGTGTAAAACTGCACACAGGCTGCAATAGTAGGCCTGAGACATGCTTTAAAAAGGCTACTTTGGTGGGTGGCACACTAAGTGCTAAACACCCACTATTGAGATTTAATTTACAGGCTCTATGTACCTGTTGTACCACTTAACTTGGGGCGTCTAAGTAAATTGATCGTGCCAATTGGGTGTAAGTCGATTGAAGCATGTTTTATAAGAGAGAGCACTAGCACTTTAGCACTAGTTAGAAGTAGTAAAGTGCACACAGTCCTAAAAGCCAACAAAAACTGGTGTAGGAAACAGGAGGGGTGAGGCAAAACATTTGGAGGTGACCCTGCAAAGTGGGCCAAGTTCAACAATTTATTATCAACTTCTCTTGCTCTGTGAGATGACTTTTCAGAGACAGTTTGTAAGTCCCTATTGCTTGATCAAATGGAAGCAGATACAGCCTCGTTTGAGTCTGTTACCGGCTCATCACCAGCAAGATCATGCTTTCATCCTATGGTGATCCTCAAAAGGAGTACTAGAAGGTTTTGAATGAACTGGAGAAAATGAAGTTTCTTTGTGAAGCTTTACAAGCTTCTGTTTTGTCTCTTTTTTTCTTTTGACGCGCTACTTACATAAGAAATGTTTATAGCATCCAATAAAATAGTTAAATAAGGAAAGCTAAATTTTGAATAGCAGATATGCTCAAGATCTCAGGATGCAAGAGAAGAGTGCATCCATTCCAAACTCTGTATTGGTGACCATTTGTTCAATATATTACTTTAAACAATAATGTGGACCAGTCAAAGGTGCTCAATAAATCCAGAACCCAGAAAAGTTGTTGATTGATTAACAGGAATATATCACCTATTAGACACAGGTATGAAGTAGGTATGGTTGCAACTTGCAATCCTGATTTACAGGAGCTGGGAACAACAGGCAACTAACTGCACTGAGTCACACAGACAACTCTGTGAACAGAATTACAGCAACTAAATATGTTATTCAATCAATCACTCAATCAGTCATTGGATTTGAAAACCTCACTACGTACCCGTGATGTTTTCAAGGCGCTTGGGGGGGGGGGAACTGGTGTTACTGGTGTTACTGGTCGAAGAGCCAGGTCTTGAGGAGTCTTCTGAAGGTCTTGAGTCTGTCGCAGGTTGGTGGGGAGGGCGTTCCAGGTTTTGGCGGCGAGGTATGAGAAGGATCTGCCTCCGGAGGTCTTTCTTTGGATGCGGGGGACGGTTCCTTTAAGAATTGTTATTTTTGGGAAATTATCTCTTCTTACATCTTTCAGTCTGATCATTCACTAAACTACATGATAATTTCTGACAGACCTTTGGGGCATATTTACAATAAACTGGCACATCAGTGCTCATGCTCCAGTTTTCTTGCGTTGCCCCCGTCTCACCTACCGACACCAGGGGTGCGCCGTATTTTCAATACAGGGCACCAAGGAGCAACTTAGGCCAATAGCGTCAACATTTTTTATGCTATTGTGGCACTTTGCTGCACTAGCTTAGAATTGTTTGACTCTAGTGCAGCAAAGTGCAAGGAGGCCCAATGATTAAAATGGGTGTATCACCTTAACACCTGCTTTGAGCAGGCGTTAATAATAACACCAAAAATCACAGTGAAATCTTGTAGATTTCACTGCACCATTTTTGCAGTCCTCTGCATACATTATGTCTGACGCAGGAATAATGTGGTGCAAGGGGTAGCAAAGTGGCGCAATGCATGCATTTTGCCACTTTGTAAATATGGCTCAATGAAAATTGCTTCCTTCAGCCACATTAGCGTAAAAAATAATGACGCTCGTGTGGCATAAGTAGGCGGTAGGGCCTTGTAAATCTGGCCCTTTGTATGTCATATGTTGTGGGCACAGTTTCTAATTTTAAAGCATTTTTCTCTCTTTTGCAAGCTAATTGCATGCCTCATATAGACACTGACTTTTTCAATGAATCGACTCAACTTCCCCAACCCCAATCATCTGTTCCAGCAAGTTCTTCCCAAACCACAAAGCACTAGTCCAAACTTGACATTCTATGGCAGTGAGACCTTTCGTTTGGCTTGCTACAACTGAGTGAGATAATCACATTAATAGTGTGCATAGTCTGTGTGAATCCTGTGCTGCTGGTAAAATTACTTTCGCTCATTATATGGGAAACCCTCACTAACCGTAGATTGTCTTCTCTCTTAATATATTCTCAACATGCGGACATGCCCATGTCTGTTTTTTTAATGATTGCAGGCAACCTTTGTAGTTGAAAGGGCACCTAATCGCTCTGCTTATTAGGCAATCTTGCAATTGTTAAAAAACAGACACCTTCACAACTTTTAATTAGTACTAACAAACCTTCATAATGGAACGCATTGATTGACATTTTCACCTATAGGTTGAAGGCGTTTACAAAGGCCTGGAGAATTTCACTGCTTACATTTTTCTATATATTTGCCTGGATCTGTTGATGTTTGGCCTTTTTTTTAATATTTATGTTTCAGAATATTTTATCTATTTATGTGATAGGCCCACTTGAATGTTTCACACTGTCTGTTTAATGTTGATAATTGTCTTCAGTAAAGACTGGCTAATATAAATAAAATAATTGTCTTTAGCTAAAAAGTGTAGACAACCTATGATTAGTGACGGTTTCCTGTATAATGACAAAATGTGTTTTGATCCCTACCTCCACTATACTAAATGTGATTAACTCCTGTTGTATAGAACAGTAAAATTACTTTGTCAGGTGCATGCAACAAAAAGTGTGCTTGTCAGTCCCTGATCTGAGTTAAGTACTGCTAGCGCAGGTATAAATAAAAATTATTAATGAGTGTTCATGTATTCTAAGTAATGGGTTTATGTAGAAAATATAATAATGTAGAAAAACGAATACACGCATTTGAAAATGTGATTACGAAGAGTGCCCGCCAATGGTCACAAAATGTACTTATTAGTGGGATTAATATTGTGAAATGTTGAATATATGTTTGACTAATGTAGTAATATGTCATTTTAAGGGTTATGCATTATGATTTAGTTTTATTAACTGTAGGCCTTAACTTAGTGAGTGTCTTGTGCCTCACGTCAAAGCTGTATTTCTTAACATTTAATAAAATGGTTGTCCTAGAGAGTTAAACTGTGGTTTTCATTTTTGCATTGTTTAAATGTGCTCACTAGAAGATGCTGTTCTTGCTAACATAACATTTTGTGTGTAATGTGTGTGAGACTGACTTCCTCAGGAGAAGAACAATGGAGATACTGCCTGGAGTAGAAGCTACAACAATATTGTTACCTGACAAGCCGTATGATGCGGACATTGCAGGACAATCAATCAAAGACATGTGAACAAAGTAATGGTAGAATTCATAGATTTGGAGTTTTCGTTTTATTGGACAAAGTGTGAACATGCGACTAACTGACCAATAGGGATTTGGGAAGTAGTTTTAATAGTTTTGATATAACAACACTGCACTGAGAGAAGACAGATTCATTGCCCATCTTCTTGCTGGCCAAAAGGTCAAGATTTCCTTATGCGTCGTGACAGGAGATGTGCTTAACTTTACTGCTTAAAGACTTTGCGTTTTCTGAACTTTGATGTTGGTCCCTGATGCATTGCTGATCGACTGATGTCCTGAGGATTAAGACTGACTCTGCTTGCTGATCCACATTGAGGATAGGTATTATGAATTGACTATCATGTGCATTTGCTTTTCCTTTCTAGGTACCAACTGCACTGTTTTGATATAGATAGATGTTTTCCAAATTTGTGTTCCTAAATTGTTTTGCATGAAGCCCAACATGCTGATGCTAATCTGATGTTAGTTAAGGATCCTCACTATTGAAATTGTGCTAAGAGGGAATAATGTTTGATGAATTTCTCTGCTGAACTTAAATGTATATAATCACTTTGACGCAGTTGACTTTGCTATTAATTTGTCCTGTAAACTTAGAATGTGTTGTAGTTCAAGCTTTGATTAGATTATGTTTCTTCCGCCACTTTGGACAGCCAGTATAGTTTCTGTATATGTTTCACTTGATTTTGAGATTGATCTACATGACCTTAGCATTGTTATTATAGGGAAAAAAATACTCTAACTTTTATTAAAAGGTGTGGTTATTCATAACTGAAAGGTCATGGTGTGTGAAAATTATTGACTCTATTAATTACTGATGGTATTGATTGTTGTTCATTTTTGATATTGTGTATTGGTTATTGATTATGCACTGGAGCTGTGATAAGAACATCTTAATTGCGAGTCAAAAGGTTAATCGACCTATTCGCGTCCCCTTGTAAGTTTACTTATTAAGGTCAGACGCGCTAACAGTACCCTGAGGAAGGATTAAAAAATCAAATAGAATCAGCACAGCATGATTCATTATGTATTCTATTGTTGTAGCACCTTGTTTTTAAAAGGATTAGTGCATTAGGGGCATATTTAAGCAGCACTAGGGCTGAGAACAGGCCTTGCTATCCAGTTGCGGTTTGGAGTTTGTTAAGGGGGCAGATCAAAGTAAGCTAAAATTCAAGTTTGTTAGTTTGTTGAAGGGATTTAGGGCCAGATGAAGCAAGCCGTTTGCATGACGCAAACTGCGAAAATCACAGTTTGCGCCATACAAACGGCCGAACGCGATGCACATTCACAAATTGCGAGAATGCGACTCGCAGATAGAAAGGGGTGTTCCCTTCCTATTTGCGACTCGCATCGCAATTCAGACCTGCTTTGTGACCGCGAATGCGGTCACAAAGCAACTCGCAGTTACCACCAGTGTCACACTGGTGGCAACTCATTCGCAAAAGGGAAGGGGTCCCCATGGGACCCCTTCCCCTATGTGAATGTCGACAAAATCATTTTTTCAGAGCAGGCAGTGGTCCCATGGACCACTGCCTACTCTGAAAAAATTAAACCAAATGGTTTCGGAAGTTTTTTCATTTTGCAACTCTTTTTCCTTTAAGGAAAATGGGCTGCAAAATAAATTAAAAAACTGCTTTATTTATAAAGCAGTCACAGACATGGAGGTCTGCTGACTTCAGAAGGCCACCATCCCTGTGAGTGCAGGGACTCGCTATGGGGTCGCAAAAAGCGACCCACCTCATTAATATTAATGAGGTGGGTCTTTGTGACCCCATAGCGAGTCGCAGAAGGTGTCTGAGACACCATTCTGCATATGCTTTTGCAAGTCTGAAATTGCGAGTCGCACCGACTCGCAATTTCAGATTCGCAAAAGCATATCTTGCTACATCTGGCCCTTAATGTCTCCTAGATAACCCAGGCAATACCAAACTACTGTAAAATTGAATGCCATAACATTACATATACTGTGTAATTGTTTGACTTGTCTCCTTCTGCAGTGTCATACCCAATCTTCTTGCCTTCACTCTCCGGTTTCTAAACCCAATTTTGTTCGCCCTTAGACACTGTGCATTTTACCACTGCTAACCAGTGCTAAAGTACTTATGCTCGCTCATTAAAAATTATAACATCCCCAGTTAGCACATTCAGTTGCTTGTAAGTCCCTATTAAAGTGGCACTACCTGTGCCCTGGGCCTGTAAATTAAATGCTACTAGTGGGCCCGCAGCACTGATTGTGCCACTCATTCAACTACCCCTTTAAACATGTCTCAGGCCTGCATTGCGATCTGTATGTGATGTCTTTAAACTGCCCTTTTGACCTGGACCAAACCTTCCGTTTTAATACATATAAGTCACCCCTAGGGTAGGCCCTGCACAGCTCAGCAGGCAGGGTGCAGTGTATTTAAAAAGTTGGACAGGTACTTTTTAGTTTCACATGCCAAGGTAGTGAAAAACTCTTAAATTCATTTTTCTCTTACTGCAAGGCCTACCTCTCCCATAGGCTAACATTGGAGTTACATTATTAAATTAAATAAGTTATAAGTCCCAAATAGGAACAGGTGACCAGTTCATATTTAGGGTCTTGGGAATTGTAATAAAAAGCCCTCTCTCATGGTAAAGTCGGATTGTATATTACAATTCTGAAAAGGCCACTTTTAGAAAGTTGGCATATTCCTGCCTTAGCTATTTAGGCCCTCATTACAACCCTGGCGGTTGGTGCAAAAGTGGCAGTAATACCACCAACAGGCTGGCAGTAATTCCCGCCAAATTATGACCATGGTGGGAAGAACTCAGATAGACAGTCACTTTCCACACCGACCGCCAGGGCGGAGAAAACAGGCTCCACGGTGGTAGCTGCCTACAGCCAGGCAGAAGTCAAAGTTCCACCCACCTTATTAAGACATGCCAGTCTGCCACCTTTCCGGGGTGGTACAAATGACATCAAAAGCCTGGCGGAAACACTGCGCAGAAGGGAAAGGAGTCACCAGTGGAGACACAGGGAACAACCACGGCGCCATGGAGCCACAGCTGCGTGTCTTCCCCATGCTCTTCTACGTGCTGCTCCACCACGAACACCAACGACGGCGAAGACAACGACGGTGAGTACAGTTGCCTAGCACACAAGGGAGGGGGGAGGAAAAAGAGAGTGACACATACATGCAACACACACACACCCACCCCCAACACCATACACACAATCAGCTGCAGTACTAAAACATATTTACCCCGTACCTCAGATGAATAATGCAAGGACAACAGGAATTTACTAAAATGAGTGTAATAAGATCAATACAGTATAAATAAGAAATATGCAATGTAATAGATATATACAATTGTACAGTTCAAGGGACACTGCCCAGTCCTCAGTGTGCCTGGGCCACAGGGCCACAGGGCCACAGGCCAAAGTCCAAGGCCCCACATGTCACCTGCATCAACACGAAGAGAACACTCCAGGGGCATCAGTTGGTAAATAGGCAGGCACCTCAGGGGGACGGGGGATGGGAGGGCACCCCAGCCAGGAGATGAAACACAACCGCTGGTTCTGGAGGGTGCAACATGCCCTGTGCTTGGTCCTGGGGAGTGCAAGGCCACAGTCTCTTAAGTGGGTGACTTGCCCACATGCTCTGGTGGGGGCAACATGCCCTATGCTTGGTCCTGGGGTGTGCAAGGCCACAGTCTCTCAAGTGGGTGACTTGCCCACATGCTCTGGAGGTGTCAACATGCCCTGTGCTTGTTCCTGGGGAGTGATAGGCCACAGTCTGTCAAGTGAGTGACTTGCCCACATTCTCTGGAGGGGGCAACATGCTTTGTGCTTGGTCCTGGGAAGCGATAGGCCACATTCTCTCAAGTGGGTGACTTTCCCACATGTCCTGGAAGGGGTAACATGCCCTGTGCTTGATCCTGGGGAGGTTGGGGTTGGTGGGTGTCTTACCCACTGGTTCTGGAGGGGGCATCGTGCCATGCGCTCGTGATCCTGGGGAGGCTGGGGTTGGTGGGTGTCTTACCCACTGGTTCTGGAGGAGGCATCGTGCACTGTGCTCTTGATCCTGGGGAGTGCAAGGTCACTGTCTCTCATGTGTGTGTCATACCCACTGGATTTGCAGGGGGCAGGCCGCGCAGCAGCCCATGGATGCAGGATTACACACCGTCCGCCGGTGGTGATGGCTGCTCAGTGGTGGTAGTGGTACTGATGCTGCTGGTAGGGGGAGGCTCCAGCCCATCCCCTGCATCCTCGGATGGCTGCCTACTGGAGGTGGTGGTGGTGCTGGTGGGGGGAGGCTCCAGCCCATCCTCTGCAGCTTCGGATGGCTTCCCACTGGTGGTGGTGATGCTGCTGGCGGGGGAGGCTCCAGCCCATCCCCTGCAGCCTCGGATAGCTGCCCACTGGTGGTGGTGCTGCTGCTGCTGGGGGGGCTGCAGCCCATCCCCTGCTGCCTCAGATGGCTGCACAAACATGGTTGGTGGTGGGGGCTCCGTCAGAGTCCCTGCCCCAGGCCCCTAGCCCTTCCTGCCTGCTGGGTCAGGCTCCTTTCTCTTCCTGGCAGCAGCTGGAGCAGGTTACTTGCTCTTCCTGGCAGCAGCTGGGGCAGGCTCCTTGCTCTTCCTGGCAGCAGCTGGGGCAGGCTCCTTGGTCTTCCTGGCAGCAGCTGGTTCAGGCTCCTTACCCTTGAGGCTGCCTGGTGCAGCCTCCTTCACCCTCAGGACATGAGCCTGGCCTAGGGGCACCCACTGACAAACAACCCCACCCGGATACCACCCTACCATGCGTAAGTTGTAAAGATGGGCACTGTACTCACCCCCTTGTGGCTTCTGTGATGCCCTCAAGCGCCCATCCAGCTCAGGATAGGCCACCGCCAGTATTCGGGTCATCAGGGGGGTCAGGGTGCGACGGGCACCCCTTCCCCGTTGGGAGACCATCCCCAGCTGGGCCTCTGCTGTCTTCCGTGCCCAGTGTCTCAGGTCCTCCCACCGTTTCTGACAGTGGGTGCTCCGCCTGCCATAGACCACCAGGGTCCGCACGTCCTGGGCAGTGGCACGCCATATACCCTTCTTTTGATGGGCAATGACCTGCAGAGGAAATACACACAGGAAAATAGTATCAGTCAGACAGTCCTGCCTGTTACACTTTTGGCCCACCATACCCCTTCATATCAACATTTACACATACATGGCCCAACACACAACCTGTATGCTGCCCAGGGGACATCAACCCACCCACCTTACACAAGACCTTCGCACACCACTCCATGCATTCATGCCACATGCATTGTGCCCAGAGTGTACTCACCTGTTGGTCAAGAGGCCCATAAAGCAGTCCGTACTGGGGTAGGACCCCATCCACCAGTCTCTCCAACTCCGCTGAGGTGAAGGCAGGGGCCCTTTCACCAGTCACACGGGCCATGGTAGGTTCCAGACACAGGTCACAGCAGCACATGCAGTGTAGGTCCTCTCCTGTTGAAGGTCAGGTAGCAAGTGAGGAATCAGATAGAAAATGGTGGTGACGTCCGCGGTGGTGCAGACCGTCACACCCGGCGTACATCACCATTGGCCACTGTACACCATAGGGACCAATGTTAACCAATGTGGAGTTGCACAGGGGTTCCCAACCACCTCCCACAATGGCGCACAACGTAAGAGGAATTACCTCACTTCCACCTGTCCCTCCACACAGGACAGACATCTGCCATTTCAGGGCGGGCAGGCCCTGGATAATAACTGCGTCACTGTTTAAATTTGGACATACAGGACAATTCTCACTGACCCATTACAATTTGACAGCATGCATTGTACTGTTGTAGCCCCATTGTTTAGTTTGTGACTGGCTCCTCACTCTTTTGTCCCTTAGATTGCTACCGCTGCGGATGAATAGGAGATGGAGACATACTCCCGTGTACACACCCCTCGTGGACTTGCCAACAATGGAGGAAAGGCAAATCATCCTCACCTAGAGACTTGACAGGACCACAATTACAGAGCTGTGTGCCCAATTGGAGTCTGATATCTGCTAGCCGTCACCCCACTGGGATCCCCCCTCTTGTGCAAGTTCTATCAGTGCTCCATTTCCTGGTAACTGGTTCTTTCCAAGTGACAGTCGGCTTGGCAGCAGGAATGTCACAGCCAATGTTCTCAAAAGTGCTGACCAGAGTGTTGTCTGCCCTGATTAAACACATGTGCAGCTACATTGTATTTCCCCAGGTGGAGGATTTGGCCACAGTGAAGGCTGACTTCTATGCAATGGGATATATCTCCAACATCATTGGGGTGATTGATGGAACACATATTGCATTTTTCCCCCCTGTCAAAATGAACAGGTTTTCAGAAATCGGAAGAGTTTCCACTCAATGAATGTGCAGATGGTGTGCTTCGCGGACCAGTACATCTCCCATGTCAATGCTAAGTATCCTGGGTCAGTGCATGATGCCTTTGTCCCGAGGAATAGCAGAATCCCAAATGTGATGGGCCAACTACAGAGGCACAGGGTGTGGCTAATAGGTGAGCCCTGGTCCCCACCCACTATATGTTGGTGTATGGGTATGGTGTGGGCCATATGGGATAGGGTGTGGCTAAATGTTGTCCCTCAATATTTGCAGTTGACTCTGGTTACCCCAGCCTATCATGGCTACTGACCCCTGTGAGGAATGCCAGGACAAGAGCAGAAGAACGTCACAATGAGGCACATGGGTGAAGCAGAAGGATAATAGAAAGAACCTTTGGTCTCCTGAAGGCCAGGTTTCGGTGCCTCCATCTAAGAGGTGGATCCCTGTGCTACTCACCCAAGAAGGTCTGCCAGATAATAGTGGCATGCTGCATGTTGCACAACCTTGCCCTGAGACTCCATGTATCTTTTCTGCAGGAGGAGGAGGCTGGAGATGCCCGTGTGGCAGCAGTGAACCCTGTGGACAGTGAGGATGAGGAGGCAGAGGATAAGGGCAACAGAACAGCAGTGATACTACAATATTTCCAATGACACACAGGTAGGACAGTGTTACTTCAAATTTCATTGTCATTAATTTGAAATACTTTGGCACTGGCATGCTGTTATTTCCCACTTCTATGCCCACTTACTGTACCCTTTGGCAATTCATTTTACAGATGTTGGTGCCTCTCTATAGCTCCTGGTGTGATCACTGCAGCCAACTATAGGTCTTTCTTATGTGCTCATTTACTGTACAGTTGAATTGCAATGTTTGTACCTGGTTAAACGTATACATACTTGAAAAATGTGACATACTCCATACTTGTATTTTTTCCAAGGGTGTTTATTGAAGTGCTAAGAAAAAGAGGAGCAAGTGCAATGGGATGGGGTTATGATGGAGGAAAGTCCAGGGTATTGTTCCAGTCTATTTGTAGCACAGATGCATTCTCCAAGGGGACATAGGAAGGGGAGCAATGGAAGTTCAAGGTGGACAGGGTGACAGAGTGGGACACAAGGGTGACAATCAGGAGAGTCTCATTTTCTGGTGGGGATCTTGGCAATAGTCTCTGGCTTCTGCCTGGATCTCAGGGAACATTTGTGGGGTGGTTCTCCTTCTGCAGGGGGAGGGTGCTGGTGGCCTGTTGGTTTTGTGGCGGGGCCTCCTGTCCACTAGCAGCAGTGGAGGTGGAAGGCAGTTCAGATGTCTGGCTAGTGGCAGGGGCCCGCTGTTGTGAGACTACCTCCCTCATAATGTTGGCCATGTCTGCCAGCACCCATGCTATGGAGACCAGAGTGGTGTTGATGGCCTGCAAGTCCTCCGTGATCCCCTGGTACTGTCCCTCCTGCAGCCGCCTGTTCTCCTGCACATTGTCCAGGATATGGCCCATCGTGTCCTGGGAATGTTGATAGGCTCCCAGGATTTTCTGTGAGTGCCTCCTTGAGAGTCGGTTCCCTGGGCCTGTCCTCCCACTGGCGCACACCAATCCTCCCAGTTTCCCTGTTGTCCTGTGCCACTGACCCCAGGTCCCTGATTGTCTTGGGTATGAGGTGTGCCCTGGGGTACCTATAGAGGTGGACACACTGCTGATTGACATGTCCTGGGGACAGAGGTATGGGTACGCTGGGTGGATGCTGTGCTGGTGTTTCCTGATAGGCAAGGCTCTGTGGTGGTATGTAGCTTGGCTTGGGTAACCGACTGTCCAGAGGTCTCTGACGGGCCAGGTTGGTCATCCAGATCCAGGCGACCAGAGTTGCTGTCATCACTGTGGGCCTCTTCAGTTGGGGGACTAGATATTGTTGGCACCTTCTCTCTTGTGACATTGGCTGAGATACCTCTGGGGATGTAAATGATGTGTTATTGTTTCTGTGTTTGACATATTGTGCATCGGTGGGTTCCCCTCTTTGGTTCTATTTGCCCTAGCAGCTTGCACTTGTGTAAGTTGGTATGTGGTGGGCTTGCTGATTCTCTCTAGTGTGCATGCTTTGATGATAGGTGTCCAAGCAGGGCTGTGAGTGATGTCCATGCATTGATAGAGCATGCAGGGCTTCGCATTGCAATGAGTGAAATGTGATGGTGGGTGGTATGGGACGTGGTGGTGTGATGGGAGTGAGGGTGAGGGTGGGAGTCTGTGATGGCATGCAGGTAGGGGGGTGATAATAGTACTCCGGCCAGGCCCTCAGGATGCAGTAGTGCCAAGACTTGCTCCTCCAATGCTGTTAGTTGTGGGGGAGGAGGTGGGGGTCCACCGCCAGTCCTCTGTACAGCGAGTTGGTGTCTTGCTGCAATGGAACGTACATTCCCCCTTAAGTCGTTCCACCTCTTCCTGATGTCATCCCTTGTTCTTGGGAGCTGTCCCACAGCGTTGACCCTGTCCATGATACTCCCCCATAGCTCCATCTTCCTAGCTATCGATATCTGCCGTACTTGTGCTCCAAATAGCTGTGGCTCTACCCTGATGATTTCCTCCACCATGACCTTTAGCTCCTCCTCTGAGAATTGGGGGTGTCTTTGTGGTGCCATGTGTGTTTTGTGAGGTGTGTATGTGAGGGTGTGTTGGGTAATGTGTTGGGGTGTGTGATGTGGGGTACATGAGTGGTGTATAGGTGTGAGTAGTGTGTGGCTCTGCTTGTGTCAGTGGTCTTGCTGTCTCTCTCTGGTGGCAATTGTTTGTAATGGTAAAGGGTTGTGGGTAATGTGGGTGTGTGTTTTATAGTGGTGTGCGTGGGTGGGTGTAGTGTGTGTATGGGTGTCAGGTGTGTGTTATTTAAATTGACCAATGTAATGTTGTTTTGCATGTGTGTGTGTATTTTGAGCGCGGCGGAATATACCGCCAATGATTTACCGCCATTGAATGTTCGCCGTGGTGATTTGTATGTCATAAGGTGGTGGGCACTGTTCTGTTGGTGTAACGGTGTGGGTTTGGATACCGCCAGTTTATCAGTGACCTTTGGTGTGGCAGAATTGTGTATGTGGCTGAATAGTGACGGATTGGTGTGTGTGTGTCATAATATGGTGAACGGATATCCGCCGCAGTATGCAGTCAGCATGGCGGTAAGTGGGATTTACCGCCATTGTAATAATGAGGGCCTTAGTGTCTGCAGCCTGTCTCTGGGCCACATGACTGGATATAGATGACAGTTGGGCTTTGTGCATTCCTTCTAGACAGCCAAACACAATAACAAGCTTATGTGTGCCTGGATGGGCCATCACTGGCAGGATGGGAGAGTGGAGCTGGGCACAGCCCTACTTACACTTTAATAGGCTGTATCCTGCCTCCGAACAAATGGTTGAATATACCCTGTTGTTAGTCTGGAGCCAGTACAGGAAGGCAGGATGGCTGGGGACGTCAATGCAAAACCAGAGGAAGGGCACCAAGTACTTATATTGGACCTCAGACACCACCTCTTCAGTACACTTCGGGACCTGTCGGTACTCTGCCAGGAAGAAGGACTGCTATGCTGCTAGGAAGAGAGCCACTCTGCTGGACTGCTGCTGTGAAGGAAATGCTGCCTTGCTGAACTCTTGCCTGGATGAGAAGGACTGGACCTGCATCTGTTGAATCCAGGACCCCAGAGTGACACCAACAGCCAGTTGCTGGCTTACTGTCCAGTAGCCCAGGGACAGAAAGCTTGAACATCCTTGAACCCAACACCTGGACTCTGACATCTATGAGTCCTACCCTGACAAGTGGTACCACCCCAGTCCTGGACCCTTGGCAATGGGCCTGAAGGAGCTCAGCAAGGACATCTCTGGACTCAGCAGAACCGATGTATCTCTTCTGCTGTGCAGTGCAAACCTGAGCAGAAATTATGCATTGCCTCTGCGGTAAGGGTTCTCCCATTATAAACAATTTTGCATTGCCTCCACTGCCGCATCAGAAATGCCACCTGTGCAAAGCTTTCCCAATGCAGGCCCTCGCATCTCCTTGACAATGATGGAGGACCTTGCATCGCAACTCTGCAGCACTTCGAAACCAATGCATCACCTCAGCTGAGCAAAATATCCCTGTACTATGTTCAGCAGGCCTAACTGTGTCCCTGTAGCCAGCCCACACTCCATTGGGGTTGGTTTGAACTTATGACTTTGTCCTTGTCTGGCGCAACCAGATCGCAACAGATGGTGCTCTGTGTTTTTGGCCACTATTTTCACTGAAATTTGAGCGCTTCCATATGTCCGGTTCCACTGGATTTTTGTCATTTGGTCTTGTTTTATTTATTAAAAGTTACTCTATTTTTCTAACCTGGTATGGGATCCATTTGTGGGGTGTTTTAACTCTGTTACAGTTTGAAGTGTTGCAGAAATACTTCACACATTGCCTCTGAGTTAAGCCTGATTGTTCTGTGCCATGCTACTTGAGGTTTGCGCACAGGTTTATTTAGGTTTTGCTTATGACTTCATCCTGACAAGGATTGTGGGTTCTGCTTCAGTAGAGTTTCACCGCAGTCAACCAGTAACTCAATTTCTTACAATAATTTATTGTAAAGGCTCAGGGATTGGATGGTCAGCCAGTAAAGAATAAGGGCCTGATTTATACTTTTTTAGCACTGCATTTGCGTCATTGTTTGATGCAAAAGCAGCGCAAACTTCTAAAATATAATTGAATTTTGTAAGTTTGTGCCACTTTTGTGTAAAAAATGATGCAAATGTGGCACTAAAAAAGTATAAATCAGGCCCTAAGTCTAGCGTATCCTTTCATGAAAATAGAAGATTTTTGAAGTAGTGGGTAGCTCAGGTGACAATGGAACAGGCAGGTGTGAGAAGGTATATACACGTCCCTTACAGGCCCTGGATAGTAGTCTCTGAATGCTGACAGCACAACATTGTAATTTTTAGTCTTGGTTTGTGTTGGGACATTATTTAAAATATTCTGTGCATTTATAACAAACTAGCTCAGCACATTCTATTTCGGTAGAGTCCAAGGAGTTACAGCAGGATCTGAGTAGTTTCCTAATCCATTAAGCACATTTCTCAATAATTGCACAAACAGATAGAACTGGTAATCCATGATGTTTGGTATAGAACTTGATGCTAATTTGGATGGATACTTATTTGTGATACATACTTATGTTTGTTTACCAAACTTGTTTTTAGTAATATTTCTTATTTATCATAGTATTACATGAATTGCAAGTAAGCAGTACATTGAACAGTGTCAACATGTGCTTCCTGATGTACTATTCCCATTCAGATGTGTGATTTGTATCTTGACTCGTTTGCAAATGGGTTTGCAAATTGTAATGCAACTTATGTTCTACTACGGCATGCCACTAATTGTACCTTCAAAGGAGTCAAAATAATTCTGCAAATGCAGGCTTGGAGGCATGCAAAGGACAGTAGACCTCTGTCACGGCATTTGCATTGACAACAGGAAACTCTATTTTAAATAGCAGCCTGTTAAAAAGGGGGCTTCTAGTTGGCTATGGTATGTACCTAAGCCAGACAGAACCCACCACTCTAGTCAGGGCAAGTTAGATACACATCTAAATTAACCTGTGCTCACTCTCTGGTAGCCTGGCACAGAGCAGTCAGGCTTAACTTAAGAGGCAATGTGTGAAGTATTTGTGCAACACAAATTACAGTAACTCAATGAAGACACCACAAAAAAACTCCACACAGGTTTAGACGAATGTAATAAATAGGCCAAAAGATATATCGTTTACAAGTATTAACTGTAAAAGCAGTGCTTAAATCATTTACGTTCCTTTTAGAGCCTATAAGGTAATTCTGCTCAGCAAGAATGGCACAATCACAGAAGCTGAATCGGGACTCGGAAGGACTTCTGGCGGTCTGGAAAAAGACTGGGATGCTGTCAGGTAATCTCAACCCAGCTGCCCGTGATATCCCAGGGATCAACGATCGGGATCACACAATTACAGTATCTTTATGGGCAGAGTGCAGCCGCCATCTAATGAGGTGTGCTGCTTAACAGCTCCGTTGATGAAGGCGGGCTGGGGAGCAAGCTAAAAGTAGTGCAGGCGGGTCGTGGACAAGGGGTCTGCGTCACTGGGCGCTGTTCCTTGTCTGCCCAGGTGAGTGGGGAAGTCCAATTAGGGAGTGCGGTGGAGTGCAGATTCCTCTGGTCATGAGTTTTCGCTCGGGCCGAGTGCATGTTTACGGAGCGGGCTGAGGTTGGGGGCTGAAGTGCCGTGCTCCATCCTATCTTGCACCCGCTGGTTCTCAAACACGCTCCCAATGCATGAAGCGCTTGTAGGGAGAGCAACCTCAGGCAAAGCCCCTTTACTAGGTAGGACGAGATCGGAATTGACTGCAGGACCTCTGTGTGAACAGAGCAGAAAGCTGGCAAAGCCCCTTTACAAGGTTGCTACAGTCCCAAGCAGATGATAGGTAGGGGCAAGCGAACTAGTCCTTGGAGTCATGCTGGAAGGTATCTTCAGGTCTTCGTTGCAGGGCAGAGGTCAGCAGGCAGCAGGGCAGTGCAGCACAGCAGGGCAGCAGTTCCTGGGAACAGTCAGTCACAGCAGAGTGGCAAGCTTTCTGCCACAGCAGCCTTTACTCCAGTGGGGTTTCTTCTTAGTCCAGCATTGTACTACTGATTGAGTCCAGAGACCCAATACGTATACAAGAAAGTGGTCTGATGTGGGGGATGACTACAAAAGAATCCTTGTGAAGTGCACAGGTCCCCCTTTCAGGTCGGTCTAGGCTCCAGACAGCCAGTGGGAGGTAACCAGCCCCTTTGTGTGAACTTTAGTCCTTACCCTTTGAGGTATAAGTGTGAGCCCTTCCCAACCTTCTCCCCAGGAAGACCCTTCAGTATGCAGATGAATGCAGATGTAGCTAAGTGTCCTGTGTAGTGGGTGTTGAAAGGAAATGCACAAGTGTGGCTGTCACCTAGCCCAAGACAGAATTGTACTGGAGATAGGCTGTAGACACACAGGGCAGAGAGTGCAGAGAAATGTCCACCTTCTAGAAGTGGTATTTCTAGAATAGTGATAATAAATCTGACTTTACCAGTAAAGAGGATTCATTATTACAATTCCAACTGTACTAAACATGAGACAGCTACTCCTCTCAGATCAGGATTTTCTCTTTTCCTTCAGAGGAGTGCACTCTGATGCCACACCAGGGCCCTGGACCTGGGGAGAAACCTCTCGAGGACAATACAACAAGGCAGATCCAGGCAGCAGGTCAGCTAGGCAGTTGCAAGAGGGCCTGTGGAGCTAGTCATATCCCTGTAGCTCTGAACAGGAGGAAAGTCAGCTGACCCTTGGAGTCACTTCAGAGAGCTGAGATGAAGGAAGGAGGACCAGTCTTCCTTCTCAGATAGCAGGGCAGGCCTCCAGAATCAGGGCAGTCCTCTGGCAGTTAGGCAGTAGTTGTTCTGTAAAATCTACATGTCCATGAGTGTACTAAAGAGTTGGTCTGAGGGTCCAATATTTATACCTGGGGACAGTGTTGAAGTTTTTGAAGGGGAAGAATCACCTGGAAGCCCCTCCCACCCACCCCCACAGACAGATGGTTTTGGAATTCTATTTCCCCCGCCGTGGCCCCAGTGACTGTAAGCACATTAAACATTGTCTTTATTACCTTTGCATTGTTATTTTTTGTTGTATTTTTTAAAATACATGTGGGAGATTCAGCTTGCTGGATTCTATTATGGCAGACAAATGGAGAGTGTTAGAACTCCATTCTCCGCTCTGCCCAATCTAGTTGCTGAAGGGGGGCTGAGCCACTCCTCGATTCCAATTCATATAATGGCCATACAAACGCAGACATGCAGTGGACGTACACGGCAGCCGCGCCACTGGCACCCTGCCAGTGCGCCGAAGGTAAGCCTGTCTGCGCCCTTCAATGCGAAGACCATGTCAAGCCATGCTGCTCTTTGCCTCCTGATTTGGTAGGACCGATTTCTTATGATAATAAGCCCTCTTAGGCTTCCAACCATTTAGGTGCTTACACTCCCCCTCCTGGCCCATTGAACCAGGCAGCCCTCTTTCCTGCTCCTCTTGTGGTTTTTCCCTGTTCTTTGATCCCTCCTCTAGGCCTAAGAGCTGCCCAATTGCACATTCCGACCATTTACCCAAATTGAACCCCCAGGTGCTCAAAAACAATACTCTAAAAGCTTGCTCAGTCAATGTAAGATCCTACCCAAAACATAAAATTGAGATTTGAAGCATCTTACATAACTACTATTGGGACATTATCTTCTTTCAGAAACCTGGCTCACTCCATGTTCAGGTCTGACCTCGCTTTGGCTATTCCCTATGAATAGTCTACCTCTAACCTGGAACGAGTAGTCAAAAAAGGGGAAGGAATAGTTATTATTCATTGGTCTAAGTGTCTCTGTGCTAGTCAGCGCCTGGACTTAGCAGAGAGTGTGGAGACCATCTCATTTACCATCAAAATCTCAGAAACCTTTTCCCTCTTGGGCATTTGCATCTAGCGTCCTGCTCACCCAGACAGTATGGGCCTCATTAAAACCTTGGCGGATGAGATACTATGCCACAAACATGACGGATATCCCACCCGCCGTTTTACAAGTTCCATAAGATATAATGGAACTTGTAATACGGTGGATGGGATATCCGTCACATTTGTGACGGAGTATCCCATCTGCCAAGGTCGTAATCAGATTCTATGTCTCTGATCTTCTATCCACAGCAATTACGTACCTCTGTCTTCAACACAACAACTTCACGATTTTGGGTACCTGCACTTTGTACGTTGATGGCAACAACTGTAAAGCTGCGGAACAGCTTAGGGGAGCTGTGTCTCACTTTAAACCTGTACAAAAAGTCACTCATAAGTGGGACATACTCTCAATGTCATCTTCTCAAATATATCTTCTCTTGAAGTTGGCTCCTCAGTCCCTTTAGCTTAGACTGATCACTTTGTAGTTCCCTTTAGCTGAATGCTACCCACTTTCCTGCCCCCCTCAAACCCTGAAGCCATTGCTCCAATGCCAGTGGCATTCTATTGGCGCTGCTACCTTAAATTTGGTTTGCTGTCAAATAGTGGTTAACCATCACTCTGGCATTGAGTCAGCAACATTGTCCTCCAATTTAAATCTCAAGGCTACCTCGATGACCTGATACCCTTGAAAATGAGAAAAAATAGAAGGACCTCTTCCTCTGCGCCCTGCTTCTTCTCCTCCCTCAAAGCTGAAGAACAGAGGTGCAAAGTCCTAGAGAGGAAATGGCAACACAACTTCCTGGAGCAAGACTAACTTAGATATAAATTTGCCCCTAAACAGTTTTAAAAAACCTAAGCTTCACTTCTCTCCAAATAAATTAATGAGGCAGAAAATGCACTGCGTACATTTTTTTAGATTGTTAACACTTTAATAAAGCCTCCAGTTCAAAATTAATCTATACCTGCCTCCCAGGAGTTTTTTGTTAGCTTATAAGGTGTTTCCATAAACGTTTCTATATTATCTTTACAAAATTTCCTAACATTATGGACACAGGGTTGGTCATGCCGGGACCATTGCCTAACAGCCTAAGACGCCCTACAGCCCAATGTCAACTTTGAAAAGTTTGCTTTAGAGGACTCAGAGAGACTGATCCTAAAAGCTCACTCTGGCTCACCGCTTGACCTGTGCCCGCCCCACATTCTCAAAAACGTGCCTCAGTCAATGAATTCACAGATGAATGCCCTTTTCAACCTCTCCCTCAAATCTGACGTAGTGACTGTGTTAGAGAGAGGCTATGGTCCTTCCACTCTTAAAAAACCCAATCTGGACCCCTCCTGCCCTGTTAGCTACATACCTATTTCACTTCTTCCTGCTTGCGGAAAGATGCTGGAATTGTCAGGTAATCACCAGATTACAAAATGTATTGAGGTGAATAATGTACTACACCCTTCACAATTCGTGTTCAGACCTGGATTTAGCACAGAGACAGCACTCTTACAAGTGACTGAGTTTATCAAAACCCACCATGATTTGAATATCAATACCATCGTAATTTTGTTAGATTTATCAACGGCCTTCATCATGGTTTCTCATTTCATACTACTGCAAAGACTGGAAAAAGTAGAAATTGTTGGCACTGTGTGGAAATGGATTAAATTATTTCTTTAAAACTGCAAGCAATCAGTCTCTCTCCCCCCATTCACATCTGACTTTCAGGAGATCATCTATGGTGTTCCACAGGGCTTGGCCATAAACCTATGCCTTTTCAAATCGACATACCCCCCGGCTGCTATTTCTTTAGAGTTGGGCTTTAATGTAGGGTCCTATGCCGATGATACCCAGTTAATGTTTGCTTTTGAACATCCTGATGCATTGGTTTCAGCCAATGTTCAGGGCTGCCTGTTCGCAGTTGCTGGCTAGATGCATGATTGAGGTCTCTGCCTAAACTACGACAAATCTGAAGATTTGATCTTGGTCTTCCTTTTCATATGGCATCCGACCCTCCTTTGGCCTTCTGTAACGGGACTCTCCCCAGCCCCATTCAGCATAGTTAAAAACTTGGGATTCAAGCTTGACAATGCCCTTACTTTTAGGCTTTTTTCATGCCACCACAAGAGTATGTTTTTCTCTTTTGAAAGCCTTCAGGCTGACTCTCAATTTCTTGCCAGAGCACACCAGAAAAATCATCATTCATGCATTAATCACTTTGAAACTCGATTACGCAAAGGTGTTGCTTTCGGGTTTGCCTCAAAGATAGTTAAATAGACTTCAAAGTGTCCAGAATGCGACAACCAGTCTTGTGCTCATTAGTCCCAAAAGGCAATCAGTTTGTAATGGCCTAAAAAGCCTCCATTTGCTTCCCTTCAAGCAAAGAATACAATTTTAAGCTTTGACATTATCGTTTTGGGCCACCCATCAGAAAAGCTCTGCATATATATGTGCAAAAACAAAAGATATCTCCCTTGCAAAGTTTTACATTCATCCAATCAAAACCTACTCTATATTCCCAAAATTAAAAAGTCCAGAGCAGGTGGACGTTGTATTTTTCTTCTTGGCCCAAAACTCTGGAACCTCTTACCAAGTCTTGTTAGAAGAGAAACCTCAGAGATTCTAGTTAAGAGCCTTTTAAAGACCCACCTCTTTAGAGAGATCTAATTTACGGTTGGCCCTTGTTATGTCTGCTCCTTTGCTGTGTCTTACTTCTTACCTAGTGCCGGGGCACTCATTTTTGGAGAAGCTGTTTGCACTTTATGAATCCATTCATTCATTCATTCATGTGTTCATTCCCAAGCAAATTTATCACTTATTAAATGTAATATTAAGGTAACCTAATGTTATCCTATGGGCGGTGTAGGCCTTGCAGTAGCAAATAATGAATTTAAGAGTTTTCAACTTCCAGGTTATGTAAACTTTAAAAGTACATGCCCAACTTTTTAAATACAATGAACCCTACCCGAGGGCCTGTTTCGGAACTACTGTAGGGATGAATTATATGTATTAAAGGGAAGTTTTAGGTCTGGAAAGAGGTTTATTCTGCCATGTAAAATAGGCATTTTAAAACTGTACGTAGGCTGCAATAGCAGGCCTGAGACATGCTTTAAAAAGGCTACTTTGGTGGATGGCGCAGTAAGTGCTACATGTCCACTAGTGACATTTAATTTAAAGGCCAAATGTACCTGTTGTATCACTTAAAGTGGGGTGCATAAGTTATCATCTTCTCTTGTTCTGTGAGATGACTCTTCAGAGACAGTTTGTAAGTCCCTATTGCTTGATTAAATGGAAGCAGATACGCTTTCGTTTGAGTCTATTACCAGCCCACCAGCAGCAAGATCATGTTTTCATGCTATGGTGATCCTCAAAAGGAGTACTTGAAGGTTTTGATTGAACTGGAAAAAATGAAGTTTCCTTGTAAAGCTTTACAAGCTTCTGTTTGGTCTCTTTTTTTTTTTGAAGCTCCCCTTACATAAGAAAATGTTATGGAATCCAAAAAAATAAGGAGAGCTAAATTTTGAATAGCAGATATGCTCAAGATCTCAGGATGCAAGAGAAGAGTGCATCCTTTCCAAACTCTGTACTGGTGACCATTTGTTCAATATATTACTTTAAACAATAATGTGGACCAGTAAAAGGTGCTCAATAAATCCAGCACCCAGGAAAATTGCTGATTGATTAACAGGGGTATATCACCTATTAGACACAGGTATGAAGTAGGTATGGTTTCAACTTGCAATCCTAATTGCCAGGATCCAGGAGCTGGGAATATCAGGCAACTAACTGCATCGAGTCACACAGACAACTCTGTGAACAGAATTACAACAACTGAATATGTTGTTCCTTGTAAGAAATGTTATTTTTGGGAAATGTTCTCTTCTTACATCTTTCAGTCTGATCATTCACTAAACGTCATGATAATTTTTGACAGACCTTTTGGGTATTCTTACAATAAACTGTGTTGCGATCAATGAGATCAAGACACACTCTGTAAGTGGCTGTGCACATTTATTCAGTGTCAAGATACAGGAGCCACCGTAAACACGTCCTGTCACCTTCCCCCAACTGCCGGTCCCCGGTCTCCAAGACAACCCCAGCACGAGCCCATTACAGGCCCGCATTCCAAATAGAACGTCAACATATCATACCATCTCTTCCTCCTTTTATTTTTTACATAACAAATAAATACTTGCTAATTAATAAAGTACACAATACATTTTTTTTTTAACAGAACCTGAGCCTACTTGATAATCTATAAGGAACATAGCAAATTGTTTGAAAACTGAAAAAGAAAATAAACAAACTATTAAAAAAACAAAAACACCCAAAAAAAGAAATATAAAAAACATTTTTTTTTTTTACTCCACCATAAAGTTCCAGAGTCCCTAATAATGACATCTTACACATCTGATCTCAGCTTCCACGGTTAAAAAAGTTTCACGGTAGACCTGCGTACACAGATCTCCCCAGAATCCATGGCTCCCCTTTGGGTACTTGAACTTAACGAATCTTTGATCTGTACAGTAGGACCGTTACTACAACCACTCTCACATTCGTTACTACAACCACTCTCACATTCAACACCTTGGGAATAGTCTTCAGATATCTTTACAACCTTGGACAGATTCCATCACCGGCCTCCATCAACCATTACTGCATTACCACAAATTTGTTTTACCCTAACAGGTTCACTGAAACAAGCATCACCTTTTTTAACAAACATACTTTTTTAATACGCACTAAATCCCCCGGGCAAATCACATGCAGTTTGGTGGCCTTGATGAAGTCGTATCTCTTCTTCATACGTTCCTGTCCCAAATCCACATTTTCCCACTTGTATACACCATTCCTTTCACTCATCCCCTTACCTTTCATTGAACTTGCTAACCAAGACGGAAACAAAATGGAAGTTAGTTTGCGACCTCTTAACGCTTCAAAAGGAGACACCTTAGTCAAAGAATGAGCTGTAGAACAATAAAACCATAACATGGTCTTAACTGCCTCTTGGGTGTCAAAATTATTATGTCTAGTCCATTGTATGCAATCCTCAACCACTCTATTCATTCTCTCAACCAAACCATTGGTTTGAGGATGATATAGTGAACTTTTCAAGTGCCTAATGCCAGACTGTGGTAAAAAACTCTCATTTTCAGAATTAACAAATTGCACTCCATTGTCTGAAATAATGGCTTCAGGAAAACCTTTTCGCATTAAAATATTTTTAAGGAAATTGACTGCATTGGTTGCAGACGGTGTGGCAAAAAAATGAACCTCAGGCCACCTACTGTGATAGTCCATGAGAACGAAAGCATACCCAAATCATGAGGAAGAATATTAAATGGTCCGACCATGTCTATGCCTAGCTTCAACCAAGGTCTTTCTGGAATACTAATATGATGTAAGGGCGGCGTACACACCTTCAGCCTCTTCTCAGCAGTATTGCAGATCACACAGCCCTTGACCACAACATCCACAGCTTTATCCATAGATGGCCACCAGTAATTCTCTCTTAGTCTCAGTTTGGTCATTGTTGCCCCAAAATGACCCTCATGTGCTGAATTTATCAAACCAGAACGAATACCATACGGCGGAATACACCTCTCACCTCTCAAGAGTATCTGACCTTCAATGGAAATCTCTTCCGCAATTGTACAAAATGGTTGTAAAGACAAGGAAACATTTCTTTCTTTCGGCCAACCACTAATCACAAACTCCTTAACCTTGGCTAAAATTGCATCATCGCAGTCCGCTTCCTTCCAGTCAGTTTTGCTGAAAGCTTTGTACACAGTAAGATCCACACTGGCAACAAAAAAGTCTTCCCTATCTTCTTCTGTATCAAACTCGTCCAACTCAACAATGGGTAATCTTGAAAGGAAATCAACCCTTACGTGAAGCCTACCAGGTAAATGCTTAACCTCAATGTCATATTGCAAAAGTTTTGTGGTAAGACGAGCAATACGTGGAGTAGTGTAATTGATTTTGTCACCCCTCAAAATATATAGTAGCGGTTTGTGATCAGTCACAATTACAAATATTCTACCCCAAACATAACTTCTGAACTTTTCGCTTTCCCAGACACATGCCAAGAGCTCCTTTTCTATTACGGAGTAATTCAATTCAGCTTCCCTCAACACTCTAGAGGCATAGCTAATAGTGGCTTCTCCTTGTGCAGTTTCTTGGATTAACACAGCACCCAAACCATACTTCCTGGCATCCACCATGATCGTACACATTAAAAGGGGATCATATGAACGTAATGCTTTGGCACTGGTCATTTCAGATTTTACTAATTTAAAGGTGTCCTGACAATCCTTGTCCCACACAAACGCAACACTATTTTTCAACATATTGGACAAACACTTCATCTTGGAAGTGTAATCAGGAATAAACCTGGAATAAAATTTGCATAATCCAACAAAAGAGTGCAACTCATCTTTATTCTTTGAAGGAGGACAATCCCGAACTGCATTGACTAAACCAGGTCTATGTTTGACGCTCTCCGAAGAAATGACATGTCCCAAAAACTCAATCTCTCTCTTCCAAAATTTACATTTTTCGCCTTTCACAACCACGCCATTATCCTCAAAATCTGTAAAACTAACTTGAACACAGTGTCATGTTCTGCTAACTGTTTAGCAAAAATGAGGACATCGTCCTGGAAAGCCCGAACTCCTTCAATATCCCTCAACAGCTATGACATAATACTCTGGAAAACTGAAGCCACTGAGGCAAGACCGAAAGGAATCCTGCGAAATTGAAAGCTACCAAAAGGCGTGTTGAAAGCAGTGTGATGTCTAGACTCATCTTCAAGCACCACCTGGTGGTATGCCGATGCTAAGTCAATCTTAGAAAACCATTCAGCCCCATTGAGTTTCTCCAACAAATCATTAATTCTGGGAAGGGGAAATGAGTCAATCCAGATCTCCTTGTTCAAGCTCCTTAAGTCAACGCATAAACGCATTTCCACATTGCGTTTGAGTGCCTACACAATGGGAGACAACCACAGGCTGGACTCCACTGGTTCGATAACCCCTGATCCTTGTAGTTTTTCCAACTCTAATTTAAGGTCATCCCTCAAACTGAAGAGAATTGCTCTCAGTTTGTGTTTAACAGGAATAGCACCTTGCCTAATTTTAATTCTATGTTTAAAACCCTTAATACATCCAAGTTTTTTCTCAAAAACATTGGGGAAATCTTTATGTGGGCCCTGGAGATCCAAACCACCTTGGTCTTCAACTACCATCACCTACTCGCTTGTACCATGCTTAAGTACCATACCGAGAAGGCCCTGATGGAACCAACCCAGAATGTTCAGCCCCTTGACTGCTACATACACTTTTCCCTGGATCTTACGCCCTTTGAATTCCAAAATGTCTTTGATAAAACCCTCGAATTCTATCCTCCTGCCTTCATAGGAAACTGGAGATCTACAGGCGGAAACAATCTCCTAGAACCCCATGTTTTCTTAAATAACTCTGACATAACCATGGTGATTCGTGCACCAGAATCCACTAGCAAATGTAGTGTCTTACCCTCTACAACGATATCCACATAGGGGTCTACACATTCCTCAGGATTTCCTGAAATAGTTTGTTCATCTGTGACCACAACAATCATATCACGGAACTCACTCTCCAAATACTGATCTGATACCTCTCTGGCTTCAGAAATGCTGTTAATCTTGACATTCTTGTTCACACTACTTTGACATACTTTTGTAAAGTGGCCCGTACGACCACATTTGTGACATACAACACCCTTTGCCGGGCAACCCTTTGAGTCCTCTCCATGCGGAAAATTTCCCCATCTAAAACAAATATTGTTTCGTTTAAAAAATTGATTGTTCACACTCTTGTGTTCTTTACGTGTGGAAACAACGCTGATGCTGACTTGCTCTTCTTTACGCTGGACAGCTGATTCTTTAAGAGATACTTGAGCAAGTTCAATACTCTTAGCCAGTTTGATTACTTCTTCCAGTGACGGTCATCCATCGTAAGTCGCTACTGTTGAATGTATCTGTCAACACAATGTCCGATGAATTGATCCCTGATAAGTTGATCCCGGCATGTTCCAAACTGGCATTGTGCACACCATTTCCTAAGTGCACTAACAAACTCATCAATTGACTCACTCTGTAACTGGGATCTCTTGAAAAATTTGTGATGTAACACGATGAGGCTCGGCTGTTTGTCAAATCTCATAACAAGTTTTTTGACTGTTTCCTGGTATTCGTCCAACTCATTGCCTTCTGCAACTACAACATCAGGGAGATGTTTTAAAGTTTCTCGGCCTTCAAAGCCTAGAGAGTGCAGTAACGGAATTGTTTTCCTTTCAAGTCTGTAGCGTGAGGCACCAATAGCACCCAAATAAGTCTCAAATGAATCAAACCATTGAGACCATAAAACTGGAGGTTCTCCTGGGGACTCTAAAAATGGTGGAGGAGCAGACACAGATTGCATCGTGCCGGAGACGGTATACTTTTACTATTAATATTACTCTATAAAGTTGTGTATTTGTTGAGAAATGCCTACAAAACCAGTGTGAAACTGCACTCCAAATTGTGTATTACAGCGAAGAATGCAGCAAAATTTCCATGCGACACACAAAATTGCTCTCCAATGTGCTCTGAGGATGCAGCGTTGATTATAGAAAGTAAGGGCATTAACCAGGAAAAATGAGAGGGAGGGCAAGGATTACTGGTGTTGCATAGCAACCGATCCACACAATGAGGCCATTCCGTAAGAGCGTTCTTGTTGCTTGGTTACCAAGCAATGATCTCACCGCGTATGCAAGACGTCTGATGGGCACGCGCAGACCGTGATGGTAGCGGCACACGCACAAGATGAAACTGCCAGCAATAGTCAGGAAATGTGAACAGAGTGCTGCCAGAGAATCCCAATACAGTGCTCTCACTGCCTCTGAAAACGATCTGACTCCGTCCATGCCATCCGTTCCGCTCTGCCCCTGGAAGAATGGATGAGTGCGAGGATCTTCACTTTGAGCACGCTGGCTCCTGAGGTGGCTCCAACTGCTCGTCGCCAAATTTATGTTGCAGTCAATGAGATCAACACACACTCGGTAAGTGGCTGTGCACGTTTATTCAGTGTCAAGATACAGGAGCCACCGTAAACACATCCTGTCACCTTCCCCCAACTGCCGGTCCCCGTTCTCCAAGACAACCCCAGCACAAGCCCATTACAGGCCCCGCATTCCAAATAGAATGTCAACATATCAAACTGGCACATCAGTGCTCATGCTCCAGTTTTCTTGTGTTGCCCCTGTCTCATCTATCAACACCATGGGTGCTCCGTATTTACAATATGGGGCACCATGGAGCGCGTTAGGCCAATAGCGTCAACATTTTTTACGCTATTGTGGCACTTTGCTGCACTAGCGTAAACAATTTTGACGGTAGTGCAGCAAAGAGCAAGGAGGTCCAATTATTAAAATAGGTGCGTCCCTTTAATGGCTGCTTTGAGCAGGCATTAAACATAACGCCAAAAATTGTACCGTGAAATCTTGTAGATTTCAGTGCACCATTTTTGCAGATTTCCTAACACCGGAACGCCCTACTTGCATACATTATGCCTGTGACGCACGGGGTCGCAAAGTGGCGCAATGCATGCATTGCGCCACTTTGTAAATATGGCGCCGCGAAAATTGCCTCCCTCAGCCACATTAGCGTAAAAAATAATTACCCTAGTGTGGCGTAAATAGGCGGTAGGGCCTTGTAAATCTGTCCCTTTTTATGAATAGGTTGTGGGCACAGTTTCTAATTTTAAAGCATTTATCTCTCTTTTGCAAACTAATTGCGTGCCTCATACAGAAACCTTTTCAATGAATCGGCTCAACTTCTCCCACCCTAATCGTCTGTTCCAGCAAGTTCTTCTCAAACCACAAAGCACTAGTCCAAACTTGACATTCTATGGCAGTGAGACCTTTCGTTTGGCTTGCTGCAACTGAGTGAGATAATCACATCAATAGTGTGTATAGTCTGTGTGAATCCTGTGCTGCTGATAAAATTACTTTCTCTCATTATATGGGAAACCCTCACTAACCGTAGATTGTCTACTCTCTTAATATATTCTCAACATGCGGACATGCCCATGTCTTTTTTTTTAATGGTTGCAGGCAATTTGTATAGTCGAAATGGCACCTAGTCGCTCCTCTTATTAGCCAAACCCGCAATTATTAAAAACAGACACCTACACAACTTTTAGGTACCACTAAAGAACCCTCATAATGGACCTCATTGATTAACGATTTCACCTGTGAGTTGGAGGCGTTTACAAAGGCCTGGAGAATTTCAGTGCTTAAATTTTTCTGAATATTTGCCTGGATCTGTTGATGTTTGGCCTGTTTTTTAATATTTAGTTTAGGAATATTGTATGTATTTATGTGATAAACCCACTTGAATCTTTCACACTGTTTAATATTAATAATTGTCTTCTGTACAGACTGGCTAATATAAATAAAATAATTGTTTTTGGCTAAAAAGTGTAGACATCCTATGATTAGTGATGGTTTCCTGTATAATGACAAAATGTGTTTTGATCCCTACCTCCACTGTACTAAATGTGATCCACGCCTGTTGTATAGAACAGTAAAATGACTTTACTGGGTGTATGCAACAAAAAGAGTACCTGTCAGTCCCTGATCTGATAATCACTTCTCAGTTGGAGTACCCTGGGGAACGATTATAAAATCAAATAGAATCAGCACAGCATGATTCAGCATGTATTCTATTGTTGTAGCACCTTGCCTTTATAAGGATTAGTGCGTTAAGGGCATAGTTAAGTAGCATTAGGGCAGAGATCTGGCCTTGCTATCCTGTTGCGGTTTGCAGTTTGTTAAGGGGCAGGGTAAAATAAGCTAATATACAAGTTTGTTTAGGGGATTTGTGGCCAGATGTACAAAGCTTTTTGCACGGTTTGCGACGTCAAAAGGCACTTTGCAATGCACAAACCCCGTTTTGCGATTCTGTAACCTGGTTACCGAATTGCAAAATGGATTTGCGAGTCGCAATTAGGAAGGGGTGTTCCCTTCCTAATTGCGAGTCGCAGTGCAATGCAGGATTGCTTTGTGACCGCGGTCGCAAACCAATCGAAGTTTGCACCCTTTTGTAATGGGTGGTAACCCATTCGCAAAAGGGAAGGGGTCCCCATGGGACCCATTCCCCATTGTGAATGGCACTGCAAAAAAAAATTCAGAGCAGGAAGTGGTCCTATGGACCACTGCGTACTCTGAAAAAATGAAACGAAAACATTTAATTTTTCGTTTTTGTAATGCATCTCGTTTTCCTTTAAGGAAAACGGGCTGCATTACAACAAAAAAATCTGTTTTCTTAAAAAGAAGTCACAGACATGGTGGTCTGTTGTCCGCAGCAGACCACCATCTCTGTGAGGGCCGCCACTCATAAAGGGGTTGCAAATTGCGACCCACCTCATGATTATTCATGAGGTGGGCCTTTGCGACCCCCTTGCAAGTCGCAGATGGTGTCAGGGACACCATCCAACATTCCGAATTGCAACTCGCAAATTGCGACTCGCTCTGAATCGCAATTTGCGGGTTGCAATTCGGAATGTTCCTTCATCTGGCCCTTGATGTCTAACTAACTACTGTAAAATTGAATGCCAGAACATAACATATACCGTATAATTGCTTGACTTGTCTCCTTCTGCAGTGTCATCCCCAAACTTTTGTCTTCACTGTTGAGTTTCTAAACCCATTTTTGTTCGCCCTAGGATGCTCTGCACTCTTCCACTGCTAACCAGTGCTAAAGTACTTATGTTCGCTCCTTAAAAATGGTAACATCTCCAGTTGGCATATTCAGTTTACTTGTAAGTCCCTATTAAAGTGGCAAAACCTGTGCCCCGGGCCTGTAAATTAAATTAATTTTTCACTACTGCAAGGTCTACCTCTCCCATAGGCTAACATTGGAGTTACATTATTATGGGGGTTATTCTAACTTTGGAGGAGGTGTTAATCCGTCCCAAAAGTGACGGAAAAGTGACGGATTTACCACCAGCCGTATTACGAGTCCATTATATCCTATGGAACTAATAATACGGCTGGTGGTATATCCGTCACTTTACCGTCACTTTTGGGACGGATTAACACTCCTCCAAAGTTAGAATAACCCCCTATATCTAATACGTGATAATTTCCAATTAGGAACAGGTGACCAGGCTTAGAGTCTTTGGAATTGTAATGAAAAACGCTCTCTTATGGTAAAGTCGGATTGTATATTACAATTCTGAAAAGGCCACTTTTAGAAAGTGGGCATATTCTTGCCTTAGCCATTTAGGTGGTCATTATGAACTTGGCTGCCCTGCCCCACCACGCCTGCGGTCGCGGTCAGACCGCCGACAGCGTGGTGGTGCAGGACCGCCAAATTATGACAGCGCTAGTGAACTCGCTGCATCGCAGCCAGTTCACTATCTCTACCGCCAAGGGGGTGGGACCGCCTGGCCGAAGGTTGTCCACTTAACACCACCCACGGCATTTTGAGTATCCTTACCGCCAGGGATTCCGTGGCGGCAGCCCTGTCACGAAATCCCTGGCAGTAAGGATACTGGCGACAGGAATACTCATTCCTGTCACCACAACAGGACTCCCCACCCCCCTTTCCATGTAGGAGCCACCCCACACCTGACCCCATCAGAAGCCACCCACCCCCAAGCAGTGATGTCTCCCTACTCCCTGATCCCTGTTTTGATACCCCCGATCCCTGTTCTGCCCCCCCAACCCCGATCCCTGTTCTGACCCCCTGCCCTGGTCCCCGTTCTGAATCCATGCACGCACACACCACACATACAAACATACACCCACACATCCATGCTCACTCATTCACACACACATGCACACACGGCCATGACAACCCCACACCCCCTGCATACAGGCATTCACACAAGCACACAGACACTTGTACACACACAGACAAACGCACACAACACCTCCCCACCCCCTCCATTCACCCCACCCATGCACGCACTCAACACCCCCCTCCCCTGTCGGAGGAGCACCTTACCTGGTGGTCGCTGTGGTCATCCCGGAGGGAACAGGGTCCATGGAGCTTGCTCTCCCACCAGCGCCCCGCCATCACAACCCCGCCACGCAGTTTACAATGTTGTAATACCGCAGGCGGTGTTGTGTGACGTGGCGGTGGCGACGAAGCAAGCTCCACTAGACCATCAACCACCAGTATGGCGGCTGGCGGCTTCCCCAACAAATAGTAGCAGAGAGCAGCCACCAGCCATAATATGGCAGTCTGAAGACCGCCAACATTGGCGGTCATATGGCGGCAGTGACTTTGGCAGTCTACGGAATAGACCGGCAAAGTCATAATGAGGGCCTTAGTGTCTGTAGCCTGTCTCTGGGTCACATGACTGGATGTAGATGACAGTTGGGCTTTGTGCATTCCTTCTAGAAAGCCAAACATAATAAAGAGCTTATGTGTGTCTGGATGGGCCATCACTGGCAGGATAGGAATGTGGAGCTGGGCACAGCCCTACTTACACTATAATAGGCTTTGTCCTGTCTCCAAACAAATAGTTGAATACACCTTGTCATTAGTCTGGAGCCAGTACTGGGAAGGCAGGATGCCTGGGGACGTCAATACAAAACCAGAGGAAGGGCATCAAGTATTTATGTTGAACCTCATACACCACCTCTTCAGTACACTTCTGGACCTGTCAGTACTCTGCCAGGAAGAAGGACTGCTCTGTTGCTGGAAGGAGTGCCACTCTGCTGGACTGCTGCTGTGAAGGAAATTCTGCCTTGCTGACCTCTTGCCAGGGTGAGAAGGACTGGACCTGCATCTGCTGAACCCAGGACCCCAGAGTGACTCCAACAGCTAATTGCTGGCCTCCTGTCTAGTACCTCAGGGACAGAAAGCTTGAACATCCTTGAACCCAGTACCTGGACTCAGACATCTATGAGTCCTACCCTGCAAAGTGGTACCATCCCAGTCCTGGACCCTTGGCAATGGGCCTGAAGGTGCTCAGCAAAGACATCTCTGGATTCAGCAGAACCAATGCATCTCCTCTTCTGTGCAGTGCAAACCTGAGCAGAAATGATACATTGCCTCTGCTGTAAGGGTTCTTCCATTGTAAACAACTTTGCATTGCCTTCACTGCCGCATCAGAACTGCCACCTGTGGAAAGCTTTCCCAAAGGAGGCCCTCGCACCCTTGACAATAAAGAAAGACCTCGCATCACAACTCTGTAGGACTTTGAAACCAACACATCACCTCAGCTGAGCAACATATCTTTATACTTTGTTCAGCGGGCCTAACTGTGTCCCTGTTGCCGGCCCACACTCCATTGGGGTTGGTTTGAACTTGTGACTTTGTCTTTGTCCAGCACACCCAGATCTCAACAGATGGTGCGCTTTGATTTTGGGCACTATTTTCACTAAAATCTGAGCGCTTGCATATCTCCTTTTCCACTGATTGGATTTTTGTCATTTGGTCCTGTTTTATTTATTAAACGTTACTCTATTTTTCTAACCTAGTATGGCATCCTTTTGTGGGGGTCTTTTTACTGTGTTACTGTTTGAAGTGTTGCAGAAATACTTTACACATTGCCTTAAAGTTAAGCCTGATTGTTGGTATGTGCCATGCTACCTGAGGGTTGCTCACAGGTTGATTTAGGGTTTGCTTGTGACTTCATCCTGACAAGGATTCTGGTTTCTGCTCAATTAGAGTTTCACCATAGTCAACCAAGAACCCAATTTCTTACAATAATTTATTGTAAAGGCTCAGGGACTGGATGGTAAGCCAGTAAAGACTAAGCCCATCATTACAACCCTGGCGGTCGATGTTAAAGCGGCGGTAATACCGCCAACAGGCTGACGAAAACAAAAATGGAATAACGACCATGGCGGAAACCGCCAACATAGACAGCCACTTTAACACTCCGACCGCCACGGCGGTAGAAACAAACACTGCGGCGGTCACCGGCAACAGACAGGCGGAAGACAAAGTACCGCCCACTGTATTTCAAGACGCCTATCCTCCACCTTTTCCGGGGCAGAACCAACACGATCAAAAGCACAGCGGAAACAGTACACAGACCGGAAAACACTAACCTCTCGACACCCAACGAGGAACCAGGACGCCATGGAGCCCGAACTGCAGGTGTTACCAATGTTAGTGTATCTTCTCATCTACCAGGAGTACGAACGGCGGCGACCTTGGTGAGTACTGCATCTACAACACAGGGGAGGGGGGAAAAGAGAGTGACACACACACGCAACACGCAATACCCCTACCCCCACCCACACCCCCAACAACATACACACAAATACATGCAGCAACATTACATATACACCCCCCCCCACCCACGGAAGAACACAAGGACAAAAGAAAATTATTATAACCAGTGTAATCATGAAAAATCTAAATTCAAAATTCAGTATATACAAATATGTACACCAACTACACAAGTCCGGATAGTGTACCAATCATTGTCTGTGGACCACTGGGCCCAAAATGCATGGGCGAAGCCAACGCTAGATACCTGACTGGAAACAGAGAGAACACTGCTGGGGCATCAGACTGAAAATATACAGGCACCTCAAGGGGAGAGGGGTCACCTCAGCCAGATGAAATCACAACACCACTGCTGCCCAAGGGGGCTCCATGCCCACTGCTTTATCCTGGGGAGTGCAAAGCCACAGTCTCTCAAGTCTCTCAAGTGGGTGGTTTGCCCACTGCTTTATCCTGGGGAGTGCTAAGCCACAGTCTCTTAAGTCTTTCCAGTGGGTGGTTTGCCCACTGCTTTATCCTGGGGAGTGCAAAGCCACAGTCTCTCAAGTCTCTCAAGTGGGTGGTTTGCCCACTTCTTTATCCTGGGGAGTGCAAAGCCACAGTCTCTCAAGTCTTTCCAGTGGGTGGTTTGCCCACTGCTTTATCCTGGGGAGTGCAAAGCCACAGTCTCTCAAGTCTTTCCAGTGGGTGGTTTGCCCACTGCTTTATCCTGGGGAGTGCAAAGCCACAGTCTTTCAAGTGGATAACAGTCTCCACTGGTTCTGGAGGGGGCCTGGTGCCCAGAATGCTTCATACTGCCAAGGACTGAAGTAGTGAATGTCTCTCTCCACTGGTTCTGGAGGGGGCTTGTGCCCAAAGTGCTTCATCCTGCCAAGGACTGAGGTAGTGGATGTTTCTCTCCCTGGTTCTGGAGGGGGCTTTGTGCCCAGAGTGCTTCATCCTGCCAAGGACTGAGGTAGTGGATGTATCTCACGACTGGTTCTGGAGGGGGCCTGGTGTCCGAGTGCTCCACGTGCAGTGTGGCCGGTACAATTCCCTCACCTGGGTGTGTGTGCCATGAGATTGGCGAGGTACAGGTAGCATGATACGCCATGGAGGCAGAGACATACCCAACACTGCTGCGGCTTCGCCTTGCACCTGCAGGTGCAAACAGTGATGGAAGTCATGCCTCATGGAAGCTGCCCAGGGTCCAGGAACTCTCCTCCAGCCTCGGACAACTGACCACTGGGGATGTTAGACATGTCAGCGGTGGTGCCACTGTCCGAGTAGGTCGCGGGGCTGGTGCCGGGGCTTGCGGCGGTGTCTGTGACGGTGGTGCTTGCGGAGGTGTCTGTGGCGGCGGTGCTTGCGGCTGTGTCTGTGGCGGCAGTGCTTGCGGCAGTGTCTGTGGTGGCGGTGCTGGCGGCGGTGCATGGGTCAGGACCTGCTGAGGGACACAACATGATGTCTCCTGCAGCCTCAGACAGCTGCCTACTGGGGAAGAGGCTGGGGACTGTTGCTGAGGCTGTAGACGTGCCGGTGGCGGTGCAGGTGGCGGTTGTGGTGGAGGGGCTGCTAGCGGTGTTTGCCGCTGTACAGGTTGGTTCAGTCGTGGACAGAAGTTGTGACACTGGTCCCTCAGTTGGTGCCACTATGCCCTCTCCTGACCTGCTAATCCATTAAGCATATTTCTCAATTCTTGCACAAACAGATAGAACTGGTAATCCATGGTGTTTGGTATAGTACTTGATGCTAATTTTGTGGATAATTATTTGTGATACATATTCATGTCTGTTTACCAAACTTGTTTTTAGAAATATTTCTTATTTAACATAGTATATACATGAATTGCAAGTAAGCCGTACGTTGAACAGTGTCAGCATGGGCTTCTGCAGGGCCTGATGTACTATTCCCATTCAGATGTGAGATTTGTATCTTGACTGGTTGGCAAATGCATTTGCAAATTGTAATGCAACTTATGTTTCACTAGGGCCTGCCACTAATTGTACCTTCACAGGAGTCAAAATAATTCCTGCCTAATGACTATTAATTGGACAGGCCACTGTTTACAATACCATGTGACTGACTGCAAATGCAGGCATAGAGGCATACAAAGGACAGTAGACCTCAATCACTGCTTATGCATTTACAACAGGAAACTCTATTTTAAAAAGCAGCCTGTTAGAAAGGGGGTTTCTAGTTGGCTATGGCATGCACCTAAGCCAAGAAGAACCCACCAGTTTAGTCAGGCCAAGTCAGATACACACCTAAATTAACCTATGCTCACCCTCTGGTAGCCTGGCACAGAGCAGTCAGGATTCACTTAAGAGACAACGTATAAAGTATTTGCGCAACACTTAAATTACAGTAACTCAATGAAGAAACCACAAAGAGGCCTTCTTCATTGAGTTGTGACAGCACTGCCTCTATGCCATGCTCTGAGGCATCAGTTTGTACAATGAACTCTTTGGAGAAGTCAGGGGCCTTGAGCACAGGAGCTGTGAACATGGCTTGCTTCAAGCAGTCAAACGTTTTTTGGCATGCCTCTGTCCAAATCACATTACTGGGCCGCTTCTTAGAAGTCAGCTCAGTCAAAGGGGCAACAATGGTGCCATACCCCTTGACAAACCTCCTATAGTATCCAGTGAGGCCCATGAAAGCTCTGTGTTTGGGGGGCTTCCAGGCCATGATAGTCTCAATCTTGGCCTGGAGGGGCTGCACCTTACCCCCGCCCAACAGGTGTCCCAAGTACACCACTGACACCTGCCCTATCTAGCCCTTACTGGCCTTGTAAGTCCGGATTGCCTTTTGCAGAGCTTGAAGCACTTCCCTGAAGTGGTAGAGGTGGTCCTCCCAGCTGCTAATCTGGACAGCTATGCCATCAACATAGGCAGCAGAGAAGGTCTTCAACCCAGCAGGTACCTGGCTTACCAGCCTCTTGAAGGTGGCAGGAGTGTTTTGCAGGCCAAAGGGCATCACTCTGTATTGGTAGTAGCCCTCAGGGGTGGAGAAGGCTGGCCTCTCCTTCGCTCCATTGGTGAGGGTGATCTGCCAGTATCCGGAGGTGAGATCAAAGGTACTTAAGTACTTGACAGCCCCAAATCTGTCATTCAGCTCATCAGCCCTGGCGATGGGATGAGCATCAGTTTGGTCATATAGTTCAGCTCCCTGTAATTCACACAGAACCTTAGTCCAGGTATGGTGCCTGGTGGGGCAGGTTTTTGTACCAGCACCACAGGGCTGGACCAGGGGCTACTGGAGGGTTGTATCATCCCCAAATCCAGCATCTTAGCGACCTCGCCTTGATGCTAGCCCTCACCTTATCCAGCAACCTGTAAGCTTTGTGCTTGACAGGGAGGTTGTCTCCTTTGTTCATATTATGGGTGCACAGGTGGGTATTCCCAGAAGTAAAGGAGAAAAGAGAAGAGAATTGTTTCAATACTTGGTGGCTGTCCCTCTGGTGTTCAGGAGTCATGGTGGGAGAAAGGATCACTCCTTCAACAGACCCATCCTTCTTCCGGGAGGCTAAGAGGTCAGGTAGAGGTTCACTCGCCTCCTCATCAGCTCTTTAAGTCACCAGCAACATGGTGATCTCCGACCTCTCATAGTGGGGTTTGCGGCAATTGAAATGCAGCACCCTATGGGGTTGCCTAAAGGTCAAACGGTCCACCACATAGGTGACCTTACCCTATTTCTCAACCACTTTGTAGGGCCATGTTCAGTGATTGTGGAGGCCTACGGGCTCCAAAGGTCCCATCACCCACACTTTCTGCTCAGGCTGGAATTCAACAGTGGTAGAGCTTTGGTCATACCACTCCTTCATTACAGCCTGGCTGGCTTCTACGTTGCCAGAAGCTTGCTTCCACAACTTAGCCACTTGGCTACAGAAGGCCAGCATGTAATTCACTACATCCTGGGAGACTATTGTGGGAGCTTGCTCCCAACCCCCCTTCACCAAGCTAAGAGGTCCCTTGACAGGGTGCCCATATAGAAGCTTGGAGGGGCTGAAGTCTACTCCCTTCTGTGGTACCTCCATGTAGGCTAACAACAAACAGGCCAAGAGGATATCCTACTTTCTCCTCAGACCCTCAGGCAGACTTCTGATCATGCCTTTGAGGGTCTTGTTGAATCTCTCAACAAGCCCTTTGGTTTGGGGGTGGTAACGGGTGAAGAACAAATAGGCAGACATGAAGTTTGTGCCCCTGTCAGATACCACTTCCTTGGGGAAAACAACCTGGGAGAAAATCCCCATCAGGGCCCTTGCTACTACTGTGCAGTGGTGTTCCTCAGAGGTATGGGCTCTGGGTATTAGGTGGTATAGTCCTCCAGGAGCAGGATGAACCTGTGACCAGAAGTAGTTGTCTGGGGTTCCATAGGCCCAACAATGTTGATGCCCAACCTTTCATAGGGGGTGCTAACGACCACCAGTGGTTCCAAGGGAGCCTTCAGCTTCTGCCCCATCTTTCTCCTACCCTGGCAGGTCACACAGGTCCCACAGAAAGTATCTGAGGATGTCCTCATCTTGGGCCAATAAAAGTGGGCGACAAGCCTTGCAAATGGCTTGGCCCATTTGTCCCACTGGGGGTATCTCATGAGCCAGTTCCAGTAGTAAGGCCTTGTAGTATTGGGGGACCACATGGGTCTTGTCATGCACAGGAGCCTTAGACTCACTATATGTAAGGCTGTCCTCCCAATAAATGTAATATCCTCCAGAGACATCACCTGCTGCTTGGGCTTAGGCATGTAGACTCATGCCCTGAAGGGTTGGGCACTCCCTCTGTGCCCCACAGAACTCATCTTTGGCAGTTCCTCCTTTCGCTTGCCAGTCCGCAGGGGTAAGTAGGTTGCATTGGGAAACAGTGCCGTCCTCAGTGGACACCCCATCCATCTTACTAGGGGTGCATTTAGGAGCTGGTTTACCATGCGCTCTGCCTCTCCCCTTTTTAGTAGCTGGTTGGGCTGTTGTTCCAGGCTCTAGCCCTTCTTGACTCGCCTCCACAGCAGCCATGGATCTTGTGGTAGCACAAATCCAGTCAGGTAACCCTAACATCTCCAGACAAACTTTGAGTTCCACCTCCTTCCTGGCAGACAACTCTAGGTCATTACCTAATAAACAGTTTACAGGCATGGCAGGGCTCACAGCAACTCTCAGATGGCCTGAAACCCCTCTCCACTCAAATGGAACCAGGGTCACTGGATAATGAGCCTCCCTGTTGTCAGCCCCAACAACTTGGTGGAATGCATGGGGAATGACCTGCTCTGGGGTCACCAGTTGACTTCTTACCATGGCTATGCTATTCCTGTCTCCCTCAGAGTCTCAACGCCTTGCCCATTGATGGTGACCCGTTGTCTATACTTAGTAGTATTTGATGGCTCATGGATCTTATGAACCACATCTTGGCCACTCAGGGACACTAGAGTAACCCCACCAAACTCCCCCCATTAATTGGTACAAACTCCTACCCCATCACTATGCTAGCCACCCCTGGGTTCTTGCCTCTAGTAGAAGGAGGTTCTCTGTTTAGACCTTAGAGTCCCCTTTGTAGTGTCCATACTCGCCGCAGTCAAAGCACTTGGGTGTTTTGGGCTGTTGACTTTTGTCAGGGTAGTTTGGTGTCTGATGAGCAGATTGGGAATGTGAACGAGACTCCTTCCCTTGTGAGTTGTTTTGCGGGGCTTTAGCGAACTCCTTCTTTTTATATTCCCACTCCTTCCTCTGGTGGGAACCCTGACCAACGTTTTGGGATCCCCCCTAGATACCTTTGTGGACACCCTGGTACTGGCCCAGGTGTCCACCTCCTCAGCAAGCTTCCTCGGATCAGTCAGCTTGCAATCCACCAGGTTTTGGTGCAGCTCTGTAAAACAACTACCAATCATGTGCTCCCTCAAAAACAAGTTGACAGTCCATCAAAATCATTCACTTTGCTGCCCTTCACCCAGCCCTTCTGTGCCTTACCGGCATAATCTAGAAAACCCACCCAGGTCTGTGTGTTGAGTTTGTGAATGGCCCAGAACCTTTGCCTATATCTCTCAGGTGTCAGGCCAAACGTCTTGACTAAGATGGCTTCCATGGCAGGGTAATTAAACTGGTCCCCCACATCCAAGGTAATTAGGGTGTCCCTCCCCACTGGAGACAGATACCTATACGAATTACCTCTCCAGAACTCTTAAACCACTTCGTGCCAACCACTTACCTATTTCAACCCCCAATTGAAACTGGGTGCCACATCTTTTTGGATGTGGAATCTGGGCTCAATTGAATGCACTGCTGGTATGCTGCCACCATTTCCATTGCTGGACCCTACTTCTGGGGCTCTTATGTCAAGCTCTCCTAAACTGAGCTCATGGGCCAATTCCTTCTCCTCAAGAGCCAGTTTTCTCTCCTCCTGGGCCTGATCCAATCTAGCAAGCTCCAGTCTGAGTTTTCTCTCCTCCCTCCTGTCTGCCAGCTCCTCTGGTGATAGATTCCTGGAAGAGACACTGCTTCCTGGTCTGGAAACCACTCTTGCTCCTGGCAAACTGTTGGTCTTTTTGCCAGGGTGATTCCCCTTCCTCATGGGAATCCAAGATCAGGTCATCTTCCTCCTCAAGAATTTCTGGCTCCTCCTCTGGGCTGTCTTCCTCTGCAAACTGGGCCTCTGCCCAGGCCTCCAAAAAGCCTTCTGTAGTTCCACCCTCCTGGTGAAACCACTTGTAGACACTTGAAAGTCCTTGCAGAAATCCTTGAACTGTTGCACGGAATAAGATTCCAACCCGGTCAGCTCCAAGTCAACTACTGCAGGTGCAGGAGCGGCTTTTCCAGAGTGAGACATAATTTAGCAAAAAAATCCAAATGGGCAATTAGGGTAAATTGAAAAAAATTGAAAAGGAAAAAAAAATGGCAATTGGTATAGGTCAGGCACAAATAGGAAGAGTAGGCCTAAGTATGGAGTTGTAGTGCTTACTGAATCACTGTATGGTATTGCACAAAGACAAGTCCTATTGCCACCGCTGATCACTTATGTTAGAAATGGGGTTTCTGGCTGGCTATGGTATGCACATGAGCCAGGCAGAACCGACCACTCTGGTCAGGGCAAGTCAGATACACACCTAAATTATCCTGTGCTCACCCTCACACAGGTTTGGAAAAATAGGAAATATTTGGTTAAGAATGTAATCAATATACCAAGAGATATATAGTTTACAAGGATTAACTGTAAGAGCAGTACTTAAATCATTTACGCTCCTTGTAGAACCTTTACGGTAATTCTGCTTGGTAAGAATGGTACAATCACAGAAGCTGAATCAGTACTCAGAAGGTCCTCCGGAGGCCTGGAAAAAGACTGAGATGCTGACATGTAATCTCCCCCAGCAGCCCGTGAGGACCCAGGGATCAGCTGTTGGGATCATACAATCACAGTACCTTTCTGGGCAGAGTGCACCCGCCATCTAGCGAGGTTCCCTGCTTCACGGCTCCGTGGATGAAGGCAGGACTGGTGAGCAAGCTGCAAGTTTTGCAGGTGGGTCATGGACACGGACCCTGCTTTGCCGGGCACTGTTCCTCGTCTGCCTGGGTGAATGGGGAGGTCCAATCAGGGAGCGCAGCGGAGTGCAGATTCCTCCAGCCATGAGTTTCCTGCTCAGGCATAGTGTGGGTTTATAGAAAGCGCTGAGGTTGGGGACTTCCTCCTCTCTCATACCCGCTGGTTCTCAAATGCATTCCCACAGCACGGAGTCAAAAAGGAATCAAGGACAAGGTCAGGGTCGTCTGCAGGACCTCGGGATAAACAGAGCGGCAAGCTGGCAAAGCCACTTTACAAGGTTGTTGCAGTCCCCAGCAGGTGATGAGTAGGGGCAAGCAAACCTGTACTTGGAGTCACGCTGGAAGGGATCTGGAAGGGATCTTCCGAAAAGATCTTTGGTTCCCGGTTGCAGCGTAGAAGCCAGCAGATAGCAGAGCAGTGCAGCAGTTCCTGGGAACAGTCAGTCACAGCAGAGTGGCAAGCCTTCTGGAACGGCATCCTTTACTCCAACTGGGTTTCTTCTTAATCCAGCAGTGTACTACTGAGTGGGTCCAGAGACCCAATGCTTATGCAGTGCACAAGTCTGACTTTCAGGTCAGTCTCGGCTCAAGACAGCCATTGGGAGATAATCAGCCTCTTTGTGTGAACTCTATTCCTTACTCTTTGCAGTGTAATTCTGAGCCTTTCCCAACCTCCTCCCCAAGAAGACCCATCAGTATGCAGATGAATGCAGATGTGGCTGAGTATCCTATGTTGTGGGTGTCTGAAGGGAGTGTAGCTGTCACCTAGCACAAGCAGGAAGTTTATTGGAGCAAGGCTGTAGGCACAAAGGGCACAGAGTGCAGAGAAATGCCCACCTTCTAAACGTGGCATTTCTAAAATAGTAATAATAGAACTGACTTTATCAGTAAAGAGGATGTTTTATTGCCATTCCAATGGTACTAAACATGATGCCCCTACTCCTTTCAGATCAAGAATTACAGCTTAAAGATTTTATAATGAATTCCTAGTGCTGGCCTATAAAAGGGGCAGGCCTCGCAGTAATGGAAAAGGACTACAGGAGTTTTTCATTACTTAGAAATGAAAAACGTAAAGGTACATGTCCTACCTTTTGCTTACATTGTACTCTGCCCTATGGGCTACCTAGGGCCTACCTTCGGGTGGCCTATATGTAAGAAAAGGGGAGTTCTGGACTTGGCAAGAGGTTTTAGATGCCAAGTTGAGGTAGCAGGCCTGAGACAGATTTACAGGGCTACTGAAGTGTGTGGCACAATCAGTGATGCGGACCCACTAGTAACATTTAATTTACAGGCCCTGGGTATGTGGTATACCACTCTACAAGGGACATACAGGTAAATTAAATATGCCAATTTGGTATACACCAGTGTTACCATGTCTTAGGGGAGAAGCATGTGCACTTTAGCACCGATTAGTACTGGTAAAGTTCTCAGAGTCCTAAGCCAACAAAAAGATACAGAAACAAATTGGGAGGTGAAGATAAAAAGTCTGGGGTGAGACCACCCTAAGCATGTCAGGTCTAACACAGCCTTAAAAGGGACAAGTGCTACTTTTAATGAAAAAATATTATAGTTTGAGGAGACATCAGAGAGAGCAGGCAATAAAGTTGGCAGCGGGCCACTGCCTGCTCCCCCAAAGGCCACAATCATGATTTACAGTAACATCTTCTCTTTTGCAAATCTATCAATTTGCACCTTTGAACTATTGTAACTTGATCAATGGTTCGTGATCCCACTAGAGATCATAAGCCACTGATACATATCATACCTCCTTTCATGCCACTTCTCTTTTTTGTTATTGTTTTTATTGACATTTAAACAACAAACACACAGAGAAAGTACAAGGAAAAAAGGGGAGAGGGAATTTCAAGCCTTATAAGTAGAATAGCATCTCAGTAAAGAAGAAATGAGTTAATGAATAAGTACGGAGGGGGACACAATCAAGTCCTGCATCCAAAGCAGCTAGCATCAGAGCCAAAGTAGTGTGCAAGTCCAACAGGAGGGGGCATCCTCTAAGTCCGTCGCAGACCTAGCAGGCAGTACTCACAAAGAGGGATTGTTGTCCAGGGATGTCCTCTTGTCCATGTGCTCCAGGACCTCATCCGCACTCTGATGTTTCAAATGCATAGCCAATGAGCCCCAAATGTCTTTGGGTTGCAATTGTACTGACAAGAGGTCCCTATAGTTTACCAGTTGTTCCTGACAGTATGCAGCATCTCGCAGCTGGACTGTAACTTGAGACATGGGTCATCATTCCCAATCAACTGCCACCCTCTGTTTAGACAGAAGGAGTAACATTGCTGTGAGTCGTCTCACTTCAAAAGGAACGTCTTAAAAGGGCTACCAGTGGTACCCACTGAGGGAGATGACCAGTAATTTGGTCACCTTCCCATGAACACCGACCCAGGAACGTGCCACTGAGCGACAGTCCCAGGGCAGATAAAGAAAAGTGGCTGTCGGAGCAACACATCTTAGGCAACATGAATATTCCACTAGCCCCATCCGGGATAGTTGGTCAGGAGTACAATATAGTCTAATTAGGAATTTCAGGTGTAGAACATGGAGTCTGTTGTTTGGGGAGAGAGCGCTGTACTGGGAGCAACAGAAACGCCACTGTGCCTCCATGGTAAGGAGACTAGTGTCCAGATTCCAGGCAGATGAGCCCCAGGAACATTTACAGGTTCCTTCTCCTACAAACAAGTTATAAGCTTCCGGGGGGAAGGATTGGTTATCAGATATTCTAAGATGCTGAGTGCAGGTGGGTTTGTGGGGGCGGTGCCTGGAACGTGTTGTGCAGGGTGCGACAGGCAGCAAGGAGCTAATGATACTAAAGGATGTCAAGTGCTGCATGCAAAGGATGCTTCCCAAAGCTATGTGGTGGAAGGTAGTGCCCAGCTGGATAGCGGTCACCAAACATACTTGTACTGAAAATCCCATTCATGTTTCAAAACATAAAAATGATTGGCAATTAGTTCTGGCCACATCAGTTGGCCACAGACCAAGGTGAAAAATGCAGGTTGATTACACTCAGGTAATAAGTTCGGGCCGTCATTCCATTGACTCTCGAGCTCTAACAAAAGCCTCTTATGAGTTACCTGGTACCAGTCATAGCTGCAGAGAATTCTTTAGGGGGGTATAGTTCTCAAATATTGGGGTCGTTCTGGTCGAGTGCCTTCTTTAATGCCCCTTCGCTGTGCTGGAGATATTTCACAGTCCAAGATATAAGTTGCAGCTCAGCTGAGTTGTGGCAAATCAATAACGCTTGTCTGCAGGGACGTGCCCCGAGCTGGTTCCGGAGTGAACAAAGTCAATGGCAGCAGAGGCTGAGAGTCATTTTGCAGAGGCACTTGGCATGAATTATGTCTAGCTTTGGGTGGGCAAGGAATAGCAAGGGTGTTTGAGTGCAAAATGAACAGTCGGTATTTCTGCTGTTAAAAGCTTCTGCCAGACATTGCTGCGATCTTAGAGACTTGGTGGTATCCAGGACCATCCAGGCATGTGATCGTTTTTCTAAGGTTGCGTTGTCCTCTAAAGATGATAGGATTTTAGACCTGTTATTTACATCTCTTTTAATGATTTGGAACTTGCTGCTGCACACCATACTTCTGCTAGACGAAACCTGTTGATTGTTGAGCGTAAATAGTCTCTGAAAGGTGAGTGGGATCTGTTGGTTATCTCCAGCCATTTTTGTGGTTAATAGTGTTCTTCCCACAGGACATAAGTCTATACCAGAAGTTGACAAAGGCCACACATCTACCTAGTGTCTGATTTACAAGACCAAACTCCAGCCTGATCTGCGCTGGTGATGTGTGGCTGAGGAGTTGAACAGTTTGCCTATATATCCTCGCTACAGTAGTATCCAGAACATTTGAGTCTCTGGCCCATAGAGTTTCACTGCTGTATGCCAGGGAAGGCACTACCTTGGCAATTTCTAGGGCAATCCCTTTTCTTTTAATTTCCTCCTTCTGGCATTGAAAAGTGCCGTTGCTGTCCAATAGTAGGCCGAGTTATTTATATTCACATGTTTTGCCAGTCTTGAATGAGTCAAGAAACCAATTAGTACGTTCCCTCCAGAGCCTACTTCGATTTACGAAGTCAAAAGTGGCTTTATAGTCAATATAACAATCCTACAAGTGAGCAGTCCGATTTTGGCATCAATGGTGTACAAGCTGCTTTTCAAATCAACATACATCTCCTTAACGTTGAGGTCTTGCACACCTTCTCCAGAGGTTGGGGCAGCAGGGGTGTGTGAGCACTGGTCGGGGTCCTCCACACATTTGTTGTTTGCCATCAAGGGCCAGTTTGGGTTACCTGGCGTCCTGTTTGTCCACTTGATGGTCCATTGCGTATATTTGACTACCGAGTCACACCTCATCCCTGCATCCAAGCACTGACAGGCTGCGGGGCACAAACAGAATCTGGTCCAGTCAGTAGCTGAGTGACTGTACAGTCATCGTACAAATATCCTCAAGCACACATGCAGAAGTCTTCCTTCGCCACAGGCAGACTCCCCTAAGGCCAAGAGGGGACCCAGCTCTGGCCCACGTGGCAAGGTCCAGCCGCACCCAAGCTGGGCACAACAGTCTTTGCTTGGGGGCCGTCTCGGACCCCTGTCAGCACCCAGTGGGTTAGCCGCAGCAAACTCAGCACAGCGACTCCAACACTGCTGCAAGGAGCACCGACCTGCTAGGTGGCATCAGCGGCACGGCTCACCCCGAATTAGGCAGCAGACGGCCGGTGTTGAGTCCCCCACAGGAGCAAGCGAGCAAATGAGGGACACCGCCACTGCCAAAGCTCAGTCCCTGCAGCTGGAGGTGATTGAGTGGCTGCAGATCTTTCAGGCGCCGCACATAAATGAAGGATTACTAGGTCAGCAGGCACATTTTACCTAATTGGTGGCCATTTTATGGCCGGGCTCTCTGGCACTCCCCACAACCTTTCTTAATTGCGATTCACAAATACCCTTCCTTAATTGCAATTCAGTCTCAGGAGGTAAACCTGTTTTGCAAGTGGGTAATGATTTCCATAATTCAAAATGGTTTTTATATAAAATAAAAAGTCAGTCTATGGTTGCAAATCATGTGTGTGTATGTATGAGGTATTTGTATAGCACAGATATAAACAAAAGGCATCGCAAAACTGGACACAGCCAAAGACAAGCATATAGTCAACAAGTGATAGGAGAGGTAGGTAGTTTGTATATTGTTACTGCAGGGGTCATTCCCTTGAGCCCTGCGGTTGTGACATTGGGGGACATTACAACATTGGCGGTAAAAGCCGCTTATCGCCGTGCAGAAGACTGCCAACATACCGCCGCGGAATTCCGCCACAGCTATTATGACCCACATCTCGGAATACGCCGAAATTCAGACAACCACACAAGTCCGCCACACCAAAGGTCAGTGATAAACTGGCAAAAACAAATCCTCCACCATCATGCCAACAGAAACACGCCCATGCTATTACGATGCACGAATCCACGCGGCGGTCTTTCAACCGCGGTATTCCATTGGCGATACACACTGCCGCGCTCAAAATACACACACATCTCCAAAACACCGCCACATTGGTGAATTCCAAATACACACACCTGATACAAATACAAACACCACTCCCACACACCCATTACAATATAAAACACACATTCACATCACCCACAAACCCCTACGACCAAAAAACTTTGACGAAGGCCAGAGAGAGCGAGCACAGCAATAGACAACCCCACCACACAGAGGCACACAACACCATCACCCACACAACATCCACGCACAAAATACCACACACCACTACACATCACCACACTCATCAGCACATACACCACCCCACACATCACCTACACCACCCCATGGCACGCCAAAGACACCCCAGGTTCTCGGAAGAGGAGCTCAGGGTAAAGGTGGAGGAAATCGTACGGGTAGAGCCACAGCTATTTGGATCACAGGTGCAGCACACCTCCATTGCTAGGAAGATGGAGCTATGGTGAAGAATAGTCGACAGGGTCATCGCAGTGGGACAGCACCCAAGAAATCGGGAGGACATCAGGAAGAGGTGGAACGACCTACGGGGGAAGGTGCGTTCCGTGGTCTCCAGGCACAACATCGCGGTTCAGCGGACTGGCGGCGGACCCCCACCTCCTCCCCCACAACTAACAACATGGGAGGAGCAAGTCTTGACCATCATGCATCCTGAGAGCCTCGGAGGAGTCGGTGGAGGAATGGACACTGGTAAGTCAATTCTTAACTATCATATCCCCACCCTACCTGCATGCTATCACACACCCCCACCCTCGCCCCATCCCCTATCACTCCAACTCCTCACTAATGTACTAATAACACAAACCACCCATCCCAACACCAAGCCCTGCATGACTCAACAAAGCATGGACACCCATCACTAAAGCATGCCCACTGCACATACCCATAACAACCCCAAACCATCATCACACAAGCCCCCACACAGGAATGTTAGCACTGGGGTACACGTTCAGACACCCATTGCACACCATGACACACACAGATGCAATAATCATGCTTTTATACCCCTGCAGGACCACTACCTAACGTCACCAGACAGGAGGGTCCAGACATCTCCACCCCACCCACAGAAGAGGCCCACAGTGATGACAGCAGCTCTGGCCAACTGGATCCAGATGACCAGCCCGGACCATAGTGGGCCTCAGGACAGTCGGTTCCCCTCGCACAGGCACAGCCCAACACTGACCTTCCACCCTCTGGAAACACCAGTACAGCACCCACCCAGCTGGCCCATACCTCCGTACCCAGGACACGTCAATCAGCTGTGTGTCCACCACTACAGGGAACCCAGGATAACCCACCACCCCAACAACAACAGGGACCTGGGGGCAGTGGTAATGTGCACACGGTCCAGGGGACGGAGGCACAGGAACATAGGGGAACTGGGAGGGCTGCTGTGCGACAGGGGGCGGACAGGCCAAGGGAACCCACTCTCCACAAGGCCCTCTCCTCCATCATGGAAGCATACCACCACTCCCAGGAGACGATTGCTATGGTCCTGGCCAAGTTTCAGGAGACCCAGCGCCTGCAGGAGGAACAGTATTTGGGCTTCAGGGAGGAACTCAGAACTATCAGCTCCGCCCTGGGCACCATCGTAGGGGTGCTGAAGGACATACAGAACACCATGAGGGACACCGTGGCACTCCAAGGGGCCCCTGACACTAGCATGGACGATGAACTGCCCACCACCTCCGCCGGCGCTAGTGGACAGGACGCCCCGCCACAGGACCACCACACCAGCACCCCACCCCTTGCAGACGGACAACCACCCCGCAAGTGGTCCCTGAGATCCAGGAACAGGACAGAGCACGATGGCAAGACCCCCGCCAAGAAATGAGACCACCCTGATTGTCATCCCACTGTCCCACTTTGTAACCCTGTCCAGATTGGAACTGTCCCAGCTCCACTTCCTATGCCCATATGGGCAGTGCACCTGTGAGACTAATAGACTGGACTCTGCCATGGACATTCCCCCACCATCACCCCTCACCATTTTACCACCCCCTCCCATATTTAGCACTTCAATAAACACCCTTGAACCACAAAACAATCTGGAGTCAGTCTGTGTTTTCGAAAATGTATATTAGCTATAACAATGACAAAAGGGGTCATTAAGACCTCGGCGGTCTTTTTGCAAGACCGCCGAGGGACCGCCGTGCGGAAGACCGCCTGTGCAGGCGGTTTGCCACTCGGCGTATTATGACTGTTGGCTGCTCTCCGTCGTTATTCCGACGGAGAGCCGCCAACAGCCATACTTGCGGGCGGCGGGGAAGTGGAGGTTGCTCCACCTCCACGCCAACAGAACAGCGCTCAGTGAATCACGTCCTGTGATTTGCCGTGGCGGTGTTCTGTTGGCGTGTCGGTGTCGGCGGAGCTGCCCCCATGGCTCCCGTCCCCTCCCGGAGGATCGACGGAACAGGGAAGTCGATAGTCCGGTAGGGGAGGGGGGTGGGGGGTGTTGTGTGTTGTGTGCATGCATGGGGGTGTGCGTGTGTGTATGTAGAGGGGGTGTGTGAGTGCGTGTATGCTTGCGGGGGTGTTGTGTGTATGGGAATGAGTGCGTGTATGGCTGTGGTTATGTCTGTATGGATGTGTGCGTGTATGTTTGAATGTGGGTGTGCGTGCCTGACTGTGTGTGTGGCTGTGGGCATGTATGTCGGGGTGTGTGCGTGAGTGTGTTGGTGGTGCCTGCATGCGTGTCGGGTGTGTGTGAGTAATGTTATGTTGGGAGTCGGGGCGGGGAGGGGGGCCCTGCCACCTTAGGGGGGAGGCAGGGGTGGTGGGGGGTGTACGGAAGGGAGTCGGGGTGGGGGTGGGGGGCGGCGGTGACCCCTATCAGTGCCAGGGAATTCCTTCCCTGGCACTGATAGTGCTTACCGACATGGATTTCATGGCGGTTCAAGCCGGGTCCAAATACCGCCAGCGGTATACTGACGGCCGCAGGGCTGGAGACCCAGGTCTCCAGCCCGGCGGTCGTTTCCGCCCTGGCGGGCGGGACGGAGAACCAGCGGATGACCATGGCGGTAACTGCCATGGTCATAATTCACCAAGGTAAGACCGCCAGCCTGCTGGCGGTCTTACCGCCGGTTCTCCGCCATCCGCCAGGGTTGTAATGACCCCCAAAATCCGTTCACAATAGTAATGTCAACATACCTATGTCACACATCACAAGTCCATGAAGGATGCAAGCAGATGACACACGTTGGTAACCACACCTGTGAAACCGTAATGGAAACGTACAACTCAGTTACCAAATACTGCTTGAAATTGACAGACAGGAAAGAGGTAGAAGTGTGAAAGTAAAAGTAGTAGTAAAGAAAGTGTTCTCACCTGTGTGTCACTGAAAATATTGCTGCATGACTGAGTCCCTGTTGTCAATGTCTTCTTCCTCTGCTTCCTCCTCATCACTGTCCACAGGCTCCACAGCTGCCACAACACCGTAATCTGGACCATCCTCCTGCAGAAAAGGCACCTGGCGTCGCAAAGCAAGATTGTGAAGCATAGAGCAGGCGATGATGATCTGGCACACCTTCCTTGGTGAGTAGAATAGGGAACCACCTGTCATATGGAGGCACCTGAACCTGGCCTTCAGGAGGCCGAAGGTGCGTTCGATCACCCTCCTAGCCCGCCCATGGGCCTCATTGTAGCGTTCCTCTGCCCTTGTCCTGGGATTCCTCACTGGGGTCAGTAGCCATGACAGGTTGGGGTAACCAGAGTCCCCTAATAGCCACACACGGTGCCTCTGGAGTTGACCCATCACATAAGGGATGCTGCTATTCCGCAGGATGTAGGCGTCATGCACAGAGCCAGGGAACATAGCATTTACCTGCGAGATGTACTGGTCTGCCAAACATACCATCTGTACTTTCATGGAATGATAACTCTTCCGGTTCCTGTACACCTGTTCACTCCTGTGGGGGGGGGGGGGACCAGAGTTACATGGGTCCCATCAATGGCACCTATGATGTTAGGGATATGTCCCAGAGCATAGAAGTCACCTTTAACTGTAGCCAAATCCTCCACCTGAGGGAAAACGATGTAGCTCCTCATGTGTTTCAGCAGGGCAGACAACACTCTGGACAACATGTTGGAAAACATAGGCTGGGACATCCCTGATGCCATGGCCACAGTTGCTTCAAATGACCCACTTGCCAGGAAATGGAGCACTGATAGCACCTGCACTTGAGGGGGGATTCCTGTGGGATGGCAGATTGGTGACATCAGGTCTGGCTCCAACTGGGTACACAGTTCCTGGATTGTGGCACGGTCAAACCTGTAGGTGATGATTAAATGTCGCTCCTCCATTGTCAACAGGTCCACCAGCGGTCGGTACACCGGAGGATTCCGCCATCTCCTCACATGTCCCAGCGGACGGTGCCTAGGAAGGACAAAAGCGACCATAGAGTCAAGCAATTCAGAGGTATGTACCCACAGCAACCCAGAACGTGAAACAAATTCCAAAAAGTTGTATGTGTGTGTGTTGAGTCTAGGCCTCGCTATGTGTGACGCAGTTGAAAATGAAGCCATGTGGGCCCCTGAAATAGCGGCTGCCTGACCTCTAAACTGGGACAATGGGATGTGCAGTAACTGCGCTGGCGTTGTACACCGTCATGGTAGGCGGTCGGAGACCGCAGCGCAATGCTGCATTGGTTAACATTGGACCCTATGGGTCCCAGGAGCCAATGAGGAAGGGTGCCGGCGGTGATGATACGCACCGCCGCGGACGTCACCGCCATTTTCTATCTGTGCAGTCACTCAATACCTGATCTTCGACATGAGAGGACCTACACTGCAAGTGCTGCTGTGACCTTGGTCTGGAAGAGACAATGGCACGTGCGTCTGGGGAAAGGGCCCCTACCTTCACTGCACAGGAGTGGAGAAGCTCGTGGACGGGGTCCTCCCCCAGTACACGCTACTCTACGGTCCTCCAGATCAACAGGTGAGTACATAGGGTGCAAGTTGTATGGGCTATGCCTGGGTGGAGAGGGCTGGATGTAAGAAGGAAGGGGGCAGAGTTCTGCGACCATGAATGAGTGTGAATGCATGTGCCACATGGCAAGGGCAGGGATGTGGGCCACTCACTTCGACGGTGCAGTTGGTAATGACTTCTCTTCTTCCTCTGTACATGTCATGTAGGTCAGCGCCCACCAGAAGAAGGATATTTGGCGTGCCATCGCCAAGGACGTCTGGACCCTGGGGGTCCATCAGAGACGGAGCACCCACTGCAGTAAAAGATGGGAGGACATTCGCTGCTGGAGCAAGAAGACGGCGGAGGCTCAGCTGGGGATGGCCTCCCAACGTGGGAGGGGTGCCCGTCGCACCATGACCCCCCTGATGTTGCGGATCCTGGCGGTGGCCTACTCTGAGTTGGATGGGCGCATGAGGGCATCACAGCAGACACAAGGGGGTGAGTACACTCTCATTCTGCTAACTTTGCGTGCAGTGGAGGGATCTGGGTGGGGGAGGAGGGCTGTGGGTTTCCCTAGGCCAGGGCGAGTTCCGTAGGCTAGGCCCCTCCGTAATGCAGGCCATGTGGCACTCCACCCCACCTCTGTAGAGTGCCAAGTACAGGTATACATGCCCCTGTGGCATCTATGTGTGCAGATGTCCACCATAGCCATGTAGGCCATATCCCAGGAACTGCATCTGTAGAGGCCAAGAAAGCGGCGTAGTGCAGGGGGCTGCTGTGTCTGTATTGTCCGCCAACGGTAGAGGTAAGCCATGCACTCATCCTGTCTTTCTTCTGTTTCCCAACCCCTTTTTGTGCTTTCCCTGTTCTTTTGTGCATCAGCATCATCAGGCGGAGGTACAGTGGCACCGGAGCACGAGGGGGCTGCATCCCACATGGCCATGGAGGGCCACACCACGGACTCTGAGTACACCAGTGGGACAGAGGGCGAGGGGAGCTTCACGGCAGTCACCGCATCAGCAACCAGCGACACGTACTCGTCCTCCCATGGGAGCTCCCTTGTGGTGGTGGCACCACCTGTGCCCCCCACTTCAACAGGTACAGCCGCCACCCCCCCTACCAGCACCGCCCTCCCAGCAGCCCCACAGCCTTCGCCCCGTGCCCGCTCACCCAGGAGGGTGGTCATCACCTTCGCCCCAGGCACCTCAGCCCCTGCCCCAGTCACCCCTGCTGCCCTCAGTGAGGAGGCCATTGACCTCCTCAGGTCACTCACTGTTGGGCAGTCTACCATTGTGAATGCCATCCAGGGTGTAGAAAGGGAGTTGCACCACACTAATGCATTCCTGGAGGGCATTCATTCTGGTCAGGCTGCCCATCATCGAACCCTGCAATCTCTGGCCTCAGCACTAATGGCAGCCATTGTCCCTGTGTCTAGCCTCCTCCCTACAACTTCCTCCACCCAGACCCAATCCCCTGTACCTCAACCTATCACAAGCACACCATCAGACCAGCCTGCACACACCTCCACACACAAGGGCAGCTCAGGAAAACATAGGCACCAGACATCCCACAGGCACTCACACAAACATCACCCACAGACAGACACAGCAACATCCACTGCCTCCGCTGTGTCCCCCTCCTCGTCGTCTCCCTCCTCCAACCCAGTCTCGTCTACACTCTCACCTGCATGCACTACCACCACAGCCACTAGGACTCGCACCAGAACACCCACCACCATACCCCGCTCACCTGCACTCACCACCCCACTACCATTTACACGTCCTGTGTGTCCTCTCCAAGTGTGTCTGTGACGCCCCCTCCCAAAGTACACAAACGCGGCCACACACACACCCAACATGCATCCACCTCAGGACAGCCTACAGAACATGCACCTGCACCCAAATCACCAAAAGTTACACCTCTTACAACCACCTCCTCTTCCTCCACTCCCAGACCCCCTCCAGCTACCCGTCCCAGTTTTCGTCAGAAACTTTTCCTGAGCAACGTTGACCTCTTTCCCACCACCCCCCCCTCCAATTCATAGGTCCCGTAGTAGCACCTCAGCCAAAAAAAGTCCGGTACCAGTGGTGCCTGTTAGTGGTATGTAGAGTGCACCGGGCACCAGGGCAGCCAGTGTGACACAGAGCCAAAGCACAGCCAGTCCCCCCGTGAAGCACCAGAAGTTGGACAGTGCCCGACGGGAGAGGGTGAAGACTCCTGCCGGCAAAGCCACTCACAAGGGTCCCGAGGGGAGTGTCGAGTCAGCTGTGACTCCTCCCAAGGTGGGGAAGGGGCAGAAGAAAGTGCCAAATTGTGGGAAGAGCAGCACGGCGGAGAAGGCCCCCATCATCCCCGCTGCCCAGGACGCCACCGCCAGCCCCATCGTCACTGGTCAGGAGACCACCGCCAGAGTCAGTGCCCAGGAGGGCAACACAATTGTCACTGGTCAGGAGACCACCGCCAGAGTCAGTGCCCAGGAGGGCAGCACAATCGTCACTGGTCAGGAGACCACCGCCGGAGTCAGTGCCCAGGAGGGCAGCACAATCGTCACTGGTCAGGAGACCACCGCCAGAGTAAGTGCCCAGGAGGGCAGCACAATCGTCACTGGTCAGGAGACCACCGCCGGAGTCAGTGCCCAAGAGGGCCCCGGCAGCCACAGTCCCTCTGGTCAATGAGGGAACGCCATGGCACACACTGCTGCACAGGTCAAAGACAGCAAATTCAAGCACCGCTGAACAGGGCAAGCACCGCTGAACTGGGCAAAGACTGCCATGGCAAGCACTGCTGAACAGGGCAAGCACCACTGAACTGGGCAAAGACCGCCATGACAAGCACCGCTGAACAGGTCAAGCACCGCTGAACAGGGCAAGCACCGCTGAACTGGGCAAAGACCGCCATGGCAAGCACCGCTGAACAGGGCAAGCACCGCTGAACAGGTCAAGCACTGCTGAACAGGGCAAAGACCGCTGAACGGGGCAAAGACCGCCATGGCAAGCACCGCTGAACAGCTCAAGCACCGCTGAACAGGTCAAGCACCGCTGAACAGGGCAAAGACCGCTGAACTGGGCAAAGACCGCCTTGGCAAGCACCGCTGAACAGGGCAAGCACCGCTGAACTGGGCAAAGACAGCCATGGCAAGCACCGCTGAACAGGGCAAGCACCGCCAACTCAGGCATCGCTAGCCCATGTGCGGCAGGGGCAGTGACGGAACTGGGACCGTCACGGGGAGAGTGATGCACTCTGGGCACCTATCCCCCTCCAGAACCAGTGGAGAAAGGCATCCACTACCTCAGTCCTTAACAGGATGAAGCACTCTGGGCACCAGTCCCCCTCCAGAACCAGTGGAGACATGCATCCACTCCATCTGTCCTTCACAGGATGAAGCACTCTGGGCACCAGTCCCCCTCCAGAACCAGTGGAGACTGTTATCCACTTGAGAGACTGTGGCTTTGCACTCCCCAGGATGGTACAGTGGGCAAACCACCCACTGCAAAGACTTGTGAGACTGTGGCTTTGCACTCCCCAGGATGGTACAGTGGGCAAACCACCCACTGCAAAGACTTGTGAGACTGTGGCTTTGCACTCCCCAGGATGGTACAGTGGGCAAACCACCCACTGAAAAGACTTGTGAGACTGTGGCTTTGCACTCCCCAGGATGGTACAGTGGGCAAAACACCCACTGAAAAGACTTGTGATACTGTGGCTTTGCACTCCCCAGGATACATCAATGGGCATGGAGCCCCGTCGTGGATCTGGCGGGTGCTGTCATCTGGTTGAGGTGCCCCCTCTTCCCTGCACCCTGAGGTGCCTGTTGTATTTCTATCTGATGCCCCTGCAGTGTTCTCTCCGTTTCAGGAGAGGTATCGCGTGTGGTCCACGGACATTGGATGGTGCATACCTGCACTACTGATCGTGATTTTTTTTTTGGCATTTGTATATATTTCTGTATATATTGGCTAACTGTGTTGTCCTACATTACAATGGTTGTACTCATTTCCTTTTGTCTTTTCATTCTTCCGGGGGGGTTGTTACTGTGATGTTTTGAAATGCATTGATGTGTGTGTTGTAGTGGGTGAGGGTCAGGTGGGGGTGGGGGTGTTGCGTGTGTGTGTCCGTGACTTTTGCCTCCCCAATGTCGTAGGTGCCGTACTCACCGTTGTCTTCGGCGCCGCCGTTGCTGATGTTCGTATAGGAGCAGGAACACAATTGCAGGGAGTATTTGGAGTTCTGGCTCCATGGTGCCTTCCTTCCTCGTGGAGTTTGTTCAGGTGAACATTTTCCCATTGGAATGGCTGTTTCCGCTGTGTTTTTATCCACGGTGAATCCGCCCCGGAAAAGGTGGCGGATTGGCCTGTTGTAATACTGTGGGCGGTACTTTGTCTTCCGCCTATCTGTTGGCGGTGACCGCTGCGCTGTTTGTCTGGACCGCCGTGGCGGTCGGAGTGTTAAAGTGGCTGTCTTTGTTGGAGGTTTCCGCCACGGTCATAAGTCCCTTTTTTTTACCGCCGGCATGTTTGCGGTATTACCGCCGCTTTAACACCGTCCGCCAGGGTTGTATTGACCCCCATTATGTCCATACAGGGTTGTAAAGAAATGAGTCCCAAGTGGCCTATTACAATAACTGACTTATTAGGCAATGCCTCATACCAGTTTTTCTCAATGCTGTAAGTTACAAGTGTTACTATTGAACTTATTTGTTACTGCTGGATAATGGGTTATTGGTAAGGGCTGGTAAGTACCTACACTTAGCAATAGGCCACTAACCTCCACTTAGCTCCAGTTAGGTCTCAGTAAATTAAACCCAGCTCAACCCTTGGTAGCTTGGCAACAAGAGACAAGGCTTAACTTAGGAGACTAAGCGTAAAGCATTCAAATATCACAAAACAGTAATTAAATAAAACACAGGAAACAGTTTAAAAATCCAAAACCAATTTGTAAACAATATGAAATATTTGTAGCTTTACAATGACATAAACATGAATAAAATCGGATAAGGGGACCCGGAGATATGAATTTTTAAGAATTAATGTTTTCTAGTGCATAGAAGCAACTAGCGCTCAAAGGGTTAAAAAAGGTCACACTGGAAAGGAACAAAGTCCAGAGTTCAGGCCACCCATGAGGTAACACTGTCACACTTACTTTCAGAAGTGTTTGATTCAGGAAAGTGGTGCACAGCACCAGTCAAGGGTTTAGAGGTTCTGGTGTGCCTCTTAAGGTCTGGGACGACAACTCCCACAATGCACCCATTCAACTTATGGAGTTGCTCCAAACATTTCCAAACTTCTAGATCTTCTTCCAGAGGTCCTTTTTGTGTCCTTGAAGTGTCCACAACTTGATCCAAGGTTCCAGAAGCTCTGAGTTGCTCCTTGGGAGTTGGGACGACAATTCCCAGAATGCACCTGGCCAAAATCCTCAAATGGCCACTGGATGCTGGTCAGCTGGGCTCTGCTTGCAGGACTTGATGCAGGGGACTCTGGGCAGCTCCTTTGTACCTGTAGCAAACAGGGAGTTCCTTCCTGAAGCAGTAGAAGACAGGTAAAGTCCTTTTAGTGGTGAAGCCCAAGTGTGCAGCTGGTGCAGTCCTCCAGAGTGCAGTGTCCAGATGCAGGTCAGGGGTCCAGCAGGGCAATCCTTCTTCTCCTGTAGTTCTTCCTTGTTGGAATCTGATAGGGATATGAGGTGTGGGTGCATGTCTGCCAGTTTTATCCCTGCTCCTGGGTGAAAAACAGGGGGGGGCTGGTTCTCCAATCAGGTGCAGGGTCTTTCCCCCTGTGATTACCACTTCCTGGGAAGTGTGGCAAAAATCAATCCCAGGGAGCAACATTCCTCAAAAATCCATCATGGCTGAAAGTGATTTTTGGAGGTTACATCTGGCTGAGCCCACCCACTGGTGTGGCTAAAAGTCCTAAACACACCCCTCTCCTGCCCTCTCCTAATCTAATCAAGGGGGCACCTAATTGTCTGGGTTTGCAGGATGTGAGAGTGTTGCTAGGTTGCTCCAAATGTCCTTCTCTGCCTTTAAAAAACAGTTTGCCAGCCCTCCCCCTTCCTGCTTCACCATCTGCTGAGGGGAGATCTCCTCCCCCAGGCACATCTCTTTGTGTGGATCCAGGCCACTTCACACCTCATCAAACACTGCAGGGTTGAAGTTGGCAACTTTTCAGGTAAAGTTTAAAACTCTTTACCTGAACAAGTTAAATTAAATCTAACAACTGGAAGTTGTGGGATTTATTATCACAATTAATTTGATACCAAGCTTCTGGTATCTGTTACTTAAGGGGATTTTTTAAATTAAAATAAAGTCTCCCCATTCTAGCCTAAGGAGGCCATTCACTACAATGAGGGGAAAACAAATTTGGCAGTTTTACCTCACCAGGGCTCATAAAACTATTTTTATAAGGTCCCTGCTTATAGTTACATGGCACCCATTCCTGAGGGCACATAGGGCACACCTTAAGAGTGACTTGTATGTAAAAATAAGGTCGTTTAAGGCTTTGGAACTACTTTTAGTTCCAAAGTCGAATTTGCATGTAACTTTAATTTACTATCAGCCAGCAAGGCAGGCCTGCCTTTAAAATGACACTGGGTACCTCAGCAGTGCACTACCTATACTGGAGTCCCTAAATCTACATGCCCTACCATATACTAAGGACTTATAGATAGGTTGACTTAGCCAATTATTATTAGCCTAATTTTCATATTGAGTGTACACAAAAGACAGGCCCTGGGATGGTTAGCAGTACCCAGGGCACCATCAGAGGCAGGAAAACATCAGCAAAAAGGGGAAAATGGGGGCAAAATGTTAGGGGGCCTCTGCAATCAGTGATGATCATTCCTCCCACAGAACCATCCTGGTTACAGTGTACCCATGGCTTGGTTAAAGTATAAAATTCCATTGTTTGGGTTCAGGTTGAAGAAAAGGCAGGCAGAGAGGGTCTGACCCAATAAGGAGCCATTGTATGCCAGCATGAGTATACTTTTATTAACAAGCTTTTCAAGATACACCCTACCCCCTCTAGTCTCTGGTTGAAGTGCATTAGGCAGGAAAGTTAACCAAGGCTCAAGCTTTGTTTGGGAAGAATATGGGGCCCAGGCTCAGCCCATGACTATGAGGATTCGCTCTGCAAACGGATCCAGTCTAGCATCTTAGTTGTTTTCCCTCCCTAATGTAGTTTTTTTTATAAACAGAAAACACTGCTAAGCAGGAGACAAACAATTGTAACCAATTGATGCAAAAAAGTGCATTTCAGTAGGATCTTTTTTCAGCAGATCAAATGTAGAACTTAGATGTGAAACTCTGTTTATCACCAAGATCTGCACTTCTATGTATCTTATTGAAAATGTGTAGACTCTCTGAAACCTCTCTGATTTGCTAACATGTGTGATTGCCTTCAATGAGGTGTTGAAGGGAAAAAACTTCTGGGCCAGATTTACAATCAATTTGCACTGGGTTCGAGTCACAAAGATAGGTCAAACGTGCAAAAAATGTTTTCGTGGGACTTACTTTCCAGAGCATAACATCAGAGGGGCGTCGTTCCCATGCAACCATCCATGCTTTTTTAAACCAAACCTTAACTACTAACGATAGTAGACAGTGTTTTGCACCAAAAGTCATCACAATGAAGCAGGCGTTAAAAGGAGAAATCATTTATTTCTCCTTTCTGTTCCGACTTTTCAAGCGTGCTGCGCTGTACAACACACATACAAAGAGAGAAAAGTTTTTCAGTTTGTCTAGGCATAGTATTTGTATTGGAAGGGTACCCTTGCAATCAAAATATGTGCTAGACTCACACAGACACCTCGGCACTAGCTGTGTGTGTGGGGCCCAGCAGCCTGATTGTGTGCCGAGCCAGGGAGAAGGGGGAAATGGTGGAATATCTTGCTTTTCTTCTCTCTCCTTGTCATGCAGCACAGCACAGTAAATTTGGGTGCTGCACTGCGCTGTGTGACAGGGTCATAAAATGAGATTAATGCACACTAAATAGTCTGTTTATGGTTGCTAACCCTATGTACATATGGTTGAGGTATTTCTATAAACAAAAGGCAGAGGGGCACTGTACACAGCCAAAGGCAAGCATACAGTCAACAAGTGATAGGTGAGGTAGCTGGTGTGTAGAATGTAACTGCTTTGGGAAGTACTCTTCCTTAAAGATGAATGTCTACAACTCTTTTCTAAATTGAGGGAGCTTTGGGGTGGACAGGTCCAGATGTTAACTGAGTGTTCCAAATCCTGGATGCATAGATGCAAAAAAGCCTGTTGCTTAGTTTGTTCCTTTCGTAGCTTGGTATAGCACAGCTTAATTTCTGAAAAGCTAGTTATTTACAAAGTCCTTCCCTCTAATACTAGAATCTGCAGATGGTAATTCCTGTTGTTGAATTGCAGACTATTTCTGTGACTGGAGAACCTGTGCTGATTCCCAGTTGCCACACTGTGCCAAAATGTATGAGCCTAGGCAGTAACCTTTGGATCTTGTAAAGCTACAATATCACTGAAAAGGGCAGGAAAGGGCTATACAAATGCTACATTACAATATGATAACATTGATCTAAGCACCTCCACCACCCTTCATTGCAGTTCTTTTTTTGGTAATCTGCAGTGCTATGTGAATTTTGTATTACATAGGTCCTTGTATGACTATTTAGATGTCTGTAGTCTAAAACTATTCTGTATGAATGGTCCGGTTTAGCTACGGCGAATAAAGGGTTATTCATTGGCAAGACACAGGGTTCAATCACACCCTGGTACTCTAATTGCATGAGTATTTCTCTCACTGGTGCTTTTGCTTCATGTTTTATAGGATACTGCAGTTGTGGCTGAGGTTCACTTTTAATGGGAATTACATGGTAGGGGGAGTCTTTATCCCATCATACGTGATTTCTGTATAATGAAGGTGATTGTGCTAAAGCCCATTCAATGGAATAGGATTCAGCCAGTTCCTCTGGAACAAGGGGCGAGAAGGAAGGCTTAATGACATCTTCTCCATATGGGCAGGTACGGACAAAGTCAGGTGGCCAATCTTGTTCGGCCAACAAGACATCATACACTTTTACTATGCAATCCCATAAGATTGCGGCTATTGTGCGTTCAATGTCTCCTTCTAATTGCAGCATTACTTTGTACACCCTATCAGGCTTGGAGACACGCATGTCCGCTGTTTCTACTTCTATAAAGTCATCAGTTTCTTTCACCTCCAGATGCTCTCGAAGATTCAGGCGAACTATTGTGACCGCTGCCGCGCTGTCTAGCAATGCTAGACCCCAATTCTTGTTCTTCAAGAGGACCCTCTTCCTGTGTGGCATGTTGGACTGCGACTGCTGCCACTTTTTTCTTTTTAAATTGTTGTTTTTGTTGGGCAGGTTTCTCTTCCTTTTTAACAGAAACCTCCGAAGAGCGTTGTGATTCCTGTCTCGGTTTCACGTACTCTGTTCTTCGCTCTGATCGCCCACCTCTCTCATTTCTCTTTTCCGATGAGTCCTGAAAGGAATGAGATTGGTGTGTATCAGTATATTGATATCTATCAGGCGTTTTGATATTATCTCTATTTCTGAGATTATACCTATTCTGTGGGGTCTCCGTATGTGGAGATTCTCCCCTTTCTTTTTTAGGCATTTGTTGCTTTTTATCCCAGCGTTTCTTATTACCCTCAGGTTGTTGTTTGGGGTTATCTTTATTTGATTTACCCTGGAATTGAGGTTTTTGTGGTCTGGCCCCTAGGCTATCTCGACCGATACTTGAATAGGTTTCTGCTATTATTTTAGGCAGCTCTCGTTCTTGATCTTGTTGAGGAACGTCACAAAGCCGCATGCGCACTGCAAGTGCGATTGCTTCCCCTTTAAGGTTACTTAAAATGATTGAGGACACTGTGGCAAAATTGCCCATTAATTGCATCCTCAAATCTAGGGCTGGGGCAGCCCCATATTCATCTTGAATTTGTTTAAGCACTTCTGGTAAATTGGCAAGTGTCAGTGTACCATGTGCAGTTGTATAGAGTGCGGCAAATACCGTACCCCAGGTATTACAGTTTTCTACTGTAGGGACCATCCCAAAGGGCAAGCACATCGTTAATATTCTATGTTTATCCTGAGGTCCTGTATGGGGAAATACTGCCTCCAGTGTATTCATTTTTTGTGCTAACCAAAACGGAGTTTCTTCTCGTTTGGCGGGTACTTTACCCATAATTGAATGTACAGTCGCAGAATTTATACCTGGCGTTACTGCAGGTGGGTGTGCTGGAGCAGCACGTGCTGGGTTTGTATTTAATGTTTGCATCACGAATTGTACTAATCGTCTATATATTGCTGTTAACTCAATGTATAAGCGACGAACCTCAGCTACTGCTAAGTTTCCAATTGCAGGCTGTGGTGTATAGGTGGCCAATAAAGGCCAGGTAGGACCGTCATTACTTAGTAGACCTAACCTTACTGGTAATATTGTATGGGGTAGGGCGCCATCAAGCCAATTATTATGTTCTTGATAAGATAGAGGTATCTCTAAATATGCGTACGCTCTGTATTGTCAAGGCACGTTCGCAGGTGTATATTGGTGAAATGTATTTGTGTTCCCATCAACTGCTGGAAATGTGACCCAAGAGTAAAAAAGTTCTGTTCTATAAGCTGCGTGGGCATCCAACACGAATGTGACGGGACCTCCCTGGGCTGTTAGGCCATTTGCTAATAAGTGTGCTGTGAGAGGTTGTCTCATATTACCAGCTATTTGTACATGTTGGGGATTCGCCATGATAGTAACACTATGAGTTCAGAGAAGGCATGCCAAAATAGGGTCTCTTTTTAAAGTTCAAGCTTGAACAACCGTCAGTTGTAATAGGATTACCTACACAGCTGTGGTGGAAATCCTCAGTACCACCGACATCTCCGCATACGGCATTGAGGTGTCATTATATATAATGAGACAGAAATACTCCGGAGGACCCGAAAATTTGAGCCTGACCAAACGTTGGCGGCGCCATGTCGCGTAGGCTCTCATTATTCTAATGAGACTACTGGATTTTGAGCAGCAAGTTCATCCACAGTGTGGGGGACTAAGTCTGACCCACAGTGGGTGACACCTGTCGCTCCAAATCCGGGTTTTGCTCCAACTAACTAGCAGTGCCTCATCTCCCCCGAAAGGTTAAGATATTTGGGCAGCAGAGCGCATGACATATACTTCTCAGGGAAGTCGTGGTCACTCAGGTCGCATCCGGTTCTCTCATTCACAATTCAGTCTCATATATAAATGACAATGAAAGCAGTATGATTTTTAAAGACTGGTTTAATAAAACGACTGCATTTTAGATAGCAAAGCGTGAGCTGCAATAACCAGAACGACACAACATAACAATATTAAAATGGTGACGATGAGAGTGAAGCATAAGAATAATGCTATCATGTTGTCACTAAAGTCGATGGACTATTTTCTATCTGAATCATAATTTGAGCACGGCATGTTAAGCTCTAATCCTGCCTTTCAGGTTCCCCGGGAGGACATCAACCCTCATACCTGAGCAAAGGCCTGTAGTCTGTGTTAGAATCTGCAGCGAAGCATTCAACATACAGTTGTGGTTCCCTGGCTGGAATCTCCCTCTTAACGTGTAATGGGACTAGGAAGTGTTTTTATAATAATAACACAGCTAATGTTCTAAGAAAATGTCCCTACTTCAGGATGTGTATTTTCTACGGATGTTGGAGACTAAACTTCTACCACGTTCACCAGCAATGTAACAAACTGTAGCCTTGACTGAAGCACAAAGTGATCAAGAATGTGTTGTTTGAGAACACAGTGCTGGGCTAACCAAACAGTTAGATAGAAGAAATTAAAACAAGACCGTAAAACTGGTTATTGTAAAAATAACAATGAGAAGCTGAATAAAATATCTAGGTCAAGGTGTACAGCGGCCTAGTGTATTGAACTAGCGTGCATGAAGCTATAACTAAAATGGCTACACAACAGTTTCAGCTTGACCATGCAGACAGAAATGTTCTTTGTGCTGCACCTCGGGAAGAGCCCTTGTCCAGTAGGGGTCCATTTAGAGTTGCACGGGATACAGCAGATGTTACAAATCCAGTTTCCAAATTGACACAATATATTACCAGGAAAACTGTGATGGGGGCTTCAAATCCCAGCATATCATCTTGATCAAACTGAGTGGTCTGAGTCAACTCACTTTACTTCTTTGCTCTCATTTCCCTGGATCGTCACATCTGAGAACTGCTTGACTGCAGTACAGGGAGTGCTGTGTACAAAGGCCTATTTAGTACATTGTTTTGTAGGCTATAATGACGTTTCATCTATAATATTATCTGACATGTTCAAGAGGCACGTGACAATCTGCCGCTTGGTTCACTCATGGCATTGTTGTTGGCTCTTATAGACAAGGCAAACCATTACAGCGTTCCCAGTTAACTTGCCAGTTTCCACGTGGACTGATGCATCTACTGCTTGACTATGTGGTCAGAGGTTCAAATCCTGACAAGCCGCCGCACCCTTTCACCTTTCCAAAGTTGATAAAAGGAGCACCACTGGTTAACAATAAACATCTCTTTTTTCACCTCCAAAATACCACTCCGGGTGACTGTGTGCTTTACAAATAATATTTTATGATATTAAAGACTGTACAATAAAATAATCAAACTGCTAATATGGAGCGTGCAGCATGTTCCATGAAATGTAGACAGCTATTTAGTGATTTTTGCAGTGAGAGACTAAACAAGAAAATAGCATACATGGTACCATCATTCACCAAGAGTGTAAACTTGAGCTGCCAAGGCCCTAGTGCCAGAGTTATTTTCCATCTCTCCTCCCATTCTCATTCTACAGCAATGAGAATGGCTTTATCTATACAGCTACCTTGAGACAGACAATCATTCCAAAGGCACACTACATGCAAAGCTCTTTTCTGATACCAGCTTCAATCAGTTTGGCACAAGTACAGTGTGGCAGTGGTACCACTTCACATGGTTTCACCCAGATCTGAATTAATCCTGTGGCAGGGGACTGTGGACTAGAAAGAAATGCTGTGAAGGAAGCCTTGGGGAAGGACAGTGACATGGAAAGACAATCAGGATATAGTTGCAAATGGTGGGAGTTCGTCAGGTTTACTGTATTAAGCACTACAGAATTAAAGAAGGGTGGCTGGCAACCTGATATTTCTTTATTCTACCCTGGGGCTGCCATCTGGCCAGTTTTTACTGGGCTGCCCTGTATTTCTAAGTCCAAGCCAGTAACAATATTAGGTAAAGCACTGAATTCCCATTTTCTCAACTGAAGCATAAACCTAAAACAGAAAACTCATGCCTAAATCATTTCAGAATAGTTACTAGAGGTAACAGAGGTTTAGTTGCCATATTACAACAAAAGAATCCTGACAATTGTACACAAATCTCTTTTCACCTACCACCAGCTCTTAGAATAGCAAGGCTCAAACACATGGCCTGTATTTTTTAACAAAAGGTGAGAACCAACTCTTTCAATTATCTTCGCTAGACTACACACATTATCTTTGAACTTCTCTGTGGTATCTAGGATACTTGCATCACACTTGCGGCATAAAGAATGGAACATGGGGATTGTAGAATGGAGGTGAGAATAAACTGGTGACCGTTGGAGAGGACTTTGTTGTGTAAGGACGTGTACTGCCTGTCCCCCAATAAACCATTCTACTTTTTCACAAGTGTACAGTACTTCATTACAGTTTGGCTATGAGCTGGACCAGAACCTTCTATATTTCGGGGTGATAGTCAGAGTGGAGTGGAAGTATCAGACAGTTCATCATGTGACTCAAAGGGAAACTTGCAACCATGGTGTTTGAGGAGCTTAACCATGGTTTCCACAGTATGCAAGTAGAGCAGCAGGACATATGAAGAAGTACAGAGAGAAGCGGAGCTAACTAACCTAAACTTTACACGCTAGCATGCAGTTTGTGCACAGCTTATCCATGCGCACTGGACAAAGTGTACACTTTGTAACCTTGGCAACAATTTGACATGATGTCTCCACTGTCATCACCAGACATCTCTGTCTGCAGCGTGACGGAGCTCTTCCTGCCCGGCACTGCTGACTTGGGCCTACCAATGACAGAGCTTCAGCATGACGACGACGCTGCCTGCACCGTGACCTCTGGGCACCACCTATCACATCGTCCCGCTTCGCACCGCAGCCCCAACACCATCCACACCTGCGCTCCTGGCTTCATCAGTCCGGAGTTCAATCTGCAACGTTTGTGACTTCAAGGGCCCGATGACCCTATACCAACTCCGGAACCGACACTGGGACACCAGCAATGCTGCTCCCCAGATCTCATCGCAAGGATCCCGACGCCCTGCAATTCCAAAGGTAATGTTTGCGGGTCTCCCCGACACCGTAGCTGGCCTGCGACACCATGGCCAGCCTGAACTGTTGGTTTTGTTGATCACGATGCTGTGATATCCCCAGGTGGAGCTATCGACTTCAAGGAACTGTATTTTTAAGTTAATTCTTGCAAAATTCATATCTTTATTACTGTATGTTGGATTTTTCTCGTTTTGGTCTTGTTGTATATTGATAAATATTGGCTATTTTTCTAAAACTGGTGTGGTGTCCTTTTGTAATGTTTTCACTGTGTTACTGTGCGTTATGTGCAAATGCTTTACACAGTGCTTCTGAGATAAACCTGACTGCTCATGCCAAACTACCAAAGGGTTGAGCAGGGGTTATCTGAGCGGGTATTTCCCTTATCCTGACTAGAGTGAGGGTCCCTTCTTTCACAGGGTTCAAACTAACTGCAAACTAGAGTCCCCATTTCTAACAGCCCCCTATCTTCCATATTCTGAGTGCTACGGGCATACTGGTCACCAACCATAGAGATATTTTAAGTGTGCTGGCAGATCATTTGCAAATGGTGTTGCGGGCTGGTCCCCTGGTGTCAGATGAGTTTCTGCAGGGTTTTTTACAGCAATTGCAGCTACCACCGTTGGACCCCGAGAATAGGCGAGACTTGGATAGTGAGATTACTACAGAGGAGGTGGGTGCAACGGTGGCAGCATTGTCTAAATCCAAGACCCTGGGGGGGAATGGGTTTCCTGTTGAGCTTTATCAGACATACTCCTCCCTCCTGTGAGAGGAATTATTGGCAGTGTTTGAAGAAGCCCACGTGGAGGGCATTTTGCCAGAGTCTCTGCAGTAAGTTATTGTTTTTCTCATGCTCAAGCCTGGTGGTAATTGAAGCGACCCCTCTTCCTACCGATCGCTCACAATGTTGAATAGTGATGTCAAGATCCTTTGTCAGATATTAGCTACTAGGCTGCGAGGAACTGTCTGGGGGTTGGCTCACGAAGACACAAGTGAATTTATACCTGCTCATAGTATGACCTTAAACTTACGTCGTTTGGCGCATGTTCTGCATAAATCCATGGATGTGGTGCAAGAACTGACATTGGTATCGTTGGACCTAGAAAAGGCCTTCAATACTGTGGAATGGAGCTACCTTATGGCAGTACTGCAGGAATGTTGTTGGCCCCCAGTTCAGTGCATGGGTTTGCTTGCTCTTTCCTGAACCCATAGTACGAGTCCCGGTGGGAGGGGAGCTCTCTGAATCGTGGGTGGTCCGCAGGGAACCAGAAAGGGGTGTTCTCTTTCAATGCTCTTCTTTGCCCTAGAGGTGGAGCCGTTGGCAATGTTGTTACGTGCGGAGCTGGCGCCTTGGGGAATTCAGGTGGGACTTTCCACTAACATAATTTCTTTATACTCTCACGACGTGCTGCTGTGCCTTTGATTGCCGGGTGCCTCGGTTTCTCTGTTGTTACTGCTGTTAGGGGAGTTTGGGGAAATGTTGGGACTCCGGGTAAATACGCCTAAGTCACTCCTGTTCCCGCTGGGTGTGCTTCGTGGCAGACAGCTGGATGATTTACCGGTGGTGGATCTCCGTTGGGAGTTAGAGACTTTTAGGTATTTGGGTATATGGGTCACCCATACTGCAGCGGCATATAAGACACATGGGCCCTCATTCTGACCCTGGCGGTCGGTGATAAAGCGGCGGCCAAGCCGCCAACAGGCCGGCGGTCCAAAATATGCAATTCTGACCCTGGCGGGAACCGCCAACACAGCCCGCCGCATTAACACTCCGACCGCCACGGCGGTACAAACAAACAGCGCGGCGGTCCCCGCCAACAGCCAGGCGGCAGACAATGTACCGCCCACCCTATCACGACCCACCAATCCGCCACCTTTTCCGGGGCGGGAGCACCGCCGATAAAAACACGGCGGAAACAGACTACGAACGGGAAAACGCTCACCTCTACGCACTCCACGCGAGATTCCGGCAGTATGGAACCAGAGTTGCAGGTCATCCCTGCACTCCTATACCTGCTCATATACCAGGAGCACGCCCGGCGGCGCGGAAGACATCGGTGAGTACTGCACCTACGACACAGGGGAGGGAAAAGATTACCGGCACACACCCACCCACCCATACCCACTACAACACACACATCAATGCATTCCCACAGATCACTGTCACAACCCACAAACCCCCCCCTCCAAAATAATGCAAAGACCAAAAGAAGAGATCATAAACGGGCAGATATATTGAAATATGGACACCAGTAATCCCAATAAATAAATAAACTATGTACAAAATATACACAGCTACTAAATGTAGTCCAACCACTGTCCGTGGACCATAGGGGTCCTGTGCAAAGGGGCAAGGCCCAGTCCCACGACAAGAACTCCACGGAGAGAACACTGCAGGGGCATCAGAAAGAAAATAGGACCGGCACCTCAGGGGGAAGGGAAGGGGGGGCACCTCAGCCACTTGAGTACACGACGCCAGATCCACGAGGGGACTCCATGACCACTGGGCCATCCTGGGGAGTGCAAAGCCACAGTCCATACAGTCCATACAGTGGGTGGCCTGCCCACTGGGCCATCCTGGGGAGTGCAAAGCCACAGTCCATACAGTCCATACAGTGGGTGGCCTGCCCACTGGGCCATCCTGGGGAGTGCAAAGCCACAGTCCAAACAGTCCATACAGTGGGTGGCCTGCCCACTGGGCCATCCTGGGGAGTGCAAAGCCACAGTCCATACAGTCCATACAGTGGGTGGCCTGCCCACTGGGCCATCCTGGGGAGTGCAAAGCCACAGTCCAAACAGTCCATACAGTGGGTGGCCTGCCCACTGGGCCATCCTGGGGAGTGCAAAGCCACAGTCCATACAGTCCATACAGTGGGTGGCCTGCCCACTGGGCCATCCTGGGGAGTGCAAAGCCACAGTCCATACAGTCCATAACAGACCCCACTGCCACTGGAGGAGGCATGTTGGCCAGAGGACATCCTGCAGCCCTGCCCGAGATAGATCCTGCCCTGCCACGTCTGCCAAAGGGCCAGCGGTTCTTGCCTGGAAGGGCCCAGTTCAGCGCCTCATGCCTTGAAGGGCCCAGTTCAGCGGGTCTTGCCTTGAAGGGCCCAGTTCAGCGGTTCTTGAGACGGCGGGGCCCAGCGGAGCGGTTCTTGAGACGGCGGGGCCCAGTTCAGCGGTTCTTGAGACGGCGGGGCCCAGCGGAGCGGTGCTTGAGACGGCGGGGCCCAGTTCAGCGGTTCTTGAGACGGCGGGGCCCAGCGGAGCGGTTCTTGAGACGGCGGGGCCCAGTTCAGCGGTTCTTGAGACGGCGGGGCCCAGTTCAGCGGTGCTTGAGACGGCGGCCGGTCTATGGCCAACTGCTCATTGCCTGGTGGTGCCCTCCTGGGCAGCGGGGATGGTGCTCCTTCAATGCCCACCTGGGCTGTGGGTGGTGGGGCCCTCCTGGCCAGCTGGGCTGGGTCCTCCCTGTGCAGCGGCTATGGGGGTGGTGGGCTCTCCCGGGGCAGCTGTGCCGGTTCCTCCCGGGGCAGCGGCTATGGGGGTTGTGGGCTCCTCCTGGGCAGCATGCCTGCTGCCTGACCTCTCCGACTTGCTGCCCTTGCCCTCCTTAGTCGTGAGTCTGTGGCCCTTTCCTCCCTTTGGAGCTGTGGCTGGTGACTGTCTCTGGGTGGTGTCCGGGGGGGATGTAGAAGGCGGGCTCCTGCGGCGCCCCTTCCGCCTTCTGCTCCTCTTCCCAGGGGGTGGGCTGGCTGTCCCCTTGCTGCTGGGCGAAGATCCAGACATGCGGGCTGGCGGGCTCCAATACCCCTGCACCCTTGTCAAGGGGGCTGCAGGGCTGGTGGTGGCTGAGGTGCTCTTCTTACCCCGACGAGAAGGAGGGGGGGGCTCAGGGTCAGGAAAGAAGTTAGCAGTGGCGAGGAAGAGTTTCTTGGGACAATGGAGAGTGGTAGGTACAGTGGGAATGGGAGTGGAGGGAGAGGATGTGGTTGTAGGTGAGTCACGTTTGCTGTCTTTGGGTGCAGGTGCAGGAGGGATAGGCTGTCGTGAGGTGGATGGCTGTTGGGTGGGTGGGTGGCTGCGTTTGTGTGGTGTGGAAGAGGGGGTGACAGACACAGTGGGAGAGGACACAGGGGACGTGTAAATGGCAGTGGGGGTGGTGACTGCACGTGTGCGGACTGGAGTGGAGGGTGTGCTGGTGATGGAAACACTGGCTGATGGTGAGGTGAATGGAGGTGTGAGTGTAGACGTCACAGGGAGGGAAGAGGGAGACGAGGAGGTGGGGGTCACAGAGGTGGTAGTGACTGTTGGCATGTCTGCATCGGAATGTTGCGTGTGTGAATGTCTGCGTGATCTGTGGTGCTTATGTTTGGATGAGCTTCTCTTGGGTGTTGAGGTGTGTGCAGGCTGGTCTGATGGTGTGGGTGGGACAGGCAGAGGAACAGGAGACTGGGAGGAGGGAGTTAGTAGAGGAAGGCAGGAGACAGGGACAATGGCTGCCGTCAGTGCTGAGGCCAGAGCCTGGAACGATCGCTGATGGGCAGCCTGACCCGAATGAATGCCCTCCAGGTACGCATTGCTGCGATGAACCTCCCTCTCCACCCCCTGGATGGCATTCAAAAGGGTAGTCTGCCCAACAATGAGCGTTTGGAGGAGGTCAATGACCTCCTCACTGAGGGCAGCGGGGGTAACAGGGGCAGGGCCTGAGGTGCCTGGGGCGAAGGAGATGCCCGGCTTCCTGGCAGAGCGGGCACGGGGCGAACGCTGAGGGGCTGCTGGGAGGGCGGAGATGTTGCGCTGGGTGGCGGCTGTACCTGTAATGGCGGGGGAAACAGATGGTGCCACCCCCGCAAGGGAGCTCCCTTCCGAGGACGTGTCGGTGTCGCTGCAGGGTCCAGTCGTCCCCGTCGTGGAGCTCCCCTCGCCCTCCGTCTCACTGGTCCAGTCTGACTCTGTGGCATGGCCCTCCTGGGCCATGTGAGATGCAGCTCCCTCCTGCCCCGATGCCACTTCTCCTCCGCCTGATGATGCTGATGCACACAAGCACAGAAAGACAAACAAAAAGGGGGGGGGAGAGAGAAATAAAGGGATATTGAGTACATGGATCTCCGGTACAGTTAGCGGACATGACAGACACAGATGCCCCCTGCACTAAGTTGCGCACTTGTGGTCCGCTACGCATTCCGTGGAACATGCCCTACACGCCTAGAGTTGACAACTGCACCCATGGATGACACGACCCAGGGATGGCTGTACTGACAAACTACTGAGGGTGGTGGCTGGGGACACAGGGGCTTACGGGGGTGCCCAGCCTACAGATATCACCCTGGCCTAGGGGGACCCACAGCCCTACTCCCCCACCCAGACACCTCCACTGCGCGACAACAGAGTAGATAATGCTTGTACTCACCCCCTTGTGTCTGCTGTGCTGCCCTCACGCGCCCATCCAAATCAGGGTAGGCCACCGCCAGGATCCGGAACATCAGGGGGGTCAGTTGACGGCAGGCACCCCGCCTACGTTGGGAGGCCATCCCCAGCAGAGACTCGGCGGTCTTCTTGGTCCCGCGGCGGATGTCCTCCCACCTCTTGCGGCAGTGGGTGCCCCGTCGATGGTGGACCCCCAGGGTCCGGACTCCCTTGGCGATGGCACGCCAAATCCCGATCTTCTCATGGGCGCGGACCTATGTGACACGTACAGGGAGGGAGAAATACCACGTTCAAGTTTGTCTGCATTTTCCCTGCCAGTGGCCCAACGCCCCCCATTCCCGCCAGGCCCCCCGCCATGCCCCCCGCCAGGCCCAATATGCCCCCCATCCCCGCCATGCCCCCCGCCATGCCCCCCGCCAGGCCCAACATGCCCCCCATACCCGCCATGCCCCCCGCCATGCCCCCCGCCAGGCCCAACATGCCCCCCATCCCCGCCAGGCCCTCCGTCATGCCCCCCGCCAGGCCCAACATGCCCCCCATCCCCGCCAGGCCCCCCGCCAGGCCCCCGCCAGGCCCCCAAGCCAGCCAGTGGCCCCAAATCCAGATTGAATTAAACTCACTTGTTGGTCTGGAGGACTGTAGAGTAGCGCATACTGGGGGAGGACCCCATCCACAAGTTTCTCCAACTCCTCTCCAGTGAAGGCAGGGGCCCTTTCCCCAGGCGCAGCAGCCATTGTCCCTTCCAGACCGAGGTCACAGCAACACTTGCAGTATAGGTCCTCTCCTGTGAAAGTTCAAGTCGCAAGTGGATTAGTAGATAGAAAATGGCGGTCACATCCGCGGCGGTGCGTACCGCGGCGGTGCGTCCCGCCACCGCCGGCGCCCTTCGCCATTGGCTCCTGAAACCCATAGGCTTCAATGTTAACCAATGCGGCTTCGCGCCGCGGTCTTCGCCCGCCGCCCGCCGCGGTGTGCCACGCCAATGGAATACCGCGTTTGAATGACCGCCGCGTGGATTCGTGGGTCGTAATGGCATGGGCGTATTTCTGTTGGCGTGGCGGGGGAGGTTTTGTCACCTCCACTTTTCCGCCGACCGCTGGTCTGGCGGTCGGTTGTGGCTGTCGGATTTTCGGAGGTTTGCCTTCTGCGGGTCAGAATGACCGTGGCGGGTTTCCGCGACCGCGGCAGGATTATGGAGGATTTATGACCGGCGGTAAGTGCATTTTACCGCCGGGGTCAGAATGACCCCCATAATGTGGAAAGAGTGGTGTTAGGCCTGGAGCGCTCGGTTTTGTTTTAGAATAGGCTGCCACTCTCTGTGATGGGAAGAGCAGCTATTGCAAAGATGGTGTTTCTTCCGCGCTGTCTATACTTGGTACAAAATTTGTCGTTTCTGTTGTCCCCTCGGTTGTTTACTTGGTTGGATAAGTTTTGCTAGTTTAGGTGGGCGGTGCAGTAGAGTGTTGGCTATCCCTAAAATTAGGCTATATTACAATGCTGCACACTTGCAGCATGCTTCAAAATGGCTGACTGAGTGAGATGGCTGGGAAAAGCGACTTTTTGACGGCATGCTGGGCACTGATTCGTTAGCGCATATCCTGATGAAAGGTGATCAGTCAGAGACAACTGTCCCTTACCTGGCTTAAATACTGCATGGATCTGGGAACAGGTCGTTAAGAAGGTGCTTCGCCGTTCCCCGTTTGATAGGGAACCTAAGGTGTGGGACCTTGCTCCCTTCCATAATATTGAAAATTACATGTCTATGGACAGCTGGAGAGTGGGGGGATGTCTTGTTGCAGGGGATTTATCCCCAAATGAGGTGTTTATATCATTTCAGGAGGCACAGAATATACGTTTGGCTTGGGCCCCGGCCAATTCCTGCAATATGCTAAGATGGAAAATGTTGCAAGGGAGATATGGTGCGAATTTCCAGCTGCCCCGCCATCCTCTAAGGTGTTGAATCGGATGATAAATTGGGGGGATGGGAGACACTCCCTTTGGGAGAATATGACTGGTGCACTTTATGTGGTGCTTAGAGCCTGGGAGTGGGAGTTTGGGGAACCAGTGGAGGATGCTGATTGGGCCAGGGCCTTGTCACGGGTGCGCACGGTTTCATGCAATAATAGATTTAAGCTCCTACATTTTCATTTTGTGCACCATACTTATGTCACGCCTTCTCATCTTACCAAGATTGATCCAATTAGGGGAGCCGGGTGTCCCCGATGTGGTGAGGTAAACACTTGCTTCCTACACCTGACTTGGTCCTGTAGGGAAGTGCAGCAGTTCTGGCAAGAGGTGGTTGTAAAGGTTGTGAAGTCCATGGGACCAGGTACAGCATTGACACCATTGACATGTTTGCTGGGGGTGGTGACGCAGCCCAGGGGGTGGAAGATCCCATGCAAATTGGCACAACTGGCTCTAGTGCTAGCTTAGGGTAGGGTGGCCATAGGCTGGATGAGCTCTAGGAGCCTATCGGTTGAATACTGGATGCGAGATATCCTGGAGAAGGGAGTGGCAGAGGTATAACATATGCGGATTGCACGTAGGGATGAGGTTGCACCTACCGATTTGATAGCATGGGGACGCTAACGGGAGTGCTCCACTGCAACTGTTGAGTACTGACACTGATGATTAACTAACAGGGTTCACTTACGAATAAAATTATGTTGACAACCAACTATGTTTATATTGAAACTCTTGTATGCATAGATTGTATATGAATTGGTTTCATAATGGTACCACCATGTGTTGAGGGCTAATAGGAGGCTCTGCTGGATCAGCTAATGTTGATATATATTTCTGTCTGTGTAAGTAATTTTCATGAAAGAAAGACATCTGAGGGGTCCCATATGCTATACACTGTTTTATGTTTGTTTGGTTTTGAATACATAAACTCAATAAAAAGAGTTCATTAAAAAAAGAAAAATAGATGAAGTCAGATCATTTCTGGGTCTTGTTGAAATTTATTCTAGGGTTGTGGAAAAGTTTGCCATAAAAACTCATGGATTGGGGCCGTTGATGAAGGCCAAACAAGTATTTTAGTGGAGTAAGGAGCTACAATAATATTACGAAAAACATTAAACATGATTTAAGCACAGCTAACCCTTTACAAGGATTTGAAATTGGGGCTCATAGTGTAGTGACTCCCGACACCAGTGGTAAAGGATTAGGGGTAGTTTTAACTCAAATCGCTAAAATAGGAAGAAAAGTTGTCAGTAATTAAGAAAAAAATGCTAGCCACAGTATGGGCTTCGGAAAGGTTCAGGCAATATTTGTGGGGAACCAGATTTAGATTACACACTGATCCTAAGCCTCAAGTGAAAGTCATCACATCTAAAGGAGTAGCAAGAGCTACGCCAAGAATAGTTGGCTGTTTTGCTGTATGGACTTATTGTTACATTCGAACATCCTATTGTAACTCTGACCACTTATCACCATCTGGCTGCTCTGGACACATGGGCATTTACAAGGAGGTGTAACGCCATAAAAAGTGATGTTACAGGTCCTTGTAAATCTAGAGCAGTGGTAAGTGCCTCTGGAGCGTCGCAAAAAGTGACGCTCCAGACGCGATAGGGCCTGTAAATCTGGCCCTTTGTGTGTTATCAAAAGCATTTTCTCTGAAAAGCAGCTGGCCTGGATGGAATTCCAGGTGATTTCTTCTTAACTGATACTGAGGATTGGGCCAAGTATTTCAATAAGCTGACTAATGCTAACCTATAAGGTGCAGAAATCAATTGCTGAGGTTTCTAACTATTTATTGGAAGTTCGTAGTCTTGCAGAAGCAACAGCTTTACGTAGTGTTCGTGGACTTAAAGTCCTCGTTTGATATAGTACCACGTCGTAAACTCTGGGAAATGCTAGAGCATAATGGAGTGCCTCCAGACTTACTTGACATCTTACATAATTTACATGAAGGAATCTATGCATAATTTAGATGGAGATTCCAGGGAGAACTTACAGAATGCAGAGGGACTCACAAAGGGTGTTGACAGGAGTGCGTCCTTGCCCCCACACAATTCTCCCTTTCCTTAAATATTGTTTCAGCCTACTAGGAGAATTGTAACAAGGATGCCCCCTGTATAAGTGGGCAAAAGACTCCTCTGCTCCTCTTTAAAGACAAAACACTCCTGGTATCTAAAACACCGGCAGGCTTGCAGGTCCTTGTAGACCATTTTGAGGCCTTCTGCCTAGATAGGGGATTAGAGATTAATCACTCTAAAACCAGGTTTATGCATATAAATACATGTACATCCTTTAAAGGCTCTATAAGGCTGACCAGTTCCACCCTGGAAAGGTTCACCTATTTTGATTATCTAGGAGTTAGACTAACCATCAATATGTCCTGGTCCGCCCAAGTAAAGAAAAGTAGCCTTAAGCCATGCCAGCACGCTGCAGGGAGAACAAAGGGGGTCATTCCGACCCTGGCGGTCATGGACCGCCAGGGCCGGGGACGGAGGAAGCACCGCCAACAGGCTGGCGGTGCTTCAAGGGCAATTCTGACCGCGGCGGTAAAGCCGCGGTCAGAAAAGGGCAACTGGCGGTTTCCCACCGGTTTACCCCTGCCCCAAAGAATCCTCCATGGCGGCGCTGCTCGCAGCACCGCCATGGGGATTCCGACGCCCTTCCCGCCATCCTGGTCCTGGCGGTAAAAACCGCCAGGTACAGGATGGCGGGAACGGGTGTCGTGGGGCCCCTGGGGGCCTCTGCACTGCCCATGCCACAGGCATGGGCAGTGCAGGGGCCCCCTAACAGGGCCCCATAATGATTTTCAGTGTCTGCCTAGCAGACACTGAAAATCGCGACGGGTGCCACTGCACCCGTCGCACCCCTTCAACTCCGCCGGCTCCATTCGGAGCCGGCTTCATTGTTGAAGGGGCTTTCCCGCTGGGCCGGCGGGTGGCCTTCTGGCGGTCGCCTACCGGCCCAGTGGGAAAGTCAGAATGACCACCGCGGTCATTTGACCGCGGTACGGTCTTCTGGCGGTTCCCGCCAGGCGGACGGCTTCCGCCGCCCGCCGGGGTCGGAATGACCCCCAAAGTGTCATAACTCTACCAAGGCAAAGCATGCATCTCCAGCTATTAATGTATACAACAAAAAGGCGGTAAGAAGCGCTCTTTACAGGGCCCAGCTGTGTAGTCATTCAGGGCTTACCTTCTTGGCATCTATTGAAAATAGATTTTTGAGATCCTTATTGTCCTTGGCCCTTCTCCCATTACATTAGGGCTTGGGCACTAAAGCTATCGAAATTGAGGCCAATTTAAGACCCATTCCCTATTGGAGGCCGTTAAAGTATACCCTAGCCCTTGAAGGTTTTATAGTACCCTTCTTGAAGTAACTGCTCTTGAAAAATGGATCTATTACATCAAGAATTCTTTAGCCCAACTAGGTTTTACCAATGTATGAGAATCTGGGGGGAATAAGGTTATGGTCACTAAGAAATGTGTCAAGGATACTTTTTGGGCATTCCATTCAGGACTGGAAGAGTTTAATACAGAGCAAGAGTCAAAAACAAAAAATATAGTGGAGCACACCATAACTCCATTTTTTTTACATCAAGCTACAATAGTAATTGTAGTCCCCTGAGTAGTTACATTGAGTGAGCATATTAAATAAAAGGAGTAATAGAAGAGCCAATGCAAAGACAAATGGGTGTATACCAATTTTGGTTGTTATTATCTTTGATGAAAAGATTTTACAAAAAACATTATATAAATTTTTTGTATCCATATTTTATACAATCTCATGTATTTACATGATTTTTCACAATTTAGAAAGTAGGTGTCTGTTCGTATAAAATTTCATTTAACAGTAGATCTTGGATATTCAATCTTTATGAGTTCTCAGCCAATGAAACTAAACTTCAGCCAACACGTGTTTCGTCCCATTCCATGACTTTCTCAAGGCTTTTTTCTGTTCATTAATGTATCTCAATTCCGATGGAACACAACACTTATAGTTTTCTCAAATTTGTTTTTCAAAATCTTAATTTGACACGAAATTGGATTCCATATTTACCCAAGTAAGGGTCTCCAAACTTCAATAGTAATCTACATTATGAATATTTAGCTTGTGCACATCTGTGTCTCATCTGATGCCACACAAAGCGTACACGGTACATGCAGGCACTAAAGCTATCGAAATTGAGGCCAATTTAAGACCCATTCCCTATTGGAGGCCGTTGAAGTATACCCCAGCCCTTGAAGGTTTTATAGTACCCTTCTTGAAGTAACTGCTCTTGACAAATGGATCTATTACATCAAGGATTCTTAAGCCCAACTAGGTCTTACCAATGTATGGGAATCTGGAGGGAATAAGGTTATGGTCACTAAGAAATGTGTCAAGGATACTTTTTGGGTGTTCCATTAAGGACTGGAAGAGTTTAATACAAAGCAAGAGTCCCTTACTTCCAAATTCATGGCCCTTAAGAACCATAGCAAATTTGAAGACTTCCTTTATTATATTTCTGTTCCACTAGATAGGCAACTGTTCATGAAGATCCAATATGGAACTCCCCCAGTTGACTTTGTTTGTTAAAATTGGGATAATTATGGAGCTCAGAATGATACCGGCCCTCTTTGTTTGGGGGTAGTTGAAACAGTGCTACATCTTTTATTTTTCTGCCTAGGCTGTGTTCAACCAGAAATCGCTGTATAGTGCCTATCTGAAGACAGCTGGGCTGCAGACAATGCCTTGTGGTGCTGAGGCTCCTGCAAGCAGAAACTAAAGAATCAACTGTGCACAGCATACCTAAGCTCTTGCACTGGGCCTGGATTATGAGGAGTAAGGCACTAGGGTAGCCTCAATCCAGGGGAATTAAATCTTTAGGCTCTTTGTGGCACTTTGCAATGTTTTGTGGTGAAGAATTCAAAATGTGTCAGGATTACTGAAATTTCTTCTTCCCAGCTGCCTTAGTTATACCATTCTTGATAGCTTATTATAATGATGCTGCCCTTATTTGCATGTATTGTCTCCAAAATGTACAGCAGTGCAGGTTTGACTATTACTTCTGCACTTTGTTGACAGAATTGTCTTATCTTTAGATGTGTTACATAATGAAACCTATGTGTCATCTTGAGTGGGTGACAGATGAACAACATGTTAAGTTTCACGTATGCATTTTATTGTCTTAAACTTGTTCGCATAGTCTGGCTACCCTGGCACCACTTAGCCTTACCTTGCCACAATCAGCCTTGGTCTGACCTTGTGATCTTTGCCCGTTATGTGCCTCCCTTAGACACGCCTGTATTTTATCTCAATTGTCATCGAATCTTTATCCAAACTATGAAGTGGCAGATATTTTTTTTTATTAATTCTCTGACAGTGGATGCACAATTCAAAATGTTTTATATCTTATAGCTGTTTTATTCTGTTTTTTATCTATTCTGTATACTTTTGTGGTTATGCAACCGAATATAGTTTATAATAATAATAATGAGTTTTAAAAATCATCTATTGTTACAGAAACCACTACACCCCAGGCAGTATTGTTTTTGCAACAATTTCAATAAAGGGGAGTGACCCCTTAGGCAAGGGTCGATCCCCTGGGGGGGAAATTTATTTTGGACTATTTCTGCCCCCATCGGGGGCAGATCGGCCTATTTTAATTAGGCTGATCTGCCCCCAAGGGGGACAGTAACCACTAGGCACCAGGGATTTTTATTTTTTGTATTTTATTTTTGTGTTTCTCTTTGGGAGCGACCCTTAGGCAAGGGTCGCTCCCCTGGGGGACAATTTTATTTTATGCCATTTAGGCCCACCTTGGGGGCAGACAGGCCTATTTTTCTCAGGCCAATCAGCCCCCAAGGGGGACAAAAACCATTGGAGACAAAGGGATTTTCTTAGTGACAATTTCACGCAAGGGGAGCGACCCCTTAGGCAAGGGTTGCTCCCTTGGGGGGCAAATTTATTTTAGGCCATTTCTGCCCCCCTCGTGGGCAGATCGGCCTCTTTTTGTAAGGCCCATGTGCCCTCAAGGGGGGCAGAAAGCCCACCGTCACCAGGGAAGATTGTTTCTCAAAAAAAGAGGGTGGGGGTATGGCCATACCCCCACCCCAAGTAAATGGGGACAAAGTTGTTCTGCCCACCGGTGTGCAGCTGGGGCAGTTACCCGGAATCCACTCCCCAGGGGGGCAGAAAGCCTACTAGATGCCAGGGAATTATAAAAAAAAATAGTGGGGTGGTGGCTATTAATCAGTACAGGCATCGTTATGGCCCTTCCCCTACTGAAGGGGGTAACAGCCTTTCAGCTCTCCTCCACACACTAAAACATCTTATTCCATGGCAAGCAAGAGGGCATTTGACAATTTTGGGTTTTGGTTTTACATTTGGGCCATGAGAGCTTGTCTAACTCTCAAAATTGTGAGATTTTGGACTTTAGGACGCAGCCATGTAGAAAAATCTACGAGACCTAGACACATTTGAAAACTAAACATCTGGGTGAGCCCACGGTGGTGTGCTTCACGGGAGCCCCACATCATTTTCTTACCCATAATGCCCTGCAAACCTCCAACTTTGCTTGAAAGCACACATTTTTCCCACATTTTTGTGATGGAATATTCCAGAATCTGCAGGAATCCACAAAACTCCTACCACCCAGCATTGTCAAATCTATACAGATAAAACTTCTGCCCCACTTGCTGACTAAAAACTTTTTTTTCAGTCTGCCCTTTTGGACCTGCTTTGGTTCGCCCTCATTTTTTACATGTTTTTGGCTCTTCCATGTCACAGGCACTTGGCCCACCTACAAGTGAAGTATCATTTTTACCGGGAGACTGAGGGGAACGTTGGGTGGTAGGACATTTGTGCCAAGGCGGTGATCCCACATAGAAATGTGGAAAAAATATTTTTTTGTAGCTAAATTTGAGGTTTGCTGAGGATTCTGGGTAAGAAAACTCTATGGGATCCAGGCAAGTCACACCCCACTGGACTCCCTCGGGTGTCTAGTTTTCAGAAATGTTTGGGTTTGGTAGGTTTCCCTAGATGGCTACTGAGCCCAGGACCAAAAACGCAGGTCCCCTCGCGAAAACAGGTAGTATTGTATTTGATCATTTTGATGTGTCCACATAGGGGGTGATTCTAACTTTGGCGGGCGTCGGAGGCCGCCCGCCAAAGTTCCCCCAACAGAATACCGCTACGCGGTCAGAAGACCGCTGCGGTTATTCTGTGTTTCCCGCTGGGCTGGCGGGCGACCGCCAGAAGGCCGCCCGCCAGCCCAGCGGGAAACACCTTCCCACGAGGAAGCAGGCTCCGAATGGAGCCGGCGGAGTGGGAAGGGTGCGACGGGTGCAGTAGCACCCGTCGCGATTTTCAGTGTCTGCATGGCAGACACTGAAAATCTTTTAGGGGCCCTCTTACGGGGGCCCCTGCAGTGCCCATGCCATTGTCATGGGCACTGCAGGGGCCCCCAGGGGCCCCACGACACCACTCACCGCCATCCTGTTCCTGGCGGTCACAACCGCCAGGAACAGGATGGCGGTGAGGGGGTCGGAATCCCCATGGTGGCGCAGCAAGCTGCGCCGCCATGGAGGATTCCTCAGGGCAGTGGAAAACCGGCGGGAGACCGCCGGTTTTCCGTTTCTGACCGCGGCCATACCGCCGCGGTCAGAATGCACTTGGGAGCACCGCCAGCCTGTTGGCGGTGCTCCCGCGGTCGTTGACCCTGGCGGTCAATGACCGCCAGGGTCAGAATGACCCCCATAGTGTTTTGGGGCATTTCCTGTTGTGTACACTAGGTCTACCGACACAAGTGAGGTACCATTTTTATCTGGAGATCTTGGGGAATTCTGGGTAGATGGAAGTTTGTGGCTCCCCTCAGATTCCAGAACTTTGCAGTACCAAAATGTGAGGAAAAAGTGTTTGTTTCGCTAAATTTTGAGTTTTGCTAAGGATTCTGGGTAACAGAACCTGGTGAGAGCACCACAAGTTACCCCATACCGGGTTCCCCCAGGTGTCTAGTTTTCAGAAATGTCCAGGTTTGCTGGCTTTTCTTAGATGCCTACTGAGCTAGAGGCCAAAATCCACAGCTAATCACTTTGCAAAACACAGCTCAGTTTTCTTTGGGAAAATGTGATGTGTCCATGTTGTGTTTTGGGGCATTTCCTGTCGCGGGCACTCGGCCTACCCACACAAGTGAGGTACCATTTTTATCGGGAGACTTGGGGGAGCGCTGGGTGGAATGAAGTTTGTGGCTCCTCTCAGATTCCAGAATTTCTGTCACTGAAATTTGAGGAAAAAGTGTTTTTTGACATATTTTAAGGTTTGCAAAGGACTCAGGGTAACATAACCTGGTGAGAGCCCCACAAGTCACCGCATTTCAAATTCACCTAGGTGTCTAGTTTTAAAAAATGCACAGGTTTGGCAGGTTTCCCCAGCTGCCAGTTGAGCTAGCGGCCAAAATCTACAGCTAGGCACATTGCAAAAAACTGGTCGTTTTTTGGGGGTGTAAAATGTGATGTGTCCATGTTGTGTTTTGGGGCATTTCCTGTTGTGGGCACTAGGCCTACCCACACAAGTGAGGTACCATTTTTATTGGGAGACTTTGGGGAATGCTGGGTAGAAGGATTCGTAGCTCCTCTCAGATTCCAGAACTTTCTGTCACCGAAATGTTAGGAAAATGTGTTTTATTTGCCAAATTTTGAGGATTGCAAAGGATTCCAGCTTACAGAACCTGGTGAGAGCCCCACAAGTCACCCATCTTGGATTCTCCTAGGAGTCTAGTTTTCAGAAATGCACAGGTTTGGTAGGTTTCCCTAGGTGCTGGCTGAGCATTGGCTTCACACCCATTTTTGTCACTAACTTGAAAGAGGCTAAAAGCACAATAAATAGTAAAAATGGGGTATATCCCAGTAAAATGACTAAATTGTGTTGAAAAATGTGGTTTTCTGATTCAAGGGGGCCTGTTCCTGAAAGCTGGGAAGATATCATTTTAGCACCACAAACCTTTGTTGATCACATATTCAGGGAAAAAAACACATGCCTTCTTCGGCAGCCCTTTTTTCTCTTTTTGAAAACAAAACAACATTTTCACTGTATTTTGGCTAAATTCTTGATCTCCTCCAGAGGATCCCACAAACTCTGGGTACCTCTAGAATCCCTATGATGTTGGGAAAAAAGGATGCAAATTTGGCATGGGCAGCTTATTTGGACAAAAAGTTATGAGGGCCTATGCGCAAACTGCCCCAAATAGCCAAAAAAAGGCCTGGCACCTTTACATTGTTCAAATTGTAACAACCTACTCACTATTGTGTCCCTTAGATACCTACTACTGCGGAGGAGGAGACAAACGATTGTGTACAGACCCCTTGTGGACTTGGCTACACTTGAGGACAGGCACATAATACACATCTATAGACTGGACTGAGCACAATCACAGAGCTGTGTGCCCAATTGGAGCCTGACTTGATATCAGCTATCTGTCATTCCACTGGGATCCCCCCTCTTGTGCAGGTTCTATCAGTGCTCCATTTCCTGGCAACTGGTTCTTTCCAAGTGACAGTGGGCTTGGCAGCAGGAATGTCACAGCCAATGTTCTCAATCGTGCTGGCAAGGGTATTGTTTGCCTTGGTGAAATACATGTGTAGCTGCATTGCTTTCCAACAGGTCGAAGATTTGGCCACTGTGAAGGTATGATTCTATCCAATGGGACATATACCCAATATTATTGGGGTGATTGATGGTACACATATTGCGTTTGTCCTACCCTGCCAGAATGAACAGGTGTTCAGGGATCGGAAGTGTTTCCACTCACTAAATGTGCAAATAATGTGCCTGGCGGACCAGTACATCTTCCACGTCACTGCCAAGTATCCTGTGTTGGTGCATGACGCCTTCGTTCTGAGGAATAGCAGCATCCCAAATGTGATGGCTTAACTACAGAGGCACAGGGTGTGGCTAATAGGTGAGCCAGAATCCCCACCCACTGTATGCCAGTGTATTCCTTCAGGTGTTATCCCCATAGCATTGTGTAAGGCTGATGTTTGTCCCTCAATACTCGCAGGTGACTCTGGCTACCCAAACCTATCGTGGCTCCTAACCCCTGTGAGGAATGCCAGGACAGGGGCAGAGAACCGTTATAATGATGCACATCGGCGAACCAGGAGAGTAATCGAAAGGACCTTTGGCCTCCTGAAGGCCAAGTTCAGATACCTGCATCGGACATGTAGATCCCTGTGCTACTCACCAGTGAAGGGCTGCCAGACAGTAGTGGCATGCTGCATGTTGTGCAACCTGGCCCTTAGACGACATGTGCCTTTCCTACAGGAGTAGGAGACTGGAGATGACCCAGTTGCAGCAGTGGACCCTGAGGACAGTGAGGATGAGGATGTGGACAACAGAACATCAGTAATACGTCAATACTTCCAATGACACACAGGTGAGACAGTGGAACTGACCATTACTATGACTATTGATTTATCTGTGTGGCTTTATCATGAAGGTTTTCACTTCCTTTGCATCTCAACTTACTGTCACCTCTGGCTTGTCATTTTACAGATGTTGGTGATATGACAACAGTGTCCCGATGTGTTTACCACTGACAGCAATAGGTCATTATTTGTATGCCATCACAGTGTTCAGATCATTTGCACTAGATGTGACTGTTCCCATAAATGCAAATTTTCACTGTATTTTGGCAAATTTCTTAGTCTCCACCAGAGGAACCCACAAACTCTGAGTACCTCTAAAATCCCTATGATGTTGGAAAAAAAGGATGCAAATTCGGCATGGGCAGCTTATGTGGACAAAAGGAAATGAGGGCCTATGCGCAAACTGCCCCAAATAGCCAAAAAAAGGCCTGGCACCTGAGGGGGAAAAGGCCTGGCAGCGAAGAGGTTAAAAAACAATTAAAACCCTGGCAATTTAGATCTAATTAACCAATGCTCACATATGTTCATTGTACCTCCTCCTACTTACTGCAGCACTGTCATGCCCGTTTTGGGTAGCTGTCAGTCGTTTCAAGTGACTTATTCATCCATTCATGTAGATAGGTATGGTAGGTAATGTCTGCTATATAGGTATATTAGATAGGTAGGATACGTAAGTAGGTATCATATGTTCAGTACGGTAACTTAGGAGTGCTTAAGACTGTTGGCAGGTTAGGCAGTGCACGTGTAGGCTAGATCTTGTATGGTAGGTTAAGTATGATAGAAAAATAATAAAAATTTTCTCTGATATTTAAATGTTTGCACTATTCAAGTAATGTCTAGTCTTTTTGATTACCTATCATTTAATTGTTAATGAGAAACACAAACATTTAGGTGGTCATTATGACATTGGCGGTGACTGTTAAAGTGGCGGTAATACCGCCAATAGGCTGGCAGTAATTACCGCCAAATTAAGACCATGGCAGTGATAACTCCCATAGACAGTCAATGTACTACACCAACCGCCAGGGAGTTAGCACCACTGACCACAGCGGTAGCCATCAACCGCCAGGCAGGACACAAGGTACCGCCCACCATATTATGACACAGCACACCTCCACGGTTTCCGGGGCGACAGCCACGGCATCAAAAGCCTGGCAGAAACACAACACAGAAGACTGAAGATTCACCATTAGAGACACAGAGAAGATCAACGCCGCCATGGAACCGTAACTGCAGGTCCTCCCTATGCTTTCCTATGCCATGCTCCACCTGGAACACCAACGCCAACGAAGACAACAACAGTGAGTACATCCGCCTAGCACAAAAGTGAGGGGGGAGGGAGGAAAAGGAGAGTGACACGCACAACACACACCATTACACACAACCAGCTGGGGAGGGAAAACAATGTCACAGGACACACGTCATAATAATGCAAGGACAACTGTAAGCCAGAATTTAAAATGTATTTGCATGACAACAACCACCATTAGTACCGAAGTGACAAATATTATACATGAACCATTGTCCAGAAATGGCGAATGCCCAGTCCGAAGTACAAAAGGCCCAGTAGGCCACAGGGCAGCATCCAAGCCCCAACTTGATCCTGATATTCACAGGACCAAACTGTGAAGGGGCAACATGTTGGAAGTGGGCAGGCACCTCAGGGGGTAGGGGGTGGGGGGCACCTCAGCTGAAGTGGGTGAGGAACCAGGAAAGATAGAATCCCCACCCGGGGTCTCCTTCCCAGCCGTGGAGGGACACCCTAGTCCTCAGGATCCGTTTAGCAGAGAATACACAAATCAAGCGGAGTCACCAACTGGAGGAATAAAGAGAAGTTTATTACATGGATTATAGCTCGAGCTAATACAGAGTCCCAGGACAGTCAAGTGACTATCCTACGGAGGCTGCCCCTTCACTCTGGGGCACCTAACCTTATATACACACAAAACTGCTTAGTCAGAGGACAACTCCACCCCTAGCGTATTCAAGGCCCTCTGCGGCCTTCAGAATATTTCAGGGATACACGTGTGGTGGGAGAAGGTACAGATGCAGCTGGCAGGAGGTGGCAACGACCTGTACGAACCTGTTCTGGCAGTTACTGATTAAGCACAAACATTCTCGGAACTACGGTTAGAACAAGTAAATTACAGTGATAAGCAGATTGCAGCCCAAGGCTGTGAACACAAGGTCAATCATCAAAGTTCAGGAGGTTTGTCGAGCACATGGCAACATAATAAAGATAAACAGATGCCTAGCAGCTATGGTGTATGATTAAGTTTATGTACATTTTCTCATGGGGAACTTGCCCACTGCTTCTAGCGGGGGCTCCATGCCCATTTCCCAATGCTGGGGAGTGCAAGGTCACAGTCTCTGAAGTGGGGAACTCGCCCACTGCTTTTGGAGGGGGCTCAATGCCCATTTCCAAATGCTGGGGAGTGAAAGGTCACAGTCTCTGAAGTGGGGAACTCGCCCACTGCTTTTGGAGGGGGCTCAATGCCCATTTCCAAATGCTGGGGAGTGAAAGGTCACAGTCTCTGAAGTGGGAAACCCACCCACTGCTTCTGGAGGGGGCCCCATGCCCATTTCCCAATGCTGGGGAGTGCAAGGTCACAGTCTCTGAAGTGGGAAACTCGCCCACTGCTTCTGGAGGGGGCTCCTTGTACAACAGTCCCTGGAGGGTGGCCTACATGCCCTCTGCTGGAGGTGAGGGTTGCATTGTCTCTGTTGGGGGAGGTGCCTCCTCGGCAGCCTCTGCTGGAGGTGAGGGCTGCACTGTCTCAGCAGGGGGATGTGTCTCCTGGGCAGCCTCTGCTGGAGGTGAGGGCTGCTGTGTCTCAGCTGGAGGTGAGGGCTTCTTGCCTTTCATTGGTGGTTGAGTCGGAACCATAACTGTCATTAGTGGTTGAGTGTGAACCTCTTCTGTCATTGGTGGTTGATTGGGAACCTCTTCTGTCGTTGGTGGTTGGGTGGAAACCATTACTGTCATTGGTGGTTGAGTGGGAACCTCTTCTATCATTGGTGGTTGAGTGGGATCCGCTGCTGTCATTGGGGGTTGAGTGGGGATCTTACCCTTCCTGGCTGGTGGAGTGGTTTCCTTCCCTTTCCTGGCTGCTGGAGTGGGATTCTTCCCTTCCCTTGTTGGTGGAGTGGGAATCTGCACTTTCCTGGATGGAGGAGTTGGATCCTTCCCTTTCCTGACTGGTGGAGTGGGATCCTTCCCTTTCCTGGCTGGTGGAGTGGGATCCTTCACTTTCTTGCCTCCACAACTAGGAAGTGCCTCCACTGTCCCTGTGGACTGTTTGGCTAAGTTGCTGGGCTGGGTCATTGGGACCCTGTTCTTACAGGCAGGACGGGGTGGAAGGGGAGGGGAGAGGTCAAGTTAGGCAAGGAAAAGCTTCTTAGGGACGGTGGGGCGGGATGAGGGAGGAGGGGTGGGAGTGGAGGTTGAGGGAGTGGTTGTTGGAGGAGTGTGTCTGCTGGACTTGGGTGCAGGTGCATGGGCAGTGTGCTGATGTGAGGTGGATGGCTGTTGGGTATCTGAGTGCCGCATTTGTGTCCTTTGTGGGGGGACAGACAGGGTGGGAGAGGACACAGGGTACACGTGGATGGATGTTGTGGAGGTGTCTGCTAGCGAGGTGTGTGTGCTGCTTGGTGTGGTGATGCTGGTGGTGGCTGTTGAAGCAGTGCTTGCTGGTGTGAGTGTGGTTGTGACTGTGAGGGTGGTGGATGAGAAGGAGGAAAAAGCCCTGACTGACATGGAATGCAAGCGAGCTAGGTTATCTGCATTTGCCATACACCCCCTTGAGCTGGATCACGCTGCAATGTCTGTCCTGGCATTAAGGGGCACCCACTAACTCACACCCACCACCCGGATCCCATGCCACCTACCAATTATTGTAGTAATGCCAACTCTACTCAACCCCTTGTGGTTGCTGTGATGCCCTCAAGCGCCCATCCAGCTCTGGGTAGGCCACCGCCAGTATGCAGGCCATCGGGGGTCAGGTTCCGACAGGCACCCCTTCCTCACTGGGAGGCCATCCCCAACTGGGCCTCTGCGGTCTTCTGTTCCCAGCGTCTCAGGTCCTCCCACCATTTCCTGCAGTGGGTCCTCCGCCTGCTGTAGACCCCCCAGGGTCTACACATCCTTGGCGATGGCATGCAACAATCCCTTCTTTTGATAGGTGCTGACCTGCAGAGGTAATACAGACAGGAGGACAGCATTACACATAGAATCCAGCCTGTCACACATATGGCCCACAAATCCAGTTTCCAACTCCATTGGCACACACATTGCCCAGCACACACCATGTACAATACCACCAAACATCCCCCCGAAAAGACACGATGCCTGCACACACATCTCCCTGCAACCTTCCCACATGCATTGTGCCCAAGTTGTACTTACCTGTTGGTCTGTAGGCCCATACAGCTGTCCATACTGGGGTAGGAACCATCCACCAAGCGCTCCAACTCCATCGAAGTGAAGGCAGGGGCCCTTTCCCCGGTCACAGGTGTTCAGGAATCGGAAGAGTTTCCACTCACTGAATGTGCAAATGGTGTGCCTGGCGGACCAGTACATTTTCCATGTCACTGCCAAGTATCCTGTGTCGGTGCATGACGCCTTCATTCTGAGGAATAGCAGCATCCCAAATGTGATGGCCCAACTACAGAGGCACAGGGTGTGGCTAATAGGTGAGCCAGAATCCCCACCCACTGATTGTCGGTGTATTCCTTCAGGGGTTATCCCCATAGCATTGTGTAAGGCTAATGTTTGTCCCTCAATACTTGCAGGTGACTCTGGCTACCCAAACCTATTGTGGCTCCTGACCCATGTGAGGAATACCAGGTCAGGGGCTGAGAACCGTTATAATGATGCACATGGGCGAACCAGGAGAGTAATCGAAAGGACCTTCGGCCTCCTGAAGGCCAGGTTCAGATACCTGCCTCTGACAGGTAGATCCCTGTGCTACTCACCAGACAGTAGTGGGATGCTGCATGTTGCACAACCTGGCCCTCAGACGACATGTGGATATTATTCCAGCCTGTTTGTAGCACATATCCAGTGTCCAAGGGGCCATAAGAAGGGGAGCAAAGGCAGTTCAAGGTGGAGAAGGTGACAGGGCTGGACACAGAGGGGACAATCAGGAGAGTCTCATTTCCTGGCGGTGGTCTTGGTCTTGGCAAGTGTCTCTGGCTTCCGTCTGGGTTGCAGGGAACGTTTGCAGGGTGGTTCACTTTCTGCAGGGGGAGGGCTGCAGGTGGCCTGTGGATCCTGTGGTGGGGCCTCCTGCCCACTAGCTGCAGCGAAGATGGAAGGCTGGTTAATAGACTGGCGAATGGTAGGGACCCACTGGTGTGCTGTCAATTCCCTCATGATGTTGGCCATGTCTGCCAGCACCCCTGCTATGGAGATCATGGTGGTGTTGAGGGCCTGCAAGTCCTCCCTGATCTCCTGATGGTGTTCCCCCTGCAGCCGCTTGTTTTCCTGCATGTTGGTAAGGATCTGGCCCATCATGTCCTAGGATTGTTGGTAGGCCCCCAGGATCTTGGTGAGTGCCTCCTGGAGAGTCAGTTCCCTGGGCGTGTCATCCCCCGGTGCACAGTGGTCCTCCCAGTGTCCCTGTTGCCCTGTGACTGTGTCCCCTGAACGGTGTGCCCACTGCCACTGTGCCCAGGTCCCTGATTGTCTTGGGGGTGAGGTGTGGCCTGGGGCCAATGTACAGGTGGGCATACTGCTGATTGATGTGTCATGGTGATAGAGGTGTGGGGAAGCTGGGTGGGTGCTGTGGTGTTGGATACTGATGGGGAGGCTCTGTAGTTGACTGGGAGTGGGCTGGGGTGACCGACTGACCAGTGGTCCCTGATGAGCCAGATAGTTCATCCAGATCTATGAGTACAGAGTTACTGTCATCACAGGGGTTATCTCTTTGTTGGGGGACTGGTTTGTCATGGTACCTCCTCTCCACTGACATTGGCTTGGGCACCTGTGGGGAAGTAAGTGATATATTATGCTTCATGTCTGTGACATATTGTACATCCCTAGCTTCCCCTCTATCATTGCTGTTGCCCTGCCACATTTGTTTGTGTATTGTGATGTACTGTGGAATTGTTAGTTTCCCTATGCTGTGCATGCTTTTGTGAACGGTGTCCATGCAGGGCTGGGAGGGCTGTCCATGCATTGGTATAGCATGTAGGGCTTGGCATTGGGGTTAGTCATATGTGTAGGTGCAGTGCTTGGGATGTGGTTGAGTGATGGGAGTGAGTGTGAGGGGGGTGAGATGGGATGCAGGTATGGGGGGTGATAAGTAGCAAATCTTGACTCACCAGTGTCCAGTCCTCTGGCAACTCCACTGAGTCCCTCAGGATGCAGTATTGCCAAGACTTGCTCCTCCCATGCTGTGAGCTGTGGGGGAGGAGGTGGGGGTCCTCTGGATGGCAAGCTGGTGCCCTGCTGTCACAGAACGTACCTTCCCCCGTAGGTCGTTCCACCTCTTCCTGATGTCGTCCCTTGTTCCTGGATGCTGTCCCACGGCATCCACCCTGTCCACGATTCTCCGCCATAGTTCCATGTTCCTGGCAAAGGATATTTGTTGTATCTGTGCTCCAAACAGCTGTGGCTCTATCCTGACTGTTTCCTCCACCATGATCTGCAGCTCCTCATCTGTGAAACGTGGGTGCCTTTGTGGGGACATGGGTATTGTGTGGTGTGTGTAGGTGTGTGGGTGTTGGGTACTGTGGTTGGGTGTGAAGTGGGGTGTGTGAGGGATGTATGGGTATATGTGGTGTGTGTCTAGTTGTTGCAGTGGTCTTGGTGTCAGTCTTGTTACAATAACTGGTGTTCGTAAAGGGTTGTGGGTAATGAGGGTGTGTGTTTTGTAGTGCTGTGGGTGGGTGGGTGTGGTGTGTGTATTAGTGTCAGGTGTGTGTTTTGGTATTGGCCAATGTTTTGCAGTTTAGTATTTGGGTGTCCATTCTGTGCGCGCCGGTGTGTACCGCCAATGGTTTACCACCATTGAATGTCCGCCATGGTGATTCGTGGGTCATGATGTGGTGGGCGTTGTTTTGTTTGTGTAATGGTATGGGTGTTGGTGATGCCACTTTAGCACTGGCCTTTGGGCTAGCGAATTTGTACATGTGGCAGTATTCTGTTGGATTGGTATGTGTGTGTCATAATTTGGCGAACAAGTATTCGCCTACATGCCAGTATGTTGCCGGCCATCACCGCAGAGGTAAGCAGGATTTACCACCAATGTCATGATGAGGGCCACAGTCTTCTTAATAAAGCACACTTTTAGCTTGTAGATTAATGGTTTACATGTATTTAGTGTAATTACTTACTACTACTACTGCTGCTACTTTTACTACTACAATTAATTCTACTAATAATAATAATAATAGTAATAATTATGATAATAATAATTGCTACTGCTATTATTACTATTACTAATAATAATAACAATAATAGTAATAATAATAATTTTGTGAGCACTGGCAAAGCCGAAAGTTCTGGCGTTGGCCACCAGTCATTTGCTTTTGCCAAATGGTTGTTTAGTTTTGTCATGGTTTTTGGACAAGTTCTATGTTGGAGAAACCATCGGGCCCTGATCAAGGTAAACAAATATGTCAGCAAAAATATCCTTTTGGTCTCAAGTGTACCCCACCACTAAACAAACTACTGTTGAGAAGTTACATTAGTTATTACACAGGCACATTATTTTAGTCTAGGCCTGTAGCTTGTGCCCTCTCACTTCAAGGCACACATTTTTATTTTTCTATTATTTTAGTAAAAACCTTCTTTTTAGTGGAGATGTTTTTATTAATTTATCAACTTGTCCTTTGACTTCTGTTATTCTTTTCTCTGCACAACATTTTCATTCTGTGTATTTGATAAGTTACAAATTATCGCGGACACAAAGGGGCCGCCCGCCAAGCGGGAACCGCCAGAAGACCGTACCGCGGTCAAAAGACCGCGGCGGTCATTCTGGGTTTCCCACTGGGCTGGCGGGCGACCGCCGAAAGTCCGCCCGCCAGCCCAGCGGGAAACACCCTTCCCACGAGGACGCCGGCTCAGAATTGAGCCGGCGGAGTGGGAAGGTGCGACGGGTGCAGTTGCACCCGTCGCGAATTTCAGTGTCTGCTAGGCAGACACTGAAATTCTTTCTGGGGCCCTCTTACGGGGGCCCCTGCAGTGCCCATACCATTGGCGTGGGCACTGCAGGGGCCCCCAGGGGCCCCGCGGCACCCCCTACCGCCATCCTGTTCCCGGCGGGTGAACCGCCGGGAACGGGATGGCGGTAGGGGGTTTCAGAATCCCCATGGCGGCGGAGCGCGCTCCGCCGCCATGGAGGATTCTCAAGGGCAGCGGAAAGTCGGCGGGACACCGCCGACTTTCCGTTTATGGCTGCGGCTGAACCGCCGCGGTCAGAATGCCCAGCGGTGCACCGCCAGCCTGTTGGCGGTGCTACCGCGGTCGTTCGCCCTGGCGGTTTTTACCGCCAGGGTTAGAATGACCCCCAAAGTGTTCATCATGGCCCCAACTCTTATACACAGAAATATATGGGTTAACACATCAGGGCAGTTTTCTTAGAACACCAGATGTTTTATTATAAAAAACACCTCACTGCCACCTACACGATAGAGGAGAATTCCAACCAGTTACCATCGTACACTCCACCTTTGCAAGTTTCTGCTGAGACCCGACACAGTCTCTCCCTCCATGATGGAGAATTGGCGGTATACCAACAGACCTCTTCTTTACCTACATTCACCTGTATGGGGGATAGGGCTCTCCCAGGGGCCCTAATGGGAGAGCAGGTAGTGATTTTAGAACCACTGTTGCAACAGTATGGTGGGACTTTACCTATGTTTCTCTCTCCCTTGCCAGAAGGGTTAGGCCAATAGCTGTCACACAGCACAGGATCAGACTCTAGTGCTGCTGTCCAATACCAGCAGTCTTATTACTAATTGCGAGAGTCTTTACAACATGGCATCTCCAACATTGGTTAGGCACTGAATTATGGCTCTCCCAAGTATCTCTGTCTCAGGACATGCTAAAGGCACCCTAATTACCTTATACAGACATCCATGGTATTAGGGATATCCTCCTCAGCTAAGACAGGTAGTACCTATTTTTGGCTGTAGGTTGTTCAAGCTTGAACCTTTTGAAGGATTAAGGGCCACTTGTACAAAGATCCACTTTTTCAACTCGCAAACTGCGAGTCGCAAAAACAGATGTACAACAGTGTCAATGACACTGTCTGCGATTCGCAATGGGGTCGCAAATGACCTACCTCATGAATATTCATGAGGTAGGTCGCAATTTGCGACCCCATTTGGAATGGCAGTACTCACAGGGATGGTGGCCTGCTGGTGTCAACAGACCACAATGTCTGTGACTGCTTTTAAAGAAAGCAGTATTTTTTTTTTAAATGCAGCCCGTTGGAAAACAGAATGCATTTTTTTTTAAAATGAAAAGTTTTCTTTTCATTTTTTTAGAGCAGGCAGTGGTCCGTGGGAAAAAATGTTTCACATGCATTCACAAAGGGGAAGGGGTTAGCACCAATTTTAAATTGGTGCTAACCGTGATTGTTTTGGGACCGCGCATACCATTTAGATTCAGTATTAGGAAGGAACGCCCTTGACACGCCCCTTCCTAATACTGAATCGCAAAACCCAAACTGCGATTTGATAACAAGTTACCGAATCGCAGTTTGGGCTTTGTACATCCTAAAAAGCATTTTGTGAATCGGCCCCTTTGCGACTAGAAAAATGCTTCGTACATCTGGCCCTAAATCCTCAATTGGTGTCCATATCTCTGAATTGTACAAAATTTAAAACATGGTGAAACCTTGACGGGTTGTAATTGCAGCAAACATGAGTCTGTCCCTCACAAATCATCTAATAAATAATGGCATCAAAGAGGAGGGATGAGTGGTCACATTTGTAGATGAGGCAAATGCAGCATATAGAAGTGAATTATTTTATTCCTGGGTCAACTTTCCAGCAAGACGGGAACACACATGTATTTCAGCACTACACTAATGCTAACACATCTGCACAATACAGATCTTAGGCATACTTAGAAATACCTCTATCTTATCAAGAACACCAAAATTGGCTTAATGGCACCCTACCACATATTGCATACAATGTTAGACTAGGTCCCTTAAGTAATGAAGGCCCTACGTGGCCACAGCTGCCCACATATACACCACATCCAAATGGTAATACCATGGCGGTAGTGGAAGTGCGCCCCCTATATAATGATTAAGTATAAGTATATAGACACTTAATACAATTTGTAATGCAAACATAAAATACTGTCCCAGTAAGGGTTGCTCAAGCGCAACCACATAAGGTTACGGCAGGAATTAATCCTGCAACAGCACATTCAGTCATGGGTAAAGTACCCACCAAACGTGAAGACATTCTGTTTTGGCTACAACAAAAAATAAGCGCTTTGGAAGCAGTGTTTCCCCATACGGGACCTCATAGTATTCTCACAATGTGCTCGCCATTTGGGATGGTTCTGCCAGTAGACAACTGCACCACATGGGGTGCAGTATTTGCAGCAATATACACTAACGCACATGGTACACCGACACTTGTGAATCTTCCAAAAGTGTTGAAACAAATTCAAGATGAATACGGGGCTGCCCCAGCCCTAAGCTGGGGATGCAACTAATGGGCAATTTTGCCATAGTATCCTCAATAATAATAAGTAACATTAAAGGGGAAGCAGTAGCTCTGTTAGTCCTCATGTGACTCCGTGATATTACTGCACAGGATCAGGAGTGCGAGCTGCCAAACATTATTGCAGAGACCTATTCTAGTATAGGTTGGGGTAGTTTGGGAGCCAGACCGAGTAAACAGCAACTACAAGGTAAATCCAATAAGGATTCTACCAAGCAAGCAATGGATGGTTCTAAAAATGCTGGGATAAACAAAAACAAAATAAACAATAAACAATACAATTAAGAAATAGAGATAAATGTAAAACTCCAGATAGATATCAATATACTGATACAGGCCAATATTGTTCTTTTCAGGACTCACCGGATAAATGAAATAAGAGAGGTGGGTATTCCGAACAGTGAAACAACTAAATGAAACAAACAAAAGATTCCTACGCTTGGCTAAAACTTCCATAAAAAAGGAAGAGAAACCTCCCCAACAGAAATTAAAAAAAAGAAAAAGAAAAAGGTGATGTTCAGCCTGAAATGCCACACAGGTTGAGAACTTTAATGAAGAACAGGAAGTGGGCACTGATTCTGCTAGACAGGACAGAAGAGGTCACAATAGTTTGCCAGAATCTTCAAGGGCTTCTGGATACGACAGCAACTAATGACTATATTGAAGTCTCTCCCCCTGACAGAGCTTACAAATTGAAATTGCAACTCAAAGGAGACATTGAGCACACAATTAAAGTAATATTCTGGGAACAATTGACACAGCGCTATGATATCCTATTGACAGAAAAGGATTGGCCACCAGAACGTGCCTGCAATTTTCAATTTGGGGAAGAAGTTATGCCTTCTTTCTCACTCCTCATTCCTAGGAATTAGGGGAAGCTTCATGCAGTAGATTGGGCATTGGCACAAGCCCCCGCTCTGTATCGCAATCATGTGGGGATGGGACAGAAACTCCCCATGCCACCAAATACATATCAGATCACAACCACAGCCTCCACCTCAATATCCCATTAAACATGAGTCTAATGCACCTGTAAGAGAAATACTCACACAACTCGAGTACCAGGGTATCATTGAGCTTTGTGTCTCACCAATAAATAACCCCTGGTTTCCTGTAGCTAAGCCAGATCATTCTTATAGAATAGTCTTAAATTACAGACACCTACATAGCCATACATGCACATTTGGTATCCAAAATGAACACAGCACAGCATTGATTAACAATTTAGTGCACAAAAAATACAAAATGACCCTGGATATCTCCAATGGGTTTTGCTGCCAAAATATAGCACCTGAAAGCAGGGATTTAACAGCATTTAGAGCTTTAAACTTGCAAAAAAAATGTGTAGGCTCCCTCAGGGGTATAAGAACAGTCCTGGACTATTCTCAGCAAGTGTAACATCCATTCTACACAAAATTTACCCGAGGCATTGTCCTATGTAGATGATATCTACCTTTCGGATGATGACCTCATGGAACATTTAAGATGGGTATCTGCATTGTTCTGGGATTTGCCGAAATAGGCTATAAATTCAATTTCATGAAAACTAAAATTGCATTTCTCAGTGCCCTATTTTTGGGATATGAGTGATGTGATGAAAAACAGAGCCTGGCGCCCCACTTTCTAAAGAAATGCACAGAATTTCAACAAACAAATAACATTAAAAAGCTACAATCATTATTGTTTTTTTCAACTTTGGCAGAACTGATATTCCAGACTATGCACAATGCATAAAACCACTGTATGATTTTTTCTGCCCCAACTTTTCAATTAAATATTGGACATTTGAACACACACACATTCTGAGAGCTTTGCAGCAGGACATGCTTAAAGGAAAACACTTACAAACACATGATAACAACACACATTTGGTCATCAGAGTAATTGCTGGTGCTTTTGGATTCACCTATATAACATTTCATGAAGGTTGTACCATACCTACAGCATACAAATCACACCTGTACTCCACGGCAGAACAATGCTTTGCTTCCACAGAAAACATTCTGACTACTGTTCAGATGGCTGTCATCAAAGAGAGACCCGTGGCCCAGCAGAAATTCATTATTGTCGGAACCACAATACCAGCCCTCGGAGCTGTTACATAAGCCAGCGTCCTGAACCCTAAAGCATTAAATCCACGTTGAATCCAATAGGCAACGTCTCTGACGGCGACTGACGTAGATTATGTTTTTGACCGAAAACGTCAAACTCAAGAACTCCTTCAACATGAGCCTGAATACCCAATACCAACAAATATATTGCCTCTTGATCAATACCAAACATTAATCTACACTGATGGTTCAGCACAACCAGCAGCAGGCACAAAACAACAGTACTCCGCAGCATGGCAGTTGTGAGTGGTGTCATGAAGGATGGCAAATTCCTTCCGTAGAACACTTACACGCAGACCCTAGGGGACTGCACTGCACAATTACCAGAGATTAAGGCTCTGGTATTGGCACTGGAACATGTAGACCCGAAACAGTTAACACTGATAGTGTGATTCGTACTGTTGTGTCCAGTCCTTTAATGAATATTGAGTTGGTGAAATCCTTCAACTATCTAGGTTTAAAAATCTTGGAGAATATGTCCTGGAAGCCACACACTGCCAAGGTTGCACTGAAACAAAAACAGATCACTGGTGCTTTGCTCAAGAAGTTTGCTGCTTCATGTCTTAAGCCTATTTTTCTGGCACTTCAGGTCTATGAAGCCAAGTCCACGGGCTCTGCCCTTTATGGTGCAAAGTTATGGGACTATTCTAATGTCCAAGAACTGTCTTCAAATGAAAACAATTTTGGGAGGAACCTTGCCTCTCTTCCTCAGAGTACTCCTTTGTTCCCGCTCTTCATGGACTTGGGTATTAAGTAAATAGGGTCCAAAGCTCACTTGCATCCTCTTCTGTATTGGAGGAGGTGCTGGACCACCCCGGAGCTAGGTCCCTATATTGCAGCTCTCCACGTTGTGCTGAAAGCCGATCATTTTCTTAGCGTTGCTTGGCTCAGAAATATTAAAGATTCATTGTATTTGCTTGGTTCGCATGAGCTTTGGGATTGTCTAGATGTTGCCTAATTTTTTTCCAAGAGCGACTTAAAAAAACATTACTGGAGGATGGTAGACTCTGATGAGCTGTCTGGCACAGGTTGTTCCATGCTGTTACATGATTTTAGTGATTTAATAGATGTGTGTAGATATGAGGCATTCTGGGATGTGATTCTGGCCCTCTAAGAACAGGAAGCTTTATTTCCAGTTTCGTGTGGGGGCTTTACCATTAAGACCATTAATTTGTGACTGGTCGCCTGGGGCATCATCGGCCTGCCCAGCATGCAACGCTCACATAGAAAATCTAGCCCATGTTTCATTTGTTTGTCTTGCCTACACAGTGCCTCGCAGTAATTGGCTTGCTCCTGCCTGTAGTTTACTAGGAGTTTGCAGTTATTCTATCTCTCTTCGCATTCTTAGGTCAGATACCCATCAGGTTTTAAGCTATCTCTCTTGCTAGGTTCCTTGAAGCCATGTTGCTTCTTAGAACTAAAATATCACTCCCTCGGTGTGACACTGCTCACTGAATGTACAGTACTGTAACTGAAAGACGCTTGTAGGGAGTGCATAATGGTTATAGTTTTTATTTTGTTTAATTTTACATTTTTGGAACAATTTGTCCATCAAATGTCGTATTTATATTTTTGTTTGTGATTGTGTTGTACTTTTATGGCCCTGGTGGCCAAAATAAAGTTTTAAGAAAGAAAGAATATCTGCATTACTGGCGCCAAAATGGGTTCAGAGATTCAAAAGGGAACACCATCAAACACAGATTACTGTGGGGGAAAGTAGCAGATTTGAAAGAAATGCTACCCAATGCCCATGTAGTACAATGGGTCATCAACATGTAGGGATACATGTTACAGGCAATACCTTGGCTAATGAAGCAACCAAATCAGCAGTAGCCACGGCTTCTGTTACCGTGCTTACTCATTCCAGAACTAGGTTGGATGATGAAAATGGGCTGTTGTAAAAGCTGCAGCAGAGAGCAAGACCCTACCAAAGGCATATCCTGCCCAATATTCCTACCTCATAAGTGCACAGAACATAGGCTTTGTAACAATACCAGGGGTGGGTGACCTTGCGATCCCAACTAAGAGCAGAGACCAGAATTAATAAATATTGTGGCATAAAGAGTTGCGTCTGCCCATGCAGCAGTGGAAGCTAATATTTCCTTGTTGCAAAAACGTTATTGGTGGCCTGATCCATATCAACAGACCAAACAGTATGTCCTTTGTTGTGACATCTGCCAACACATAAAATAATCCAACATCAGGCACCCACCTTAGACACCCATCCTAATTTCCAACAAACCACTACAATGTCTGTACTTGGAACATTGTGGTCCTTTGATACCTGATGGTGCATATAAATACATTTTAGTCACTTTTGACTCTTGCTCCAGATTCTTATGGTTATGGCCACAACGATCAGCTGACACTCAAACTGTTATTAAAGATTTGCACGTCTTTATTGGGACATATGCAGTTGTGCCCTTTCATTCAGACCAAGGCTCTGCTTTTGCTTCAAGGGCATTCAGGGACACCATAGTGACATTGGGTGTCCAATTGCATTATTTGTCTCCCTATTATCCCAAGAGTAACAGTTTAGTGGAGTGAAAAAAATAAAATGAGAGTTAAAGCAATTCTTAACAGCGAGAGTATTAGGTACAGATCCTAGTTGGCCAAGTCACCTATATGGAGTCCAGAGAGTACTTAATAATCTACCTAGAAGGTCGGTCCCTGCGAGGGCGCACCTCATACGAGGTCCTGTTCAGCATACCTAAATATGTCCCAGATCTTGATGGCTCTGGTGTGGTAGAGGCGGACACACCTTTTGACATCAATGAATGTCTTGCAGGAAGTACAGCAGTTCAGTGATGAAAACTCATCTGCATGTGCCGCCACCCTTGGAATAAGGGATACACCAGTAACACAGACTGGCTAGATCCCAAAAGTTGGGGATCTGGTGCACGAAAACATTGCTGTGATAAAATAATTTGGCACTTCATATAGAGCACAGTTGCAGTCCTAGGAATACACAGTACCAGAGCTGTCATCTTATCACTAGTGCCTGGTTCGAAAAGAAACCGCTTTGTCTCTATTGACAATATCAAATTATACCATGTGGCCAATCCCACACAGCAGACCTAGAGGACTCCTGGGTAGTTCCCGAACCCCTCTCATTACCAACCAGGATGTACCTCTACAAGTTCTAGCTAACAACACTGACACTTTCCCAAGCTTGGCGAAGGTGGAAAATTATCTTTCATTAGTACCAGTAACTTGGTCTGTGACAAGCAACATCAACTCTACTGACCAGTATTATCCAAATTCAACACAAACGGATGGGGTAGTTTACGACGAATCACTGAGGGACACATCTGTCAGTTCAACTTCTCCAATATTGGCTCCAGTATTTCCACGAACTGCTTCTGGATATTTTGCCAACATCAATTATTTTTTCACTGACTCTTCTACGCCTTCAGAAGTACTTGTATCAAGACCACGTAAGCTGCTCACTTACATTAAAAATAACTATCTGATTTGTCCATGGAACTATCTATGGGTTGTATTAACTGTGCTTGCCTTTCTTCTCTGGATTGGTTTTGTCATTGTTTTCTTTTTATTGATACATGGTCACTGTCTTCCTGAATGCTCTGCTGTTGAACTGGTGGATGAGGTCCTAAAACCACATTTGTCTTCAAATAAGATCTGGGGAGACCTGTCCCTAGTGAACATTTCAGCTATACCAATTCCTGATGGGATTGTTTGGGACAAAGCATTCTTTGATGTCTTTGGGTCGATAGAGATCCTTCAAATACCATATGTATTTAAAGTTTTGATGAATGATATTATAACACCAGGAGTAGTTTCTGATGATTGGGATGTGAAAACAATTGATTCAGTGCATGAATTCTACACTATATCTGAAAGTGAAGATGTGTATCGAACAACTGCTCACTATGGCGATATGTTTTAATACAACCATTATGGACATCATTTTATACATAAAGCTAGCACCCTGAGAGATTATTTTAATTACACACAATGGGAACATTGTCTGACCCCAACAGTGGGGAGTTCAAAAACATACATGGAAAAATGTGCATATTTTACAGGGCATGATGTAACAAATGCTGAGTCTTATTATTTCAAATGACCTCCTATGAAGCTGCAAAGTATTTTGTTAACAGATATCAGATTGATTAATTCTGATTCCTTTGTTTCCCAGGTGGCAATAGAAGGCTTTGAATATTGTTTGAAATCGATTGACTTAAAAAGAGTTTGGGCAAATACAGGGCAGGGAAGCTTTTTTTGGAGCATGCCTTATTACGTTACAAATTATTTTTCTAAATGACACAATACATCAAACAAGTTGTCTAGGCTTGGCGAAAATTAAGGAAATAAACGCCCAGTATTCTCTCACCAGATAAATTTAAGAATCGGCAGAAAATTATAAACGTCGCTGAAGAACAGCTCAAAGGGTGGGTCCAAAAAGGCACATTCAACACAACACTTTGAGGTCCTGATGAGTGGTTGTTGTGGCCAACGGACACAAATGCTTGTCATGCATGTTTTGTAAACTCCACAAAGGGTTTTAGAGCGAGCCAACCTGACCCTGACAACACTCTGATATTGTCACTACATATAGTGTAGGGGAATTATGCCAACAGTGGCTGAAATCTTCCTCACTAGAAGCCGTAAAAAAAAAACTAAATCTCCTATCAGAAGACACAGATCTACACCATTTCTTGTTGGGCCCTAGAAGACAGCGAAAAAAAGCACTTCCTATATGCATATTATAATGAGATTTGAAAACTTTCCCAAATAGAAGCCGCAGCTCAGTTAAGGCAAATAGATCAGGAAATCTTACAGAAAGCATTAGCCGTTGTAGATAATGGAATGAATACCTTGTCCGACCGCATATACACGCTCAACAACATAATTTCTTCTGAGATTGAGCTTTATACAAAATGGCATGTCATCTTTACAACATGAACAAAGTCAACTGAGGTCCATAATGCAGTTAGGTTGGAGGTTACAAGTCCTGAAAAGTGGTTGAATACCATGGCAATATGTTAGCTCAAAAGACCTGTTTGTTGCATTAAATTTAATATGACAGCAATAAATAATGGCTAAGAAAGAAGTGACTTATGTCATGCTTAACGGAAAAATTCAAAAAGTTGCCTTTTACTGTGGCAAAAATACTATCTGCTGTCTGGTTAATTCATGGGGTAAATAATCTGCCTTTTCCACACTTTATTTTACTTTGTGCTTGAAGCACGTTCCTATAGGCAGATATGAAAGGCTGGGAGATAGTTACATTCATGAGGAGTAGGAGCTGCCCATCTTGTAGAAATGTTTCAATGGCATGAAAGAGGTCTTTCTTAGCAGAAGCAAGTGTGAGACTTCTGTAAGCCATTCAATGATTTGCAAACAGTTGTCCTTGCATGGAGCATGCAATGCTTCAGTAATAAATTTAGCCTGTTATCTGAAGGGAGTTCCAGTCCCTTTGATTCTTCCTGTGTTCCAGGTGTTCTCGAATGGGAGCTATATGGTTCTGAACAAAGAGAGCTGTTGTGGAATGCGAGCTGGAATCGCCTACATCATTTCGGTCACCCAAATTGTCATCTTCTGCAGTAATGTACTTTATCTTCCAACGCAATGAACAAAAATAGCAGAGATATGGCCTTATATTGCTACTTCAAATGTAAATTGTGACAAGCTAAGCAGACTGAAAACTCTTTTGTTTCCAAAACACTTGGTGCTTATATCTGCCTGCGAGACCTATGCGCTTCAAGTGGTGAGGTCATCTGCAGAGATACAGTCCCTCATAAATAATAACTTTCCTAAATATTTTTGGAAATGAATTGAGTGAATACTTAGCACCTCGAACACTGCAGGTATTGTACATTTCTTTAAGGCTGTTGGTTCCGGTTTTGTCAGAACCTTTTCCTCTATATTTGGCATCATACCTTCAGCCATACACTCTTTTTTTTTTTTGTGTTTTTGGGGAATTCCCTATTACTTTGGCACTAATTGGTGGCATTTTGCTGTTGCTATTCTTTCCTCAGCAAGGAGGACTGATGGGGCTACCACCAGCGCAACTGTGTCTTGAACGTATGAGGGACCATTTTGGAGCATGACTCCTGGAAGAACTGAGGTGCAACTGGTCTCTGTCATTCAGACTGGTTTTGAATTGTGTGCAGCCTGTCTTTCACTGCTTGCGGTGCTCTTTCAAACATGCACGGAGAGTGTGTCTTGCTACGCAGCGCAAATCTTTTTGAACACTGATCTGTTGATTTTCTCGCTGAGGGCTCATTACTAGACATGCACATTGAGATTGCCTTTGTTGTGGGAAACTTCCCATAAGTCACCCTTTGAGGACCAAGCGGCTCTTGGTGCTACAACACCCGGCACAGCACGGGCATGCTGCTGCCTCAGCTAAGGCAATTGAACATGAGTGCTCTCTCGCCTTCCTGGCCAATATTGGTTACAATACCATCTGCCGAAGTGGGGTTTTTCTTGGATGCTCTCAAACTTTATGACTTTGGTGACTTTCTAAAAGACCATGATTATTGCTGGTCTTTTGACATTTGGCCCTGTTTTTAGACTGCTATGTTTTTAAATTCTAAATTGCCCAGTTTTAGTTTGACATACTTTTTGTCTGTTTGCTTGTCAACATGGACATTTTATTGTAAACATTTTAATATTGATTTTAAGGATTTAGTTGTAGAAATGGCAGCTCTTGCTTTAGGCTTTGTTAGGGGCCTCTATTCTTTGAAAAGTCATTGAGAGTGTTGTGAGGTTACATTAGCTATTACACAGGCACGTTACATTAGCCTATTCCTAACGCTTGTGTACTTTCACTTTGAGGCGTGCAATTTTATTTTTTCTATTATTTTAGCAAAAGCCTTCTTTTTAGCTGAGATGTTTTTATTATTTCATAAGCTTGTCCTTTTACACAAACTTCTGTTATTCTTTTCTCTGCACCACAATTCTATTCTGTGCACTATCCAAGGTTGTATGTGATAAGTTCCGAATTATTGCCAGTATAAAGCATTCATCATTTCCTCAACTCTTATATAGAGAAATATACATGTTAGCACGTCAAGGCAATTTTCTCAGAACACAAGATGTTTTATAATAAAACACCTCACTGCCCCCTACACAATAGAGGGGAATTCCAACCAGTTGCCATTGTACAGTCTACGTTGCCTTTGCAAGTTTCAGGGTAGACCTGACGCAGTCTCTCCTTCCATGGAGGATAAATTGGCGGTAGACCAACAGACCTCTTCTTTACACATACTTTCATTACAATTAAAGTGTCCTTGTTAATGGCTAAAAGGGCCTTTTGGTGAGCCAGTTGAATGTTCAGTATTATGCTGTATTCTCAAAGAAGAGTATTACAAAACTGAGGCAGGAATTGAAGTTGGCATTGCAAGTGCAGAACTAAAAGACATACCAAGGAAAGTATTTTTTAAAGAAAGCCTGTATGCCCGCACATCTTTACTCTGTGAACAAAAGACGCTCACATCCAACATTGTATCATGACAGAAAACTTAAAACAAGCAATTACTTATTGGCTGTATAAATGTTTCTGCAGATGCTTTATAGCATTATCCAGAAAAAAATGTTTTTACAGATGATCTATAGCATCGACAAAAAAGAGGAAAAAAGTTGCAATGACTTGGCCAGTTCATTCCCCAAGCATGCCTGCCTATGTGCACCTAGGAAATTACATGGGCACTACTTTTACTGATTTATTTACTAATCCAAGAAGGTGGGCTCTCCTTGAATCAATGCAAAAAACAAATACTTTTAGTGGTGCAGAAGTGCTTTATTGATAGCTGAGTGGCCCAGCAGCAGACAGCAGCTGGCAGGCCCTCCAAAACAAAAAAAAGATTTAACTGTCTAAAAGGGATTCAGGAAGCAACAGAGGAGAGGCTGGGGGATTGATGGAGCTGGGGTGGGACAACACAAGAAGAAGGTAAACCATCAAATAAAAAGCAAGCAATGACAGCAGTGCCTAATATGAGCCAGTGGTGGCAGGTGGGGACCACAGGCATTTATTTTCGAGGACCAGCACTTACGTTTCCTCATCAGACTTTCACCCAGAGCAAGAGAGAGATAAATACACAAGGGGGAAAGAAGGAGGAGGGGAAAGACGAGAAAACAGTGATAAAAGGGGAAAACAGGGATGAAAAGGAACCTGAAAAAGTGAAATAAAGAATGAAGGAGTGCCTGGTGCTGGATTCAAGAAGAAAGTTGGAGGAATCAAGACTGTGGAGCCTTGGTATTCAGCAACCAAATCTTCAATATCACCAGCCGCAGGCTTCTAAACAAAACTGTGGGTGCCAGCACTTATTATTTTACATATTAAGCACTGAATGAGAGTGGCAACAAAGCCAACCAATGGTCAGCAATGGGTAAGCAGCGATGGGTAAGCTCTAAGCTCACTGTACATTTTTGGCATGGTCCACAAGAGGCTTTTGCCTGCAGACATCTAAAAGCTATCTGGTAGATGAGATGTAAAAGTGAACGTGCAAGTGCTATTAGTAATGGCATTGTGACTTCAAGTTGTGAAAGGCATAGGTATCTGAAGCCATTAATCAGCATTTAAAATGTCAATGAGACAAGAAAGTAAATACATCAAAGAAAACAGGCTGGGTCTCAATATCATACTACAACTCATGTTGCAACTATATTTTACCAACAGGGCAGCCTGATCCCATTATGAAAATCTAATGGGAACACAAGTAGGACAATGTCACCATCCTCAAAAGCCCATTGCCTTAACAGAAAGCCCATCCAAGTAATGGCAAACCATGTAAAACACATAAACGCTGATGGCCTAAATGGCTGATCCAAAGCCCTCTCTTTCCTATACTTCTTGATAATTCTTCAGCTAAAATGGCTAAAGGATAAAATGCTACTTTACCTGTCTGTAAAACAGGGATAAAAAACTAAAATAATGGTGTCTGATTGAAATATAGTTAGGTAGCGATCATACTTCAAACCGATTTCATAAATAAGATACTTGTAAAGGGCTATTGCCTATGTTTAATAACAGTTGTTTCAATTTTAAAAAGTATTTTATTAAGTCTTACCTGAAGCAGCTCATGGGCTGTCAATTGTGAGACATTTTGTTGTATTACAGAGGGCTTACGACTTGCCCACTGCTTACCATTGGTTGGCTTCAGGTTGGCTTCATCAGCACTCTCATTTCCTTACTTCTGTTTGGTCAGTGGGTGCTGGCCTCACTTCCTCTTTGTGTGTTTGCCCCTCCCCTGTAGCTCCCACTCCTTATGTGTTGTGTTGTTTTCCCCAGTCCCTCCCACTAGCCTCCTGTGTTGTGTTCCTTGCCACATCCCTTCCACCCCATCCTGCGTTCCAATGCTTTCCCCTTCCTCCCCGCCCCTTCCACCAGAAAAAAAGCATTATGATGCGGCCAGTGCTGGCTATGTCAAAGCGCTTTTTTCCCTACCTTTCAGCCAGGCTGCACAGCAGCAATGCTTCTGTACAACATGGTTAAACAACAATCACAAAGCCAAGAGCTGTCAAATAGGTTTGACCTATTGTTTTTGCTAGTGCTTGCTTTCCTTCCCAGTGGACCAAGGAATACAAGCAGAAGGGGAGTGGAAGGGACTGGAGAAGCATCACAATACGGGAAGAGGGTGGGAGTGACAGTAGAATCAACACAATACAGGAGAGGGGTGACATCAATGAGAGAAGAAACACAATGCAGGAGAGTGGTGGGAGACAACAGCAAGATTGTGGGAGAGGGCAGGGCAAGCAACAACAACGGGGCTAGCAATGATGACGGGCAAACAACAAAGACAGGGAGAGCAACTTCAACTATTTATGGCTCTGATTTGGATGTACCTTTGTTCAAACAGATGAAACCGACCAGCCCATTATACTGACCTGTCAGCCAGGCTGCCAAACAGGAATGCCCCAACCAGCACACCTGCCATAAAGATGGACTGAGCCAACTGCTTTAAAGACCGCTGGTCACACACCAAATCCCACTGTATGTGAGAGACAAAACAAGAAGGAGGGATAGAGAGAGGGAGAAAAACTGGTTATATATATAACTTACATGTGGAGAAGCCATAAGCTCACTTGAATAGTACTTCCACAGCACATTATTTCATCATAATATTTGCTTATTCTGAATCAGCAATTGCATCAAACATTTCTATACAACACACTCTAATTCATCATAAAACAATATACATTATATATACAGCCCTCAGCTGTACTCTTTTTAATATCTATATCGCACCCTTGGCATTGCTGGTGGAATCCTATTATATCTGTGTCATCTTGTATATGGGGATGACACTCAACTTCTGCTCACGTATGATGGGGACTCAGTAAGGGCCAAAGATGATTTTTGCATGTTGTGTGGTGGCAGTGCTGAACTGGTAGCAAGTCAATAAATTGCAATGCAACCCAGATAAGATGGAAGTCTTACTGTTTGGTTGTGATCATTTTCGAAGGTGGGTTGGAGCATGGCCAAGATTGCTCCTCCTCCACCCATGATGGTGGCAAGAAACTTAGGGGTCATATTTGACACCAAACTCTCATTTGGGTCTCAGGTGTCAGCTGTAGTCAAATCTTGCTTCTGGATCTTGCACATGCTGAAAAAATTCTTACAGTATATCCCACACTCTGCTCATGTGACAGTAGTGAGAACAGTGATTCTTTCTGGGTTGGACTATGCCAACGTTCTCTGTTAGGTCTGCCACATTATTTGATCAAACGGTTACAAGTGATGCAAAACATGGCTGTGTGCTTTTTGTTTAATACCCTAAGTGTGTTGGGGTGTCCCCTTTAAAAAAAAAAACTATACTGGCTGCCAGTGCGGCAACGCATAATCTTTAAAACTTTGACATTGGTCCACCAATGTTTTTATAACAAGGGGCCAAACTACCTCAATGAAATGGAATATTGTCTGTCGCTAGCACTTCTGTCCAGTAACATCAGCCTAATGGTGGTACCCCATTTTAAAAGGCAGCGCCGTGGAGGCTCTACCTTCACAGTTGTAGCGCCAAGGCGTGGAACCATCTTGCCGCATATATAAGATCCATCATGGCAAAAGACAAATTTTAAAAATAAGTGAACACATTTTGCATACAAAATAGCGAGTCACACCTGTTATATTCTTAGCATTATTAACAAGTAATCTTGTGAGGAAAATCGGCGTCAGAAGAGCGTTAAAATAAACACACCACACGCATTGTTAATCGGTGCCTAACTGCCGTTCTAGCGTGAGCACTAGAATCTTTATTACTGGCTCCCTGACGTCATAAAAACAAACAATCGAAACTGAACATTGAGAGGGGTTTCTACGCGACCGCATACCAGCGGCTCGTGTAGATTACCCCTCACGAAATAAACTATCGGTAGTAAACATAACATTCCTCCTCCACTCAAAATAAAATAACAAATTAACAAAATAAAAAAAAAAACACTGCAATGCATTTCTAAAATTCCTGAATACTCTAATTGCACACATAGTCTTTCATTTTAACAGGAGCTGATATTCGGGAACGCAAAGTATATCTATCCCTGCCTCTTCTCGGCACAGTGCCAATCGGGGAAGAACTGTCTAAAGACTTGCTAGTAGGCTTCTCTGTAACAACAACATCATCAGATGATTCAGTCTCATCCAGGGGCAAACCCAGGTCCGCAGCAGGGAGCCTGTCTTGTGCTGGAGAACCCTGAGTCATACATTCCTTCGGCAGGACAACAGGTGTACTCAAAACTGGCTTCCGAGAATCATGTATGGGCAAATAATAGGGTTTAAAGAAAGATATATTCCTAGTCACTATCTCCTTGTCTCGTTGGGCAGTGACCATCGTGCCTTTCACATTCACAACTGTCCAAGGGCTAGCTTCAAATGGGAGCTTGAACTTGCCTCCTGCATGTCTATTTTTTACTAACACCCAGTCTCCCACTCTCAAACGTCGCACCCAGGCTCGCCTCTTCTTAGACATCTGATCATTCAGCACCTGACGACTTCGCAAACGACTGGAAACTTGATCATGAAAACCACTCGAAGCATTCACTTGAGGCAACGTATCTCTCATACCCTGTACACGACACACTTCACTGGGAATAGCACCAGTGGTGCCATGGGGAGTCAGGCGGTACTCCCTTAGAAACTCAAACAGAGCACATTCTACATCCTTTTCCTGAGACACTGCAATTCTTAGCACCTTATTTAAAGTTCTCATAAATCGTTCAACTTCCCCATTAGCTTGAGGCCAGCGAGGGGTGATTTTTCGATGATGAATATCATGTGACACTAAATATTCTGAAAACTCATGGCTCGAAAACGGGGGTCCATTATCTGTTCTCAGCTCTTTGAATATGCCATGGGTGGCCATGATTTTTTCTAAACATGGCACAACTCGATCGGTAGTAGTAGAGGTCAAGACCTCCACCTCTGGGTATTTGGAGAAATCATCTATGGCAACTAGCATATGGCGCCCATCAGGAAGACTGCCTAAATCCACACTCACCTGATGCCATGGAGTGGGGGGAATTGGTTCTGTTATGATCGGAGCAGGCAAATCAGCAGGTCTGAGGATTTGACATGTGTGGCAATGTTGGATCGTCTGTTCTACCCTAGCGTCCATGCCAGGAAACCATACTTTACTTCTCAGTCTCGCTTTGGTCTTTACAATCCCCTGATGGGAGATGTGAGCTAAATCAATCGTTCGTTGCTGCAATGCTTCAGGAATCACCAAACGATGACCTCGCAGTAAGCACTCTTCCGGGGACACCACCAACTCTTGGCGAATATTATGCAGGGAAGACAAAGTTACTTTGGCTTGTGTCGTTCTACGACCCATGTCTTGTTTTAGTAAATGCCACCTTCCATCACGAACACACGATATGGCTAACTGCAGCACTTCATCTACTCGGGTGGCCTCTTGAATTTCCTGGATTGAAATGGGACGTGGTCTTGACCGTTCCACCACCAATCTTACGTATTCTTCCACCTCCTCCGATTCCTTTTCCTCCTGAGTAGTGAGGGGTCTGGTGTGTCTAGACAGATAATCTGCCGGGTTTTGGGCTCCTGGTCGATACAGCACCACAAATTGATATTCCTGGAGCTGGAGGATCCATTTTTCTATCCTGGGTGGGGGTTGGGATGTTGACTTATTGAACAGGGGTATCAAAGGCTTGTGATCAGTATTTACTGTGAACGGATGGCCATAGATATACAAATGAAAATGACGACAGCCCCAATGGACCGCCAGCGCTTCTTTTTCTATGTGAGAGTAGCGTTGTTCTGTGGTCGTCAAAGCTCTACTCGCATAGGCTACCGGGGCCCATTCACCATCTGTTCCTTTTTGAGATAAAACTGCTCCCAATCCTACGGGACTGGCATCCACAGATATCTCGGTGTCTTTAGAAGAGTCAAAATACACCAACGGTGTGTCTGCCGACAACACCCGTTTTGTCTCTTGAAAAGCATCATCCTGGCGAGCCGTCCACTCCTACGGAGTGTGAGTTTTCGTGAGTTCTCTTAACGGCGCCGTAAGAGACGTCAGATTAGGAATAAATCTTCCGCAGTAGGTCACCATTCCTAGAAAACTGCGAACACCTGTGACGGAGGTAGGAGGACGTGCCACCTGTATGTCAGCCACTTTTCCTGGATCAGGCCGGACCCCTTGTGTCGAGAAATGATAGCCAAAGAATGCGATATCTTGTTTCAAAAATTCGCATTTCTCCCTGTGTAGTGTCAGTCCGTTTTGTCTCAGTCTGTGGAAAGTAGCACAGAGTCTTTTGAGATGCCCTTCCACAGTAGGGGCATGCACAAGAATATCATCACTCACATTGATGACCCCTTCAAGCCCAGCTAACACACCACGAATCGTGTCCTGAAACACTTCTGCAGCACTAGCAATGCCAAAACTGAGACGCTTGTACCGCCTCAGCCCCACATGAGTTGAAAATGTTGTTATGGCCCTTGATTCAGGAGAAAGCAACAGTTGGTGATATCCGGCCCGAAGGTCCATTTTAGAGAACCACCGTGACCCACTTACCTCTGCCACAATGTCATCCACCGTTGGTGTGAGGTGCCGCTCTCTCCGAATGGCCACATTCGGCAACCTCATATCCACGCATATGCGCACCTCACCTGGTTGTTTTGGCTTTCGAGTGACAACTATGGGTGACACCCATGGTGTCGGCCCCTCAACTTTTTCAATAATGCCAGCTTTTTCCAGTTTGGCCAATTACTCTTCCACCTTTGGCGTCAGGTGAAATGCTATGCGTCGATGTTTCAGGGCTACAGGTTCAATCGTTTTGTCGATGTGTAGTTTCACTTGTCGCTCCTTCAAACAACCAATGCCTTGGAAGATATCTGCATATTCTTCTTCCAGACTTTCTACGGCACCCACATGAACACTGAAAGCAAAAGTGACTAGTTCCAGTTCCTCAGCCGTGCGACAGCTCAGTAACATCCCTGTTCCAGTTTTTGTGACATACACCTTTGCTCTGGTAGCAGTGTCCTCATGTACAATGTCTGTCGTGAACACACCTGCCAAAGGAATTGGGGTTGCCGATCCAAATGCATATACCTGCACAGTGGTGGGCCGAAGTTGGGGATGATTTGGAAGCTGCCGGAATACCGACTGTGCCAGTATATTTATCGAGGCCCCAGTGTCAATGAGAGCAGGCACTTGATGACTATCAATTTTCACTGTGCACCTTGGAATTCTCTTCGCCCTACCATTGCCTGGTTGTGTGGTGTGAATAATATACACTGTGCCTTCCGGTTCATCATCATCATCCATGTCTAGAACCTCATTCTGATGTTGGATGGTTTGAGCTTCATGTATCATTTTCCGTCCCCCTGACTTAGGCTTCTTAGCTGACCTGCATACTTTCGCAAAATGGTTGAGACGTTGACAATTTGTACATTGCTTCCCCATTGCTGGACATTTTCCTTGGTGCGGATACACTCCTCCACACATGTAGCAGGTGCGACCCCCTCCCTCAGATTTATTCTTTTCTTTTTTCTTTATAAGTGTCGCCGCCACCACTGCGTTCACAGGTTCTGTCTTTATAGGTTTTACAAGTGCTGACTCCATATGGGCCGCCCTCACACGCGACAATTCCTTGGAGCGCCCCATTGTAAGTATGTCCACCATTGACATGCCTGGGACTTGTAAGATATGTTCCCTGAGCTTGGTAGAGTGACAGCCTTGAATAAACTGCACACAAATCTCGTCAGCTGTATCAGGTAACGTACATGTGCTCGCTAACTCCCTGAGTCGAGCATAGAAGACATCTACAGACTCTTCCGGACGTTGCCTGGCTTGCCTGAGAAGGAAACGCTCATAGTCTGGATTCGCCAATGGCTCGAAATATGCTGTAATTGCACGTTTCATAGTTTGATATGTGAATGGGGGACCATCTTCTACCACCGATTTGCTAACCTTGTGAACCGCAGGCCCTCCCAAATGTAAAAGCATCGTCCTTCTTCTTTCAGGGTGTATTGCTGCTGCCTCAAAATAGTTCTCCAAACGCTCCACCCATGTTCTCCATTTGGCAGTATGTGCTGATGGAGGACCATCAATTAGGAACGGTTCCAACGCCGGGAACGAATTCATGTTGCTGACAGTGTGTACTTGCCAAATAGGGACCACTTGCAACTGACGTTGACGTCCACTCAGTAATCTAAAGTGTCCCAAATACTCTATGTTGTGTTCACAGGCACCTAGGTATTTTATTATTTATTTATTTATTTATTTATTTATTTATTTATTGTTTCCATCAAATGTGCAGTCCTACTGCCATGCCATGAAAACCTTGAATATAGGTTTATTTTTCCATTTCCTCACCTGCACTGCCTCAATGTTGTGTCTTCTCCCTGCTCCTGTCACTCATCAATAGTCCAGTGGCTGCAGCCTCTGTCTGAATTTCTTGAATAGCGCTCCCCCACGCACTTTCCTCTAATCTCCTGATGGGGGCGTGGTTGTTTTCTTCTTCCTTTCTCTTTTGCTTTTTTTTTTTTTAACAACAATTCTCCTGATGAGTTGAACTCACGTCAGCTCCTTCTGCCGCTGAGCGATTTAGAAACACGGCCGACTGCCCATGATTCTACAGAGTCTACCACTTGAGAGACTCACCTCCTGAGTTTCTGCTCACCGAACACCTCAAAACGATGTCACATCAGCCACGCACCCGCCTGTTACACCAGCACCACAGGCCACTTGAGGTGAGAAACAAATCTAAACTGGCATTGATTGGGGTGCGAGGGTCGTATCCCGGTCCTCGTCGCCAATTTTGTCATATTCTTAGCATTATTAACAAGTAATCTTGTGAGGAAAATCGGCGTCAGAAGAGCGTTAAAATAAACACACCACACGCATTGTTAATCGGTGCCTAACTGCCGTTCTAGCGCAAGCACTAGAATCTTTATTACTGGCTCCCTGACGTCATAAAAACAAACAATCGAAACTGAACATTGAGAGGGGTTTCTACGCGACCGCATACCAGCGGCTCGTGTAGATTACCCCTCACGAAATAAACTATCGGTAGTAAACATAACAACACCCTAGCTGCCTTAGCCTTTACCCCTTTGCTAGTATCTTAAGCGATGGGACACTCTTTCGAGTAGCTGTGCGCTACACAAGTAAATGTCATTCATTCATATATTAAACATGATCATTTTTAAAACAGTGTGCCACCCATGATACAATGAAGAACACTTCATATATTCCTCCAATACATCTTACACCGCATGACCTATCCTACACGACCTTACCTCATCCCCATATTAAACAGATAAGTAGAAAAAGCAATTTCTCATCCCTGACAAGATTAAACAATTATTCATTAACTTAAGTTACATGTCTTAATTTAACTCGTGTTATATCAACAGAATTCGCAGTAAAGTATAAAAAAAAAGAGCCTATCGCAAATTACATATTCAATTAAAAGTCGTTAGATCCGATATTTTCGGTGGTTGTCAAGTAATAAAGAGAAAAATGGAAATTGCATTTCATCGTAGCCAAACTGGTGAAACAAGGAAATAGGTCTGAAGTTTCCTTAGTCCGTCTTACTGTGAGGCAGTTATTAAAGGCAAACTCCCTAGAAGATGTTCATAGAGGAATCTTTTAACTTTTAAGGGAAGACCGTATGAAGTCCAGATCATTTTTCCGTCCAGAAAAATACTTTAAAAAACAGGTAAGGTAGCCCCAATTAACTCGATTTTTAACAGGAATTAGGCTCTGAGCACACTAACAGTTTAAGAACTCTGCACATGAAACATCTCTGGAAATGCCGTGGCAGGATGCGCTTTCAAGAGGTCAACTAATATATCTGAATCACGTTATTGACCCCTTTAGCCCACACCTTTGCCCACACAAATGGATGCGTGAACGCTGCCACATGCATTTTATTGGTGACTCTCATCTCAAAGAGGCTTACTGGGGTGGACTGGGAGACGCTGCACAATTTTCTTAGGGTTGCTTCCCCGGCTCAGATTGCTAAAGACAAGAATATGGTGTTCAAACGTCCCTAAAGTTCAGCACCATATAACGCTTCAGCTGCAGCTTTAGACCCATAGAGTTCCTAGGGGGCAGATAACGATTCAAAAAGAAAATCTAACGATGCTATCGCCTGACCATAATTAGGCAGTCTTGTAGCCTAAGGAATTTATCAACCCCAAAATGGGAGATGCAGGGTGTATCCCAATTTTTTTTTCTAAAAAAGTAACTAAGCATGTTTAGCTACACAGTAATGAACAGACATTTCATCTGCTTGCAAACTATTCATAACCGTTTACGTTCAAATATTTTTATTGGTATAAGATACAGTAGCAAGGTATCTCCCATATAACAGTGAGGCAGCATTTTCTTGAGACTTTGTATCTGTGATAACAACTGTAGGCGAAAAAACTAAAGTAAAAGTATAAGAAAAACAACCAGCCTCCCCCCAACCCTGCCCCTGGAGCACCCATGTTTGATCAGTATGTTAAGTAAGAAGACATCTGTGTGTGGCCCTTTGAGGTCCACTGGTCACTGTGCTTGAGCAGGCTTGTCCATGGGTCGCAGGAGCCCAAGGTATTTAGGGCAGGACAGTCCCCTAAATTCACTAGAGAGGAGTGCAAAAAGCAGGCCCCAAATCTCTTGAAAAGGTTCTCCCTGTGCAGTAAGGTTCAAGGTTAGCTTCTCCATGCCCAGCACACGCCACAACTGATGTATCCACCCCATATGAGCAGGTAGAGTATCAGTGCCCCAGTGCGAAAGTATGTTCTGGATGGCAGCCCCCGGGGCCAAACCTATTAATCGCCCTCTGTGTGATTTTAGAGGATATGCAAGGGCATTGGGCATCCTTAAAAGGATATATGCCAAGAAGTGGGGGTGCTGTGTATCCAGGTAGAGGTCATGTCATCCAATACTTTCTCCCAGTAATGTGCCAGCATCAGGCAGCCCCACAGCAGATGTATTAGTGTGCCTAGGAATCCACAGTTTCTACAACACTGGAGTTAGTTTTATGGTTTCGCACCAGAGTGAAGTACCAATATGTGACACTTTTCATCGCAATTTCTATGCTAGACATATTTCTGGCTGTATGCCATGTCCTATAATATATCTCATCCCATTCCTTGGGTGTAAGGGATGTTCCAATCTCAGATTCCCAGCGTTTTTGCCCGAGGGATTTCGGCAGGGTGGGAGTCTGTTGCAAAAAGCCATATAGCTCCATAATAAGCCCTTTATCAGTAGATTTCAGCAAGAGCCATCTTTCGAATGCTGTGAGGGTCTCCTCAGGTATGTCGGGCAGTGTTATCCAGTGGTGGATTTTCAAATAGTGCATCCTTTCTGTCTCTGGGAGCGCATGGTCGGACTTTAATGTCTGAAAAGGGAGTGGGTCTTCCTCGTCGAAAAGTTGACCGATAGAACAGCATCCGAGTAATAGCCAGCAGCTGTAGGCAGCTGCATCCATGCCTGGTGTAAAGGACACGATGAGGGAAATGTGGGAAGCTCTTTGGTCCTACTCCCTCCCTACGCCCTCAGTGAGCAATACCGACCCAACGGCCGCTGGGAGTGTGTCAGAAATGGGACCTTCCACAAGGATGTGCCCGCAACTGCCTGGTCCATGAACAGTCATGCTTTTCAGACTCCTCCCTGGACCACCCCACTATGTAGCGGAGCTGGGCAGCTTGGAAGTATTGTAGAAGGTTAGGGATTCCCAGTCTCTTTGGGCCTAACTGAGGCCGTTTCCCAGCCCACACGAAGCTTTGAAATTCTCCCTGTAGGGGCTGGAGCATACCAGGAGGATGATCAACTGGTAAAGTTTGAAAGAGGTACAGGATCCTTGGCAGGACCGTCATCTTTGGAGCAGCAATACGACCCAGCCACGATTTTGGGTATAATTGCCATTGGGCCAAATTACATTGAACCCGCTGTAATAGCGAACAGTAATTAATGAGAGATGTATCTTTGATGGTGGGGACGATATGATGCCCCAGGTAAAGAATAGAGGTAGGTTTCCAATGTATTGGAAACCACTATTCTAAGAGGATCTGTTCCTCACGGGAAACTGATATTATAGAGAGCCTGGGATTTCTGGATATTAACACGGAAGCCAGATACCCTGCTGAAGGTTTCCATCTCGCATAAAAGGGCTGGAAGAGCCTCTCAAGGGTTGTCTAGTGATACCAAAACATCACTGGCATGTAAGGCCAGGGTGTACATCTCTCCGTCAAAGGTCACACCCATTATATCTGAATTTTCCTGAACCTGTTGAGCAAACAATATAGAGGGCGAATAGCAGGGGGCCAAAGGGCACCCTTGTCTGGTGCCCCAACAAATAGGGAATGGCGATGAGATATTGCCACTGACTCGTACCATCACCAATGGCTGGTTATAGGTGCTGTGTATGCAGCATAGGAACCAGGGGACGAGGCCAAAGTGAGCAGTGTCACTGTCAGATAAGGCCAGTTCACCCTGTCAAACGCTTTCTCTAAGTCGATGGCCAGGAGCATAATGTCCCGATGTGAGCCATCTGCTTTATCAATGAGGTGGAGAATGTGTTTCGTGTTATGTCCGCATTGTCTATGTTGCACAAAGTCACACTGGTCCAGAGCTATCAATCCCGGCAGAAGTGGGTTCAAGCGTTTAGCTAAAATGCCAGTGAGAAGTTTGATATCAATGTTGAGTAATGATATTGGTAGGCAAGACCTGCACTGCAACGATGGACGCCTCCAACATGGAGGGTGCGATTGTGTCCGGGCCTGTGATTGCATTAAAATAGTGCGTCAAACTGGGTGTCAGGAGCGAGCAAAAAACCTGATAAAATGCTGATGGGAATCCGTCCAGCACCGGTGCCATCGCCGATATGACCTCCTATATTCTAATAAGGCTCTCCAAGGTTGTCGCCTGGTCCAATGTCAACTGGGCAGTGCGGACTCCTTTGAGGTAAACCTCTGGTGCGTCCCCCATCATGCCGTCCTGCGAGTACAGGTTTTCGAAAAAATGGCAAAAGGTGGAGGCAATGAGCATCTCTTGTAATAAAGAGGCATCTAGTGACTTAAGGGAGTCCACCCCCTCTGACTGTCTCTTGGCTCGGAGACGTTTCGCTAGTAGGCGACCACATCTATTTCCCCATATATAGAAGGAGTGGTGTAATCTAAGTAAGGTTTACTCCGCTCTAATCTGATCTAACCCTGCTACCTGTATACATGTGCTTTAAGCTGTCACTTGACAAGTGGTGTACCCATACGTTTGTAGATGCTCTCTAATTTCAGTACCTGTTGGCTCAATACTTCCTTTTTCTCCTTTCTGAGCTTATTATCTGCTGTATTAATCGCTATGAGTTTCCCTCTAATGATAGCTTTGAGGGCCTCAGAGAGAAGGGAGCCAGAGACACCTGGGTAGTCATTTAGGGGCCAGATGTAGCAAAAAAGCAATTTGCGACTTGCAAATTGCGAGTCCCTGCGACTCGCAATTTGCAAGTCGCAAATGCCTCAGACACCGACTGCAACTCGCAATGGGGTCGCAATGACCCACCTCATGAATATTCATGAGGTGGGTCGCAAATTGTGGCCCCATTGCGAGTATAGGCACTCGCTAACATGGAGGCCTGCTGACGTCAGCAGACCTCCATGTTAGCAACCTGCTTTTAAATAAAGCAGTTTTTTTTATTTTAAATGTAGCCCGTTTTCCCTAAGGGAAAACGAGCTGCATTTCAAAAAATCCGAAACCTTTTGTTTCGGTTTTTTCAGGGCAGGGAGTGGTCCCTTGGACCACTCCCTGCCCTGAAAAAATGTTTTGGGGTCCAGTCTCAAACTGGAAGGGGTCCCATGGGGACCCCTTCCAATTTGCGAGTGGGTTACCATCCACTTGAAGTGGATGGTAACTGCGACTCCATTTGCGACCGCGTACACGGTCGCAAATGGAGTTGCATACCACTGCGACTCGCAAATAGGAAGGGAACACCCCTTCCTATTTGCGATTCGGAAATGCATTTTGCGAGTCGGTAACGACTCGCAAAATGCATTTCTGCATAGGAAACACGCATTTGCGAGTCGCAAACGGCAGATTTTGCCGTTTGCGACTCGCAAAGTGTTTCCTACATCTGGCCCTAGGTTCCAGGAATCTCAAAATGGCCTGTTCTATTTGTTTCACAACTGCAGGTCTTTGCAAAAGTGTTTCATTCATTCTCCAAGGATGAATCGTCCTCTGGGGAGGAGGGAGCTGGAGATACAGGGACACTGCCAAATGGTCAGATAGGCAACTTGGTTCTATAGCAATGTCTGTGAGGAGGTTCTGAATGTCGGTGGTCCCCAGGAAGTAATTCAGTCTAGCATATGTTTTGCGGGCATGAGAATAAAAGGTATAGTCCCGGGAAAGGGGATGATATTCACGCCATAAAACTCTAAGGCCTAGTTCCCTCACCCATCGAGCCCCCTCTGTGGAAACCTCCCCAGTTGCTTCTGATTGTTGAGCCGACCTGTCCATCTCGTTATGTAAAACCAGGTACAGATCCCCACCCAGCAACATCAGTTTGTCTTGAGTGACCATCACCTCTGCCAGGGTTTGTTTAAGAAATATTTCTTGGCTCTCGTTTGCTGCATATATAGAGCCCACCACAATTGACTAATTAGCTATGTGTACTCTACGTGCTGAGGACCTTTCCTTGGCCTCAAAACCCTTGTCTCCTACCTTACCCTGGAATGAACAGGAGGCTAACAGGGCCATGCTCACTGTCTTAGTATCTGCTGAGGATAAATATCGATGAGGAAAGGCCCTGGATCTTAGCCTTTGGCATTCCCCGGGAAGCAAGTGTGTCTCTTGTAAAAGGCACAGGTCTGCTCCTGAGTGTTCCAGATATTATAGGATCGAATGGCGCTTAGTTGGATTGTTGAGACCCTTGACATTAGGGGTAATTATTTTTAAGTTAGCGTGTAGAAACCAAGGGAAAGCTAATTCTATGGTGTCCGGTCGACCTACGGTCTATAGTGAATAGATTTCGCTCATATATCCAGGTTCGCCCCCAGTGATAGTGGATCTGATAGTGGTGTATCATCATTGAGTGTAGATGTGCTCTCTGCCCTACATGAAAAAGAAACCCCCAACATGGCATGAACAACACAAAAACCAGGAAATAATGCTGGACTTGTCCAGTATTGTCTCTGTGTGCAATGTGGTAGTTAGGACCATAGTCCCCCATAGGTACGCTATACCTCACTTATGGTCCCTCCGCCGCCCGCTCCAGCCCATGCTATCCATGTCTAATCTGCTACTGGGCTGTGCAATACAGTCCAGTGGTGTTTCACCCTTTGGCCTCCCCGAATCTAGCACCGCTCATGCCTCTTTGTCTCTGGATCTGGACAGTGGGTGCCCGGCGATGACCTCCAGCTCCTCCGTTTGGAGCATTTTTAATTTCTTCGGTCTTCCTGTGAGGCTGGCTGGTCCATATCTGAGGGGTGCTCTATCAGCAGGGCCCTGCAGGCCGCCACCAAGGAACGATGTTGGTGTACTTTTCCTTCCAGGCGGAAGATGAGGTAGAACTGGTGTCCCCAGGAGTAGGCTATTCCCTTTTCCCAGAGGTGTGTAGAAATCAGTTGAGACTCCATCCTTTTGTGCAAAGTGATCATTGCTAAGTCTTGATATAGGAGTAGAGTATGTCCTCAAAACTTCAGTGGGTGGGAATCTGTGGCCTTGCGTAAAAGTAGCTCTTTGAGTTGAAAGTCATGGATGCAGGCCTCAATATCAGCTGGCCATGAGTTCCCATGGTGCGGTAGGCCAACCCTGTGGACCCAATCAACATGAATGTCTTTTTCAGGTGGCATCTCTAAAAGCTGGAGGAACGGGGCCTTGACGTAAGCAGTTATGTCCCACTATTTGGTGCCCATCAGGGCCTCCCAATCCTGATGTTTTTCCTTTGGGACCAGTTTTCAAAGTTCTCCACATAGGCTTGTAGGTCGATTTGCTGCTCACGGAGATGAAGGACTTCTTGATGGAGTAGTTCTATTTCCTTGTCTCGAGTAGACTAGTGGTCCTCCAGGGTGGAAACTCTGTCGCCTATCTCCGCCACCTCGCGTCTGACCTCTTTCAGATCCTATGAAAGACCCCTTTTCACCATTTGCAAGTCTTCCCAGAGAGAAGCAAAGAAGGCTTCCAGGAAAGGGTGCATTCCTTGGTCCTCCCCTCTGTCTCCATCTGGTTGTTGTTCACGCTCGGGGGTGGGAGTGAGGTCCGTCCACCATCTTGCTGGCAGGGGGTTTTGATAGCATCTCCTTCAGAGTATGGTCCTTCTTGGTGTGGGCCGTCGCCATGGTGTTCTGAGAGCACAGGCGCCCCCTTGTTTCTTTCTAGACTGCGATGTAGGGCCCAGAAGTGCTCTATATGCTGCCAGGAAGCAGGGGCATGAATCTTCTCCCAGCACAGCCCATCTCCTCTCGAGCAGCGGGCATATCATTCAGATGGGCAGCAGCTGCAGGTGTGGTCAGGAAGCCTGTCCATTAACAGCAGCCACTCCAGCAGACCACAGTGCAATCTCGTCCCACCAGTGTCCATATTGTGGTTGTGGCATGGGCCCATGGGCCTTGGTCCTGGCTCCCCCAGAATGGCAAGATTAGATGCTGGTTCCCTGTCCACACTGACAGGAAGGCCCAGACTGGGCAAAAACAAAGGGGCAGCTCAGAAAAAGTCCTTGAGGGGCGAGCACAGGATGGCCCCCAATATGTATTGATTCAGTGGCTGTCTCCCATGGGTAGTGGTACTGTCGTTGTTCCAGAGTGATGGGCAAGACCACATTTCTCTGTAGGCTCATGCACAGGGCAAGCGTCTGCATGGGTGTCCACTGCCAGGCACCGATCCAGTGGCTGCCGCTCTGTTTGCATGGGTGGAGGTCACCTCTTTCCAGCTGCCTTCTGGTCCCCAGGGCCACCAGCTAGATGGGATTGCAGGCCTCAACTCCCATGACGCAGGCACCTTGAGTGCGGATTGGACATCCCTCTGACCCCCTATTCACCTCTTCCTGGCTCTGGCAGGCCTGCTGGGTATCGCGGTCTATGCCGTCCAGGGTCCCGTGGGCAGTCAAGCCTTTATTTTAGCCCCTCTCTCGCTGTTGGAGATCACCGTCACAGCCCTACCTTACGGGCCACACGTCAGACGCCTTGGGTCTGCTTTGGGTGAGGAGGGCAGGGCCATAAGCTAGATCAACCACGTTGTGTGGCTGCCATTTGCACTTTGACCAGCCACGGCCCCCAATTCAGGCTTTTCTATTGTTCAGGGCCCACAGTGAGCTCCCTCAGTATCTCCCTGGGCTTTGCCCTATCAGCGTGAGGTGCCACTGGTGTTGGCACCGCCAGATCTACTCGCTAACCACAGGGCTTATGGTGGTGGGGACGGAGGGACTCAATAGAGCATCCTATCTGTCTGCCATCTTGGACCCGCCTACATACCCTTTAATGTTAATGAAGTTTATAACAAACATTGACCCCAATATAACACCATAAATATGGAGGGACAGATTCATCTACATTTCACACAACTCCGCGAAGAATGGCCTTCAAAGCCTTGCATGAAAGGGGGACATTAGAAATGCACTTTAATAACAAAGATATGGTGCATTTACACTGCCTCCTTGCACTGGCACACTGTATGCTGCCATGAGCCAATGCAGGCTGTGTTACAGGCAGGATTGTTTTTGTGCAGGAAGGAACACCTTACTACACAAAAACAATTCCAAAAGGTAATTTCCTTTTTTCTGTATGTGATGCGGATTACATGACACACAGAAAAAGGAAGAAATTAGGGGAAATAAAGATATTTCTCTTTGTAATACCTGGACTTGGGAGGTGTACCATTTTGAAGCATTCCCATGTTTGTAACTCTTTGTAATTCTAGGTATGCACCAAAATCCTTGGATCGATGTGTGGGAACGCCCACATACCACCCATGGAAGGCCCCAGTACTGCAAGGTAGCACAAGGTGGCTTTGTGTGGCATAGTAAATCCCACTAAAGGCTTGTGTTGCCCTTTAGAAGACTTGCATCACACAAGGGCAGCATATGTCCTTGGTAAATCTGTCCTTAAGCCTACAGATTTTGAAGGCGAGATCACTCAAATGGGAACAGAATGGTAGCATCCACTGTATCCTGGGATTCTCATCACCAGGCTCCCTGGTGCATGCAGGATTGGACAGTGATGGTGAGCGACCCTTGACCCTAGGGTAGGTCGCTTCCCCCGCCGCTGCAGCTCCACCTGCCCAGGCCCCTGCCACCTCCAGCAGACCGTAAGTGCTCCTTTGCACTCTCCCCTGTCCAGCTCCTCGTTTTAATTCTGTCTTCTGTGCTCTTTGTCCAGCTCCTCGTTTTTCTTCTCTGTCTTCTGTGCTCCTTGTCCAGCTCCTCGTTTTTTCTTCTGTCTTCTGTCTTCTGTGCTCTTTGTCCAGCTCCTCTTTTTTCTTCTGTCTTCTGTGCTCTTTGTCCAGCTCCTTGTTTTTTCTTCTGTCTTCTGTGCTCTTTGTCAAGCTCCTCGTTTTTCTTCTGTCTTCTGTGCTCTTTGTCCATCTCCTTGTTTTTTTCTTCTGTCTTCTGTGCTCTTTGTCCAGCTCCTCGTTTTTTATTCTGTCTTCTGTGCTCTTTGTCCAGCTCCTCGATTTTTCTTCCTTCTTCTGTGCTCTTTGTCCAGCTCCTCGTTTTTTCTTCTGTCTTCTGTGCTCTTTGTCCAGCTCCTCGTTTTTTCTTCTGTCTTCTGTGAATTTCCCAATTTTCTCTCTTTTTTCGGCCTCCCGCCCCCCGCCCTCTGCTGTCCCGCCGCTGCCACCCGTACGGCCCCGCCCCCGCTCCCCATTCGTCGCCCTCCCTCCCGCCCCCAGCTGAGCCCTCCTCCCCCCCACCTCCCTCTTATGGCGCCCGCTGCGCGGCAGAGACAGCGACCCTTGACCCTAGGGTAGGTCGCTTCCCCCGCCGCTGCAGCTCCACCTGCCCAGGCCCCTGCCACATCCAGCAGACCGTAAGTGCTCCTTTGCGCTCTCCCCTGTCCAAGCTCCTCGTTTTTCTTCTGTCTTCTGTGCTCTTTGTCCAGCTCCTCGTTTTTCTTCTGTCTTCTGTGCTCTTTGTCCAGCTCCTCGTTTTTCTTCTGTCTTCTGTGCTCTTTGTCCAGCTCCTTGTTTTTTTCTTCTGTCTTCTGTGCTCTTTGTCCAGCTCCTCGTTTTTTCTTCTGTGTCTGTGCTCTTTGTCCAGCTCCTCGTTTTTACTTCTATCTTCTGTGAATTTCCCCACTTTCTCTCTTTTTTCGGCCTCCCGCCCCCCGCCCTCTGCTTTCCCGCCGCTGCCACCCGTACAGCCCCGCCCCCATTCGTCGCCCTCCCTCCCGCCTCCCGCCCCCAGCTGACCCCTCCTCCCCCTACCTCCCTCTTATGGCGCCCGCTGCACGGCTGCGCCTTTGGCGCGCCAAAGGCAAGCCCGTCTGCGCCCATCTGCGCCTGGACCGCGCCCAGCACCAGAACCCCTGGCCCCAAGCGCTCCCAAAACCCCCAGCACTTCTACGACGCCACCTCCCTCCACGCACTCAGCCCGGGACGTACTACAACCTGCTACCAAGCCAGCCCGAAGCGCACTCAAGGTCCCTTCGCCTGTCAAACCTGCAAGCATACCATCCACCGCGACTGCACCCCGTCCACCAGCCCACGTGCCAACAACCACCTCAAGTGCATCCTCATCAATGCACGCTCCGTCCACGAGCACGCCATTGAACTATGGGACCTCCTGCACTCTACCGCACCTGACGTCGCCTTCATCACTGAGACCTGGATGAACGCTTCATCGGCCCCCGACATCGCCATAGCCATCCCCGACGGCTACAAGATCACCAGGTAAGACCGCACCAACCAAGTCCGAGGAGGAATCGCCATCATATACAAGAGCTCCATCAACGTCACCACCTCCACCGAAGACACCCCCCTCGCCGCCGAACACATGCACTCCCAGATCCACACCGACCCCAGGACCACCCTCAGAGGAACTCTCATCTACAGGCCCCCTGGACCACGCGCCCTATTCAGCGAATCCATCACAGACTTCATCTCCCTGCACGTCCTAGCCTCGCCAGACTACATCCTACTCGGAGACCTGAACTTCCACCTGGAGCAGAACAACGACACCAACACCACCACCCTGCTCGACAACCTCGCCAACCTCGGGTTCAAGCAACTGGTGAACACCCCCACCCACATCGCTGGACACACGCTCGACCCCATCTTCTCTGCCAGCAACCACGTATCCTTCAGCCACTCCTCCGAAATACACTGGACCGACCACAGATGTGTCCACTTCACCTTCAGACGGAAGACTCTCCACTTTCGCACACAACCTATCTCACGCAGACTTGGGAACAAAATCTCCACAGAACAGCTACTCTACACTCTCAACCACAACCAACCTACCATCCCCTCCGATGCCAACAACGCAGCCCTCAGCCTCACACAGTGGATCACCAACTGCGCTGACAACCTCGCCCCTCTCAGACGCCTCCCAAGACAGACCAGCACCAGGAAACCTCAATGGTTCACAGACGCCCTCAAAGAATCCAAGAAAACCTGCCGTACCCTCGAGAAAGCCTGGCGCAAAGATCACACCACAGAAAACATGTCAGCCCTCAAAATCGCCACCCGCGAACACCACCAGCTGATCCGCGCCACCAAAAAAGCATCCTTCAAAGAGAGACTGGACAAGAACACCCACAACAGCAAAGAGCTCTTCAACATCGTCAAAGAGCTCCCCAATCCCAACGCCAGCTCCAACTCCATCACGCCCTCACAAGAACTCTGCAACTCCCTCGCTACCTTCTTCCATCGAAAGATCACCGACCTACACGACAGCTTCGGTCCACAGATCCCGCCGACCACCACGGAACCCACAGCCCCAGCCGTCACCCTGGACACCCATCAGCGCCGAAGAGACCAAAACTACCATGACCACCATCCACTCCGGTGCCCCCTCGGACCCTTGCCCACATTACATCTTCAACAAAGCCGACGCCAGCATCGCCCCCTATCTCCAGACCATCATCAACAACTCGTTTGCATCTGCCACCTTCACCGAGAGCTGGAAACACGCGGAAGTCAACGCTCTCCTGAAGAAACCCACGGCGGACCCCAGCGACCTGAAGAACTTCCGCCCCATCTCGCTCCTCCCCTTCCCTGCCAAAGTCATTGAGAAGGCCGTCAACAAACAACTGACCAACTTCCTCGAAGACAACAACCTGCTCGACCCCTCCCAATCCGGATTTCGGGCCAACCACAGCTCGAAAACCACCCTCATCGCAGTCACCGATGACATCCGAACCCTGCTGGACAACGGAGAAACAGCCGCCCTCATCCTCCTCGACCTCTCAGCTGCCTTCGACACCGTCTGCCACTGCACCCTAATAACCCACCTCCGCTGGTATCCAAGGACAGGCCCTGGACTGGATCGCCTCTTTTCTCTCTGACCGCTCCCAAAGAGTCTACCTCCCGCCTTTCCGCTCGGATCCCACCGAGATCATCTGCGGCATCCCACAGGGCTCCTCACTCAGCCCTACTCTCTTCAATGTCTACATGACCCCCTCGCACGCAAACACAACATCAACATCATCTCCTACGCCGACGACACCCAGCTGATACTCTCCCTCACCAAAGACCCAGCCACCGCCAAAGCCAACCTAAAGGATGGAATGAAAGACGTTGCAGAATGGATGAAGCTCAGTCGCCTGAAGCTGAACTCAGACAAGGCGGAAGTCCTCATCCTCGGAAACTCCCCGTCCGCCTGGGATGATTCCTGGTGGCCCACGGCCCTGGACACCGCACCGACCCCCTCAGACCACACACACAACCTCAGATTCATCCTGGACCCCCTTCTCACCATGACCAAGCAAGTCAATGCCGTCTCGTCTTCTTACTTCCTCACACTCCGCATGCTCCGAAAGATCTTCCGCTGGATCCCCGCTGACACCAGAAAAACTGTGACCCACGCCCTCGTCACAAGCCACCTGGACTACGGTAACACCCTATACGCAGGAATCACCGCAAAACTTCAGAAACGTCTTCAGCGAATACAAAACGCCTCTGCACGCCTCATCCTCGACGTACCCCGCCACAGCCACATCTCCGCCCACCTGAGACACCTGCACTGGCTACCCGTCAACAAAAGGATCACCTTCAGGCTCCTCACCCACGCACACAAAGCGCTCCACAACAAGGGCCCCGAATACCTCAACCATCGCCTCACCTTCTACACGCCCACCCATCAACTTCGATCCACCAGCCTCGCTCTCGCCGCCGTCCATGCCTATTTTACTTTTTAGTTAGTCTAACTTAGCCTGAGATAGAGGCATTTTCCAAATTATTTTTTTGTCTTTTCCTTTGACTTTTGCCTGCATGTGTTAGCCCGCTAACACACATGCTTGCCCTAATTTGATTAGTAGTAGGGAGAACCTATGTCCCACTCCCTGACTTTTGAATCTTTGTAATTGATTTGACTGATGTGTGTGCAGTCTGAATTGAAGCATGTTTCTGTCTCACAAGTGATTGTTTTGTTAATATGCATTATTCTTCTAGAATGTCTAATGGTGATGATGCTGAGTAGATTAAACTTGTTTCATAGATTTGTCAGCCTATGGTGTTCATTTATCTTTACAATCTGACTCTATGTCAAGACGTGGAGGTGAGGATTAGGCTTTACTTTCCTCACTTTATTTCATCCAGCAGGCATTCAAATGAACGATAACAATCAACAAACTACATTTCCCATGAGTCCTTGGGAAAGAAAATAAACAAAACACAATGTCCAATCACAGTGCCGTCCTCCACACATAAGAGTCCTGAAGGTCTTCCTCCTTCCTCTTTCTTCACTGTTCCAGCAGCTGGCAGATAAGTGTTTCTCTTTCTATTGCTAATACTGCCCTCTGTCACTGCAGCAGTGATACCAAACGGAATGCAGTGTCTCTGCTTCGGTATCTGCCACAGGCAGACGAGAGGTCAACTGTTTGTGATTCATTTGTTTTGCTTTTTCCAACAGCGCAGGAGCGTTTCACATCTCCTACGTGGCTGCAGTGATCCATTTGCCAGCTCCAATGTGCAGCATTGTCTTTGACCGCTATGGGGCCCACTCACAGCTTCTAAGATATCGCGGGCATAACCTCACGCCGTCACGTCACTTTCACTCTCTGACAGGAGTGACGTGCATCTGGCCACATTCTCAAGCAGGGGCTGTACATCTTTGGTATTAAGAGTCTCCACCTGGTGACTGAACAGCCGCAACGTGGGTGAGACACATTGGCTAATTAATTGGGACTCGTCCCAAGCGGCTCCTCCTTACCCAAGTTTATTGGGTGATTGTCCCAAACCCCATCAGGAGGCTTCTCAGACGTTTTCTCTCCGAAGGGCTTTGCCCTGCATCACTGTACCCTCACCACTTAGTCTTTGTTCCTCCAAATACATGTATTAGGGCTTTACCCTGCATTACTATTTCCCTGACATCTGTGGCCTGGTTTCTCCAATTACATGTTCCACCTGTGGAGTACACAAAGTTTATCTTGACAGCATTATGGGGCATTTTGAGGAATACAAATCCTATATGGAAGAGCAGGGTATTACCTACCTCCCCATAGATGAGCAGTTTTGCCAAGGTGATGGATACTTCCATCTTCAAGATGGTAACCCAACTGGTGGTGCCCTTGGAGAGGAAAATTGTACAACTTCAGTCATAATGCCCAAAACCCCTTGGCCAGAGGAAAGACTCCTCAGGGCCTCAGGCCTCAGAACCTCCAGTTCAGCCTATAAAATCCCAACCCAGAGGCCAAGTGTAAACACACTGATGATATGGGTATTGATCTTGATGCCTTTGCGTGTCTAAAGAAGGTCTTTAACACATCCCAGTCCCCTTCTAAGGAGCAAGCCATCCAGGCACTTCAGGAGTCCCCTTCTCCCCCTTTCCTGATGACCCCACGGATGGGAAAGATTCTCCCAGTACCTCGGGTGGTGATGTGGATCCAGTACACCATGGTGCCTGTCCTCTAAAGACCAAGTACCAGATGATGCCCCTAATGGGCCCACTAGCACTCCCAACCCTGAACCTGACATGCTGGACCCTTATAACCTTTTGCATCCCTGGTCCTCAGAATGGTGCCTGGCTCCCAAGGAAGTGTCTTACATAGCGGGTTGCCTACAAAAGCCCTTAGACAAGGAGGTCAGGGTCTGCCTCTGGGCGGAGTGCCCTAGACCCTCTATGCAAGTCAAGGTATTGCTTACCTTAGAAATTGAGTCCAAGATGGCCATTTTCTTAGCAAAATTAATCAAGTATCCCAAGAAAGGGATAGATTGGTCCTGGTGTTCCTCCCACAACAAGCTTTTGGATGTGGCAGGACCTTTAGCTAAAATTTTAGATATGGCGGAAGGTGCTGAGGCATCCGGTTCCTTGATTTCCCCAGACACTCTGTGCAACTGGGCTCAAAGGGCTATTACATTTTTAGGTAATACTAACTGTGCCATTTCGACAGAACCCTGAAGGCCATTCCTAAACAAGATAAATTTGAAACTTGGGGATCTAGCCACTTCTGAAGAGGGTCCTGTAGCCCAAGGGAAATTGTTTGGGGACCTATTGGTCTGGGAACTGGGCACATTTGTAAATACATTCACTTCCTTGGACAAGGCCCAGTCTTCCATTAAACGGGTCTTCACACCACGTGTTTTTGCCTCAGCCAGTTATGGTAGGGGGCACTCGACTGGTGGCGCCTTCTCTCAAGCCTCTGCTCAAGGTGCGAATCCCCACAGGCGTCAGTAGTAGGACGCTTCCAGATTCTGAAACCTTTACCCCACAAGAAGCCGGGGTGGCTCCAGGGACCCAAGTGCCACCATCACTACCCAAGGTAAGAGTGCAAGACTCAGAGGGGTTAAGACTTGGTGGCAGATTGTGGCAATATTTTTATGCTTGGGAGAATCTATCATGAGATGCCTGGGTTTTACAGACTGTTGTGTGGGTCATTCTGAGCTTGGCGGGCGGCAGGAGCCGCCCGCCAAGCGGGAACCGCCAGAATACTGCTGCGCGGTCAAAAGACCGCCGCGGTTATTCTGAGTTTCCCGCTGGGCGGGCGGGTGACCGCCAGAAGGCCGCCCGCCCGCCCAGCGAGAAACCCCTTCCCACGAGGATGCCGGCTCCGAATGGAGCCGGCGGAGTGGGAAGGGTGCTACGGGTGCAGTTGCACCCGTCGCGATTTTCAGTGTCTGCTATGCAGACACTGAAAATCTTTATGGGGCCCTGTTAGGGGGCCCCACGACACCCGTTACCGCCATCCTTTTCACCGCCAGGAACAGGATGGCGGTAAGGGGGTTGGAATCCCCATGGCGGCGCTGCCTGCAGCGCCGCCATGGAGGATTCCCTAGGGCAGCGGGAAACCGGCGGGACACCCATGGGAGCGCCTGTTGGCGGTGCTCCCGTCATTTTAGCCCTGGCGGTCGTCGACCGCCAGGGTTAGAATGACCCCCTGTGAAGGATTTTCAGATAGAGTTTTATGGGACTCCTTTTCAACCCCAGAGACCAAATCCACTTTTTTTCCTTTGGAACAATAGCAGCTTGTGGACCAGGAAATAGCTCCCAACCGGATTTGGTTATTGAATCAGACACCGGCAGTTTGAGCTGGGAAGCATGCTGTAGAGATTTTTCCACAGTAGAAAGGTGGTCTTCTGCAGAACAGACACTTCATATAAATTACCTGGAACTCATGGCAGGTACCTTCGCTGAAAAGTGTTAGACAAAGGGCAAGGTGCACTGTTTTGTCCTTCTCAAATTGGATAATGTTGCCGCAGTTCGATAAATCAATCATCTGGCCAGAACTCAGTCAAAGACCCTGTCGGACCTAGCTCGATCATTCTGGGAATGCTGCCTAGCACATCAGATCTCTGTGTTAGCGGAACACCTCCCGAGGAAGACCAATCAAGTGGCGGATTGGCACTCCCGCCATTGGAAGGACTTCAGTCTGTAGATGATTCACCCAGAAGTATTTTGGCAACTACAGGAACATGGGTTCCTTCTCCATAGGCCTCTTTGCCTCTCGTCCGGACTTTCAGCTGGCCCAGTATTGTAGCTGGCGCCCGGACTCCAATGCTACATTCTGCAATTCCTGTCTCCTTGATTGGTATGCATTTCCCCCGCTTGCAGTGATGAGATTATCCACTCAGGTCTGGAGGCAGAAGGCGGATCTGGTTGTTATCACCCGATTTGGAGATCTCATGTTTGGTTTCCAGCTCTGATGTTACTTTCGTGGGATTTTCCAATCCCTCTACCTCTGCTTTCGGATCCTTTCCGGGATCCCCTGGGAAACCTGCATCACGTAGTCCTAGACGGCTCCCTGCATGTTATAGTTTGGCTGATTACAGGGAACGCTGGAAAGTCCTGGGCATTTTGCAGGAGGCTGCCTCCTTACTCACCAGAGCCTGGCCAGATAGCACAAATAAGAGATACCACTCAGTCTGGTCTTGATGGCTGCGTTGGTGTCTACTACGCTAGTTGGATCCCTTGGGAGCAAAGATTTCCACACTTTAAACTTTTTGGCGGCCCTAGCCTCTGAAGGACTAGCATACAGAACGATCAACATCTTCCGCTCTGTGATTTCAGTAGGTGGTCATCCGGTTGACTGTCACCCTGTGGGAGAACATCCCTCAGTTTGTAAATTTCTACAGGGTATCAAGTTGTCAGTTTCCCCCGGACCGCAGTATTCCAGATGATGGGACATGAATCAGGTTCTCAATCTGTTTAAGTCATGGCCCTCTAACAAAAACCTCTCAAGGAAACAGCTATCTTCCAAGTTGGCTACTCTGTTATGTCTTATTTCTTGCCAAAGAGTTTCAGACTTGAGAGCTCTGGATATAACAGGTAGAGAGTGTACCCCTCAAAGGGGTTACTTACCAAAGTGCTCATTGAACAAAATATATTTCAAAAGTGGTGCCTTATCCAACGTTTCCTGGGGTTCCCAAATGATGGCCCTCATTACAACATTGGCGGTAAATTCTGCTTACCGCCGTGCAGAAGACCGCCAACACACCGCTGCGGCCGCGGAATTCTGCCACAGCTATTATGACCCACAGCTCGAAATCAGCCAAAATCCAGACACCCACACAAGTCCGCCACACCAAAGGTCAGGGATAAACTGGCGATAGCAAAACCTCCACCATCATACCAACAGGAATACACCCACACTATCACAACCCACGAATCCACTCAGCAGTCTTTCAACTGCGGTAAACCATTGGCGGTACACTACCACATTGGACAATTCCTAATACACACACCTGATACACATACACACACCACTCCCACACACCCACACCACTATAAAACACCCGCCCACATCACCCACAAACCCTTACTACCTAAAATAGTGACGAAGGCCAGAGAGACAGCACAGCAAAGACAACAAGACAACACCACCTCCACGCACAAAGCACCACACACCCCTAAACATCACCCCACACATCACAACACACATCCCCTCACACATCACTCACACCGCCCCATGGCACCGCAAAGACACCCCAGGGTTTCTGAGGAGGAGCTCAGGGTCATGGTTGAGGAAATCATCCGGGTAGAGCCACAGCTATTCGGATCACAGGTGCAGCACACCACCATAGCTAGGAAGATAGAGCTATGGCGCAGAATCGTGGACAGGGTCAACGCAGTGGGACTGCACCCAAGAACACGGGATGACATCAGGAAGATGTGGAACGACCTACGGGGGAAGGTGCGTTCCGTGGTCTCAAGACACCAGATTGCAGTACAGAGGACTGGCGGCGGACCCCCACCTCCTCCCCCACAACTAACAACATGGGAGGAGCAGGTCTTGGCTCTACTGCCTTGCAGGAGTAGCAGGAGGAATGGACTCTGGTATGTTAAATCTTTAACTACTTCATCCCCCACCCTACTTGCATGCTAACACCTACCCCCACCCTCACCCCCATCACTCCAACTCCTCACAAATGTCCACTATCACAAACCACACACCCCAACACCAAGCCCTGCATGCAACACCAAAGTATGGACACCCATCACCAATGCATGTCCACTGCACATACCCACACAGACCCCTAAACAATTAGCACACAAGGTCCTACACAGGAATGCAACCACTGGGGTACAGGGTCACCCACCCATTGCACACCATGCCACACACAGATACTAAAACTATGCCTTTACACCCCTGCAGGACCCCTACCCAACGTCACCGGACAGGAGGTTCCAGACATGTCCACTCCCCCCACAGAAGAGGCCCACAGTGATGACAGCAGTTCTGTCCAACTGGATCTAGATGACCAGCCCGGCCCATCTGGGACCTTGAGACAGTTGGTTCCCCTCACACTGGCACAAGCCACAACAGAGCCTCCCCCCTCTGGAAACACCAGCACAGCACCCACCCAGCGGGCCCATACCTCTGTCCCCAGGACACGTCAAGCAGCAGTGTGTCCACCACTACAAGGAACCCAGCCTAACCCACCACCCCAAGAACAGCAGGGACCTGGGGGTAGTGTAAGTGGGCACACGGTTCAGGGGACAGAGGCCCAGGAACACAGGGGAACTGGGAGGGCTGCTGTGTGACAGGGGGAGGACAGGCCCAGGGAACCCACTCTCCACGAGGCCCTCTCCAACATCTGGGAGCCTACCACCATTCCCAGGAGACGATGGCAACGGTACTGGCCAAGTTTCAGGAGACCCAGCGGATGCAGGAGGAACAGTATTTGGGGTTCAGGGAGGAACTCAAATTTATCAATACCACCCTGGGCACCATTGTAGGGGTGCTGAAGGAACTCGTGAACACCAGGAGGGACACTGTGGCACCACAAGGGGCCCCTGACACTAGCCTGGACGATGAACTGACCACCTCTGCCGGCGCTAGTAGACAGGAGGCACCGCCACAGGACCACAACACTAGCACACCACCCCCTGCAGATGGAGAACCAACCCGCAAGCGGTCCCTGAGATCCAGGACAAAGACAGAGAACAATGCCAAGACCCCCGCCAAGAAATGAGACCACCCTGATTGTCATCCTTCTGTCCCACTTTGCCACCCTGTCCATCCATCAACGGCCCCAGCTCCACTTCCTATGTCCCTTTGGACAATGCACCTGTGAGACAAATAGACTGGACTCTGCCATGGACATTCCTCCACCATCACCCCTGCCCATTTTACAACCCTCTCCACTATTTAGCACTTAAATAAACACCCTTAAATCAGAAATCTATCTTGAGTCAGTCTGTGCTTTCACAAATGTGTATTTGCAATAACTGAGGGAAATAGCAATATCCATTGTATTGTCAACATACCTATGTCACACAGCTCTAGTCCATGAGGAAACATAGCAGAGGTCACACAGTGGAACCCACATCTGTGAAATCGAAAGGGAAAGTGACAAATCAGGGTCCATACACTGGGTGAAAGTGACAGACAGATGAGAGGTAGGACAAGCGTATCAGATGTAGCAGGCAGTGATGTCTTCTTACCTGTGTCTCACTGGAAGTATTGATGAATCACTGTGTTTCTGTTGTCGATATCCTCTTCTTCTGCTTCCTCTTCTTCACTGTCCATAGGCTCCACAGCTACCACAACACCTCCTTCAGGACCATCCTCCTGCAGAAAAGGCACCTGTCTTCGCAAAGCCAAGTTGTGCAGCATACAGCAGGCCACGATGATCTGGCACACCTTCTTTGGTGAGTAGAATAGGGAACCACCCGTCATATGGAGGCACCTAAACCTGGCCTTCAGGAGGCCGAAGGTCCTCTCTATAACCCTCCTAGTTCACCCATGTGCCTCATTGTAGCGTTCCTCTGCCCTTGTCCTGGGATTCCTCACTGGGGTCAGTAGCCATGACAGGTTGGGGTAGCCAGAGTCACCTGCAAATGTTGAGGGACAACTGTTAGTCACACACTAACCCATAAGGACAACCCCAGACCCAGACAACTATTCACTAGCCCATGTCCTGACCTAATAGCCACACACGGTGCCTCTGGAGTTGCCCCATCACATAAAGGATGCTGCTATTCCTCAGAATGTAGGCATCATGCACAGAGCCAGGAAATTTGGCATTCACATGGGAGATGTACCGGTCGGCCAAACACACCATCTGCACATTCATAGAATGGTTACTCTTCCGGTTTCTGTACACCTGTTCACTCCTGCGGGGGGACCAAGGCCACATGTGTCCCATCAATGGTACCTATGATGTTGGGGATATGTCCCAAAGCATAGAAGTCACCGTTCACTGTAGGCAAAGCCTCCACCTGAGGGAACACGATGTAGCTGCGCATGTGTTTCAGCAGGGTAGACAACACTCTGGACAACACGTTGGAGAACATAGGATGGGACATCCCTAATGCTATGGCCACTGTCGTCTGAAAAGACCCACTTGCCAGGAAATGGAGTACTGACAGCACCTGCACTAGAGGGGGTATCCCTGTGGGTTGGTGGATAGCTGACATCAGGTCTGGCTCCAACTGGGCACACAGTTCATGGATTGTGGCACGGTCCAGTCTGTAGGTGACAATTACATGTCACTCTTCCATTGTCGACAGGTCCACCAGCAGTCTGTACACCAGAGGATCCCGCCATCTCCTCACCTGCCCCAGCGGACGTGCTCTATGGAGAACAGCGAGCAGAGGGTCAGCCAACAATGAGGTATGAAAACACAACTTTATTGCACAAAGTTTTCAATACGCTATTGGCCTGTACCAACACTGAGGTACGAAAACACAACTTTATTGCACAAAGTTTTCAATACGCTATTGGCCTGTCTTAATGTGTAGGCCAATAGCGTATTGAAAACTTTGTGCAATAAAGTTGTGTTTTCGTACCTCAGTGTTGGCTGACCCTCTGCTCGCTGTTCTCCATAGAGCACGTCCGCTGGGGCAGGTGAGGAGATGGCGGGATCCTCTGGTGTACAGACTGCTGGTGGACCTGTCGACAATGGAAGAGTGACATGTAATTGTCACCTACATACTGGATCGTGCCACAATCCATGAACTGTGTGCCCAGTTGGAGCCGGACCTGATGTCAGCTATCCTGTCAGCTGTTCTGTATGCGCGTCATGGCAAGGGTAGGAAGGCGGGCCAATGCCTGTGACGGTCCAGACGTTATATTGTCTCCTTTTCCCCTGTACTATTCCTGTAGGTCAGCGCTCACCAGAAGAAGGATATTTGGCATGCCATCACCAAGGAAGTCCGGACCCTGGGGGTCCACCACAGACGGAGCACCCACTGCCAGAAAAGATGGGAGGACATTCGCTGCTGGAGCAAGAAGACCGCGGCGGCCCAGCTGGGGATGGCCTCCAAACGTGGGAGGGGTGCCCATCGCACCATGACCCCCCTGATGTTCAGGATCCTGGCGGTGGCGTACCCGGTGTTGAATGGGCACTTGAGAGCATCACAGCAGCCACAAGGGGGTGAGTACACTCTCATTCAGCTGAATGAGTGCGCATTGGAGGTGTCTGGGTGGGGGAGGTGGGCTGTGGGTACCCCTAGGCCAGGGTGAGTTTTGTAGGCAAGGTCCCTTCGTAAGGCAGGCCATGTGGCACCCCACCCCACCAGTGTTAAGAAACTACACCTAGTCAGGATCCTGTGACATTCATGTGTGCAGCAATTGGGCATAGGCCTTGTACCCCATGGCCCTGTGATAAATTAGGAAACTCTAAGTGCATGGTGTAGTGCAGAGGGCTGCTGTGTCTGTGGTGTCCGCCAACGGTAGCGGTATTGCATGCACTGAACATGTCTTTCTTCTGTCTCCCCCCCCTTTACGTGGTCTCCCTGTTCTTGTGTGCAATAGCATCATCAGGCGGAGGAGCCCACCTCCCAAAGCACACAAACGCAGTCACACACCCACCCAACAGCCATCCACCTCACGACAGCCTCCAGCCCATGCACCTTCACCCAAAGTCAGAAAACGTACACCTCCTACAACCACTACCTCTTCCTCCACTCCCAAACTCCCTCCATCTACCCGTCCCAGTGTGTCTAAAAAACATTTCCTCTTAAATGTTGACCTCTTCCCTACACCTCCCCCACCCCTTCTGTCCCCTAGGACACACCTTTCCAGGTCCCAACCCAGCACCTCAGCCACCACATCACCACGAACAGTGGTGCCAGCAGTAACCGGCTTCTGGAGTGCACCATCAGCAGGGCAGCCAGTGTGCCACGGAGCCAGAACACAGACAGTCCCCCACCTCAGAAACATAAGAAGTTGGCCTCAGCCCGGAGGGAGAAGGGCAAAACACCTGCCACCAAGGGCTCTCCCAGGACTACAGCTGGGAGTGGCAAGACAGCTGCCCCACCATCCAAGGTGGGGAAGGGGCAGAAAAAGAACAGGAAGTCGCCGCCAACCTGCACGGCGGACAAGACCGCCACCAGCACCGCTGCCAAAGACACCGCTGCCACCAGCACCTCTGCCAAGGACATCGCTGCCATCAGCACGCTCACTGAGCCACCCACCAGCAATGCAGGCCCATGAGCGCTGCAAGCACTGCTACTACTGAGGCCGCCTCAAGCACCGCCAGCGGCCACACCACATCATGCGCCAGTGGCACCACCGCAGACATGGCTGCCATTCCTAGTGGTCAGTCGTACGAAGCTGGTGGTCAGTTTCAGGGGCCTGGCCAGCTTCCATGTAGGCCCACCGTCAGTGGAGAAAGGCATCCACTACCTCAGTCCTTGGCAGGATGAAGCACTCTGGGAACAAAGCCCCCTCCAGAACCAGTGGAGACAGGCATCCATTACCGCTGTCCTTGGCAGGATGAAGCACTCTGGGCACAAAGGCCACTCCAGAACCAGTGGAGAGTTACATTCACTACCTCAGTCCTTGGCAGGATGAGGCACTCTGGGCACAAAGCTCCCTCCAGAACCAGTGGAGAAAGGCATCCACTACCTCTGTCCTTGGCAGGATGAAGCACTCTGGGCACAAAGCCCCCTCCAGAACCAGTGGCGAAAGGCATCCACTACCTCTGTCCTTGGCAGGATGAAGCACTCTGGGTACAAAGCCCCCTCCAGAACCAGTGGAGAGTTACATCCACTACCTCAGTCCTTTGCAGGATACAGCACTCTGGGCACAAAGCCCCCTCCAGAACCAGTAGAGAAAGGCATCCACTACCTCTGTCTTTGGCAGGATGAAGCACTCTGGGCACAAAGCCCCTTCTAGAACCAGTGGAGAAAGGCATCCACTACTTATGTCCTTGGCAGGATGAAGCACTCTGTGCACAAAGCCCCCACCAGAACCAGTGGAGAAAGGCATCCACTACCTCTGTCCTTGGCAGGATGAAGCACTCTGGGCACAAAGCCCCATCCAGAACCAGTGGAGAGTTACATCCACTGCCTCAGTCCTTGGCAGGATGAAGCACTCTGGGCACAAAGCCCCCTCCAGAACCAGTGGAGAAAGACATTCACTACCTCTGTCCTTGGCAGGATGAAGCACTCTGGGCACAAAGCCCCCTTCAGAACCAGTGGAGAGTTACATCCACTATCTCAGTCCTTGGCAGGATGAAGCACTCTGGGCACAAAGTCCCCTCCAGGACCAGTGGAGTAAGGCATCAACTACATCAGTCCTTGGCAGGATGAAGCACTCTGGGCACAAAGCCCCCTCCAGAAGCAGTGGAGAAAGGCATCTACTACCTCTGTCCTCAGCAGGATGAAGCACTCTGGGCACCAAGCCCCCTCCAGAACCAGTGGAGACTGTTATCCACTTGAGAGACTGTGGCTTTGCACTCCCCAGGATGCAGCAGTGGGCAAACCACCCACTGTAAAGACTTGTGAGACTGTGGCTTTGCACTCCCCAGGATGCAGCAGTGGGCAACCCACCCACTGTAAAGACTTGTGAGACTGTGACTTTGCACTCCCCAGGATGCAGCAGTGGGCAACCCACCCACTGTAAAGAATTGTGAGACTGTGGCTTTGCACTCCCCAGGATGCAGCAGTAGGCAACCCACCTACTGTAAAGACTTGTGAGACTGTGGCTTTGCACTCCCCAGGATGCAGCAGTGGGCAAACCACCCACTGTAAAGACTTGTGAGACTGTGGCTTTGCACTCCCCAGGATACATCAATGGGCATGGAGCCCCCTCGTGGATCTGGCGTTGTGCACTCATGCAGCTGAGGTGCCCTCCCTTCCCTTCCCCCTGAGGTGCCTGTTTTATTTCGATCTGATGCCCCTGCAGTGTTCTCTCCGTTTTGGTTGGGTATCCTGTGTGGGCCTCGCCCATGCATTTTGGGCCCAGTGGTCCAGTGACTATGTATGTGCAGTACATGGACTTGAATTCTTGGTGTATATATTTGTTAATAGTGTATATACATTTTAGGAGTACTGGATTTTTATTGATTACAATTGTTCAACTCATTTCCTTTTGTCCTTGCATTCTTCCGGGGGGGTTGGGAGGTGTAAATGTTACGTATCAACATGTACTTGTGTGTGTGTTGTAGTGGGTGAGGGTGGGGGTGGGGGTGTTTCGTGTTGCGTGTGTGTGTCACTCTATTTTCCCTGCCCCCTCCCCTGTGTCATAGGTGCAGTACTCACCGTGGTCTTCGCCACCGGCGTTCGTGCTCCTGGTAGAGGAGCAGGAAGACAATGGCAGGAAGAATATGGAGTTCCGGCTCCATGGCGTCCTGGTTCCTTGTGGGGTGTGTAGAGGTGAGCGTTTCCCCTGCCAAGTCCTGTTTCCGCCGTGTTTTTGTTTGCGGTGAATCCGCCCTGGAAAAGGTGGCAAATTGGTCTCTCATGATACTGTGGGCGGTACATTGTCTTCCGCCTGTCTGTTGGCATTGACTGCCATGCTGTTTGTTTGTACCGCCGTGGCGGTCGGAGTGTTAAAGTGGCTGTCTATGTTGGCAGTTTCCGCCACTGTCGTGATTACATTTTTTTTGCCGCCGGCCTGTTGACAGTTTTAGTCCCGCTTTAACACTGACCGTCAGGGTTGTAATGTGGGCCTATGTGTGGTTAGGGCACTAAAAGTGTACAAGGCTATGACGGGGAGCTCCTTCCCCCAGGTGAACGTCAGTTTCTGATCGCTTTGACAAATTCCCACAAGTCGGTTTCTTCGCCTACCATTGCCCGATGGGTTAGATGGGCTATGCACAAGCGGGTATAGATGTTTCCCAATTTGGAGATCACTCAGTGAGAGGCGCCATGGTGTCTAATGCCTTCATTTTGGGGGTGAGGTTGGAAGACATCCTTAACTCTGCTGATTGTCATTTGATTCTACTTTTAAATTATTTTATTTCAAGCAAATCACACATCTGGCTACTTTGGTGGTAGAGAAGCTCTGAACTAGCTTAATCCTCGCCTCCGTGTCCTGACATAGAATGTAAAATGCCCTAGCTATTGTAACAGAAAGTTTCAATTCTATTAAGGATACAGAGGCATGGATTAGCCCACCCTGTTTTTTCTTTTAATGGAAAATGTTCCCTCCTGACGAGGAGTCACAATACTCTGCAAGTTAATAATGTTCTTTATACAAGGTTTATGGGAATTTGAGGATGTTGATTTATAGTGTAATGTTTTCATGCCAACTTAATGGTAACTCGATGCTTCTGTGACCCTAAAATGTTGATTCTTCATATTAGGGCTAGATTGTGGCAAACTGGAGTAATTAAAACAGACTTGGCTGTGTCGCACGAAGAAAGAGGGAGGAGGAAGACCTTCAGGGACTAATATGTATGGAGGACAGCGCTGTGATTGGACATTATGTTTTATTTGTTTTCTATCCCAAGGAAAAATGGGAAACGTACTTTGTTGATGGTTATTGTTCATTTTAATAGCTTCTGGGTGCAATAAAGTGAGGAAAGTAAAGCCTAAACCTCACCTAGCTAGGACATTTTTCATTCTGCTCACTATTAACATGACTTTGTCTTTGTGGTTATAAAATAAAGCTTTGAATTTTGATTGTAGTATTCTTCTGTGGCAACATGGGTCATTGTGTTTAAGAAATGTTGTTTGGGGTTGAATTGATTGTGCATGGTTAATACCCTCTACATTGGATCAAAAGATCTCATTGACCTAAGGGAAGTGCTTCCGAATCCTGCGAGGGATGAGGGAATCGCATTAGCAAATCTGGTAGCAAAGGACAGTTTACTCCCACGTGGAGGGGAACCATCTATCTGAGGAGTGTTAAGGGTGACAAATTTGGTAGTAGAGTTATTCTATTGCTTGTTTGAGAGGTTGATGAAATGTCAGCATTGTGTTGCAAGTGCACAGTGTATGTGTAAGTAGGGATTTGCACTTCTGGTGCTTCTTGCTACAAATTGTTGCAAAGTGTGATGTTGTGAGGCGGTTGTGGTGTCGTCGTACTCAAAGTGATTGTGGTACTTTGGGCTAAAAAATGTCCACGATGGTTGTTGTTGTTGACAGGTCTGTTGCAGCCTAAGACTCCAGAGTAACACACAAGTGTATGGAAACACTTGGTTAATTTAGTATCTGCAGTGAGGTATCGGTCATGAAGCACCATTGACAGTACCAGTTGTTTTCCTTGAGTGAGTGTGAGTTGTTGGTTGTTATTAGGTGAATCATCAGTGCACGTTGGGGATCTGTATAAACCAGGGTGAGATCTGCTGGTTATGTCTTACTTGTATAATTGCGAAAGCCTGTCGGATGTGTAAGCCGTACAGCTTTTAAAAGAGTTTGAGTTCCTACCCATAGTGAGCAGACAGGTTTTTGTTTTTTCTAGTGCTCACAATATCTTGATTTTAGTGTATGTGAGTTGTGTCAGAGACAGTTGCGAAACGACTTGCAGCTGCTCAGTGAAGTGAGTGTGAAATCAGTTGTGCAGCACCAAGGTAGGTCGGTTAGTAAGAAAGCTGCACACGTATTGGTGGACAATACTGTGTTGTCATTGGTTGAGAACAGCTTGTGAAAAGAATTGTAGGATTGATTTTACTTTCTGGTTTTGTTCAAATTTGTATTATTGATTGAAATTTTGTGCATAATGACATTTCCCAAAGCCTGAAGAAATGCGCTGAGAGGAGACATGTTTATTCCAGTTAGGAAGGGTGAACAGACAGTACCTGAAGGTACACCAGCATATGAAGTATCAGAGGCAAGAGGAGTTTCAGTATGTTTTTGGGTTAAACAGTGGTGTAAAACACAGAGAAAGAGGGTTCATTGTCTTTCCATGTTACTGAACCTTTAATTTGAAGATTTTAGAAAATTTGCAGGACAGTATTGTGTGAACTAAAGCCTCCTCCAAGACTCGCACAATTTGAAGCTCTAGCTACTTGGGAACTTGATGCTAGACAGGAAGAAACATTTCAGAACAGAACCAGGAGAGCAGAGAAGGGATTAACGGAAGGTAGATGGGATGAGGAACAGAAAATGTAGAAAAAGGAGACGTTAGATGGGGTGAGAATGTTTCCGCTATCACAGAAGAAGGGGATGGAAGTACAAAACTTAAAACGAAAAGGAAGTAGACAGAAAAGACAGAGCAGATGGGATAAAAAACAGCTACACATCAGAGTGACTCAGAAGATGAATTTACAAATCAGCTTTTAATGAATCGTCCCCAGCCTTATCATGCAGTTGAGCGAGCAGTTCAGAATGTAGCCCCAAGTGTGCGAACAGCTCCAGTTTCACAGTGCCCTATTCAGGTAGCCCCAAGTACAACTGCATTGTATCCATGAGTTACTGTTGTTGGTACAGCACAGCAAATTACAAGGCCCGTTGTGAATCAGGTAATGCCAGCTACAAAATTATTCAGATAGAATCTACACCTAATGTGACAGCACCTGAATTTTTTTAAATCAGACACAGACAATGCCCATGTATTCTCCAGTAACGACAACCCCAAATATTGCCCAAAATCAATCAGGACCCACTTTCAGTACAGCATTGACAGGTCAAAGTGCAGGGACGATGATTCCGCGCAAAATCAAACCATTCAGACAGAAGCCGAAGCATTGACAGTGCCCGTCACCATGGGTCCTGTTGTCCCACGTATGCTCCAGGTAATACTGAGAGTAGCCTAAAGACCGCAAATCCTGTATCTGCAGCAGTTTTCCCATGTGATATGCAGAGATCAGTGTATTCAACTAATTCATAAATGGAAAGGCTAGCTACCTCTATTCCTGCTTTGAACTCCATGTAAATTGCAGATCCCAACAAGAAGTTAAATCAAGCAAGTCCAATAATAGATGTGAGATGTCCTCCAGGCACTCCAGTTACACACGTCCTCACCAGAACACATTATAAGAGTATCATGCAATATCCCGTAGAACATGATACATAGAAACAACATCAGTTTGCAAGGATTTTCAGAACAGCAGTTGACTGAATGGTAAGACGGTCTGAGTGGAGAAAGGGATACAACTAACAACAGTGACAAAACAGAACATACCTTAGAAAGGGACAGGACAATGAATGTGCCCAGATTAAAATTAGCAAAAAGAACAGATGATGAATGGAATTTTGAACAATGCAAACATGCACCATCAGTCACAAAGATCTGTGATTAGTCCATCTTTTTTTTGCTAACCACACCACCCAAATTTTGACCCAGCCATATGCAAATCAGTCTTGACCTTGCTCCTGATAGGAACAGTCCTGCCTGAACTGTCAGGCCAGGTCCGCCCTGGACCAGAAACAAGCATCCTGAGACTGGTTTTGTGGTATCACCCCCTCATCAGCCAGGCTAGCCTGAATCCAGTGAAATAGTGAGCACGGGACCCAAGTCTGGGCATATCCTTCCCACTTAGGGCAACAAAAGCAAAAAGAACAGATGATGGATGGAATGTTGAACAATGCAAACAGTCAGCCCCAGTCACAAAGATCTGGATTTAATCCACTGTTTTTTCCCCACCACGCCACCAAAGTTTGGACCCAGCCATATGCTAATCATTCTTGATCCTGCTCCCCATGAGAACAGTCCTGCCCGAACTGCCAGGCCAGGTCCTTCCTAGACCAGAAACACGCCTCTAAGTCCATTTAAGGGTATCACCCCTCATCAGCCAGGCTAGCTTGAATCCAATGGTGAAATGAGCATGGGACCTACATCTGGGAATACTCTTCCCACTTAGGGTGACAGAAGCCAGAAGAATAGATGGAGGACAGAATGCTGAACAATGCACACATTAACCCACAGTCACAAAGATCTGGGTTCATCCATTGTTTTTTGCCCACCATGCCACCCCGGTTTGGACCCAGCCATATGCAAATCAGTCTTGACCCTGCTCCCCAAGGAAACAGTCCAGTCCGATATGCCAGCCTAGGTCCTCACTGGACCACAAATAAGCATCCTGAGACTGGTTTCGGGGTATCACCCCTAATCAGCCAAGCTAGCCTGAATCCAGTGCAGCAGTGAGCATGGGACCTACGTCTGGGCATACCCTTTCCACTTAGTGCACCAAAAGCAAAAAGAACAGATGATGGATGGAATGTAAACATTCACCCCCAGTCACAAAGATCTGGATTTAATCCATTGTTTTTTCCCCAGCACGCTACCACAGTTTGGACCCAGCCATATGCTAATCAGTCTTGAGTCTGCTCCATATTGAAACAGTCCAGCCCGGACTGCCAGCCCAGGTCTCTGCTGGACGAGAAACACACAAACTAAGACCATTTCAGGGTATCACCCCTCATCAGCCAGGCTAGCTTGAATCCACTGGTGCAATGAGCATGGGACCCACATCTGGGCATACCCTTCCCACTTAGGGCGACAGAAGCAAAAAGAATAGATGGAGGACAGAATGCTGAACAATGCACACATTCACCCACAGTCACAAAGATCTGGGTTCAATCCATTGTTTTTTTGCCCACCATGCCACCCCAGTTTGGACCTAGCCATATGCAAATCAGTCTTGACCCTGGTACCCGTGGGAACAGTCCAGCCCAATCTGCCAGGCCAGGTCCTCCCTGGATTGAAATTAGAGCTAAATGAATTATTAGAGGGAACCCTGGAGCTGGAAAGATTGGATATGTACAATGAAGAAGAATTGTGCTTCATGTGCAAAGATGTCACAAACTATGCAGGACAGAGTTATGAGAAATTAGTAGAATTGGCTGAAAAATATGAGGAGGATTCAGGGAAGTCAAAGACACTAAAATGGAGTTATAGATTAGAATTTAATTCCAACGTCATTGTGAAAAGGAGTTCACCTGGCATGAGAGTGCACATTAAAGAATTAATGTTGAGCATTTGGACACAGAGAGCATTGGAAAGGCAGATGGGAAAAGAAAGAGATCAAAAGAAAGCAAAGCAGAATTTGCCTCTGGCTGGAGCAAATCAAACTGTTGAGAGTGTAAAAATGCTATCAATGAGAGAGATTCCAGGTGGAGGTTATGTACATGTCCCGTGGAGCAGAAGTGACACGTTGTCATTCACAAATGATCACCCGAGATTGAGGGAGAAACCAGTAGAATGGTACAAGCAAACAGAGAGGTTTGTAAAACTTTCCAAATGCCTGTGGGAAGATTCGAATACATTATTTGACATTGTGGTTGCAGTCGATTTGTGAGTTGAGTGCAAGCCAAGTGTAGATTGGCCAACTCGTGAACCGTGATCATCATCAGCTTTATTTCGTCCATAAGCCATAAAAGCAACATCCTATCAATAACAAAAAAAAATACATAATCTATTAAAAATACTTTACAATTGTTAAAATCATTAACAAGTTAAGATCATAAAATCAGATAAATAAATACTCATTTAAATAAAAATGTTTCTACAATTCATATTTGGTTTATAATTGTTTCAATCATTTTACCCTCAGATAGGGTCCTACAGGGCCATCCTTTCTAATTGTACTCTTTCTATACAGAGCGAGGCCACATCAGGTAAAAAATCATGCTTTCCCACTATTATTACTAGGTATTAACCAATGACCATGATATTAAACTGTATTCTACAAATTAGAGGGGCCATTCTTAGATCTCATGATCCAGGCAATTCTCAGGAAGCCAGTGACTGAAAACACTACCTTTCCGCTAGTGTCGCTAAACAGCACACGTATGACTCCTTATGATTTTTAATTCCAAGATTATGGCACAGTGGGGCAATCCATTATTTCCTTGGCTTTAAATACCTCTGGCAAAAAATGAGAAAATTAGCTAAAGATTCAACTTCCGCTGGACAAAAGGGGCAAGAGCTAATCGCACCACTACTTTTACTTTTTTCCCACCTAGAAGGTAGGGAATTCAGTGGCAAAATTCCTAGTCTGAATTTTATAAAAAAGTAATTTGCTTGTGCCGGATATATATTGTCCATGTCATGTTCAAACTTAGGCAGACATTTATGGTTAAGGTAGTGATCTGTTCTACTGCCCGTGTGCTGTACTTGCCAAGTTCAAATGAGTATAGCTTCCCAATATAACTTTTTTACACGGTATGCCATATCTTTTTGAATATTCAATGGGCATCTCCATACCTCCTCCATTTTAATCTGATAGCACAGGTCCTTTATATACTTAAGTCACAGGATTAGTTCCACTTTATCAAAGCATAATAGTTCCATCATTACCATCCTGTATGGCCCTAGTTAGGCAGAAGACCACAGACACACCCAATATAAAAGAGGTTTCAAATTTATTACACAGTGTATTGGATTTAGTCCCAAATCAAATCAGAGGGGAGTGAGTAGGGTACTAACTGGTAGATGGAACATAGAGCGCAGGAATTTGTTTTCAGTCACAGTCAATTTGCGCAAGTTGTAATGCCCCCAAAGTTCTGCACCATAAGTTGCAGCTGTCACTGCGGCAGCCTTATATGCCGCAAGGACCGGGGAGAGAGGCCCTCCAACTGAGTTTGTTACCCTTCTACTGATAACCATTGCCCGCTGTTGTAAGGCCACCAAACTTTTCTCTATTTGTGGAGTCCAGGCAAGATTATATGACATTCTAATTCCCAAGTAGTCAAAATGGCTAACCTGCTCAATCGGGACGCCCCCTCTGACCATTTTTCCCCCAAAGGATTTATGCAGGTTTAGGGCCATAAATTGTGATTTCTCAGAGTTGATTTCTATCCCCCTTTCTTCACAAAATGCTGCAAAGGAATCCAGTTCATTTTGCAGCCCCATCTGGGATCTTGATATCAGCAGTGTGCCATCAGCAAACATAAGGAAAGGTACTGACATTCCCTCTATTTTAGGAGCATCATGATTCACCTGATCAACTGGTCCACTGCCCAAATAATATAAAGGCTAAACAAAGTAGGGGCCAGTACACATCCCTGTCTCACCCCACTTACGATTGGAATTGGGTCAGTGAGGTCGCCTCCCGTTGTCCATCTCACCCTAGCATAGGTACCCTCATGCATATATTGTATTAGCCCCAGGAGGTCAACATCCATCCCATAGGCATTTAGGACTCTCCAGAGGGACTCGCCAGATCAAAAGCCACGCTCAAGTCAATAAAGGCAACATACAAATGGTCGCATTTCAGAGTTAAGTATTTCCAGCAAAGAGATTTGAATCTGAAGACTTGATCCACAGTGCTGACCCCTTTTTGGAACCCAGCCTGCCAATCAGTAAGGATATGGTGCTCGTCAATCCATGAATGCAACCTTGCCAGAATCTGCTCACAAAAAATCTTTTGGGTGACATCAATTACACTTATTGGTCTGTAGTTTCCAGGGAGATCCAGGCTCCCTTTTTATAAATTGGTACAGTTGGTCCACTTCACGTGGGGGGGGATGCCTTCTCCCTTCAAGATGGCATTACTTAGGGTATTTATATATGGTGTCCAAATCTCAGGTTGCGATAGATACAAGTTGCCAGGAATGCCATTAGGGCCTGGTGCTTTCCCCTTGTTTAGGATCCTTAAGGCCATTGAAGTTTCATCCAGAGTAAATTCTGCCAAATTGTACGTGGAGGAGTAATATTTACTGTACGGTTTAGACCCATCAAAGACCCAGTAATTACCCTGGTGGCTTCCCAGTAGTTCTTACAACATATAGCCCTTTAAAATGGTTCACCCATTTGTCTGGCTGGATTGTTGATTCACACTCAAATGCAGCGGGATCATTCCTACCTGTTACTAGTTACCAAAATACTTTAATATCCCTATCATGAAGAGCATCAGTTAGTCTATCGCATTGTTTGCTTTCCCACCTCATTTTGGCGTCCCTCAAAGTTCTCAAACTCATGAACCATAAAGAGATCCAGCAACAGGTGTGCCATCTGAAGAGGTGATGAAAGGGTTTTACAAGGTGATTGAGTTTCTGAAGAACAAAGTTTCCCCAAAATATGTTTATTGGCAAAAGATTGACAGGACAGCACAGGAAATGAAGGAGTCGATTCATGCTTATTATAAGATTTCTGCAGGCATTCAAGCAGCAAGTGGGTCAGAAGTGATTCAGCTGAAAGACATGACTCAATTTGTATTTAGATTTGTGCAAGGATTGAAACCTGAGATTGCCAACATGATTCAGAATCATTTGATTGGCTGGCAGAAAAAAACGATTGATGAAGTGCTGCAGTAATTGAATTGAAGCAGAAAAAGCTGAAGGAGAAATTGATGGTGATGAAAATAAAATCTGCCCAGACAGGAACACAGAGTCTGCAAGTGATGGTGCACATCAGTGGGATGCAAGGTGTGCAACAGCAGGATAACGTGCCTCAGTTTAAAGGTAGTGGACGTGACCTTCGCATAGATCAGAGTGGTAATGTGATTGTCACATGTTCCTCTAGGGTTGGAATCAGTGAGTGAAGGGGTCCAGGTTAGCCAAACTGCGAGGACAGGACAAATGTCTGATGCACAGCCTGCACAGGCTGGTGAAAATCTGAGCATGTCAAAAGCAATCGAAGGTGCAGGAGGGTCAAGTCAGAATCAGACGTCTCCTACTAGCTCAGTGAGCATTGTAAATCCAGTTGTGCTTGAAATGAGAACTGTAGGAGGGGACCGGTGGGCCACAAAAAGTCCAGACTCAATAGCAGATGTGCTTCCAACTATAGCTGAAGAAGCTGAAGAATCGGATCAAAGTGACAGTGAAGATACTGCAGCAAGAGGATCAAAAAGAAAAAGGGTGCCAAATCTCAGGTACTCAGCATGTGAATAGACATACTTTGCTGCTAATGATGGGAGAAGGAATTCATTTCCTTCTATGTTGACAATTCAGATGAATATTTTGGAACTTGAAATTGCACCTGAACTTAACTTTAAAATGTCATTGCCCCTCGATCAGAAGAGACATTATATACTGGAAGTGCTAATCAGTGATTACCAGATGGCGTATTACTAGAGACATTTGCAAGCAGAAAAAACTTGATGAACTTTGTAGAAGATCAAAACTGTTATAAATAAGTGCAAAAAGACTTTGAAGGAGATATTTTTGTTTTTGTTTTTGATTTGCTCATGTTAAAAAAAAACTTTTACAAGTTGCTTTACATTTTTGATTTTTGATTTATAATTTTTCCATTTGCTTTTTTAATTTGATATCTTGGTCTGACTCTAGATAAACCATGAGTCCTGATCAAGGTAAGTGTAGTAAATGTGAGTATGTGTGTTGAAGCTTAGCAATAGTGTGTGTGATTGTGAGCATTTTATTGATTGCTCGTTTGAGTGTGTCAATAAAAGGCAAGTTGAGATCACAATTACACCTGTGTTGGAAGAGTGCCATACAAAACGAGATCCCCTGCATGATGAGAGATTGTTTCATCCTGAAGACTCAGAGGCAGATTTGTCTTCAAATGTATACTACAGGTTAATGTATGATTATATTGAAAATATTGATGTGCATGACTATTATGAGTGTACACAGATCCCTTCATCAGTACAGGACGAAATAGCATATAATAGTTAACCTTTAACTTATGACAGAACATGCAGTATTTTCCTAACCCGTTTGGATAACCTAGAGTATAAACAATAGTTCTATTCAAGATTTGATTTAGCATTTTCCTTTGTGCCTATTAAGTATTGTCTGAGCAGCAGTGCTTGAGCTAAAAATATAGTCATTGTTGGAGGTTTCTTTGAACCAACCCTAAACTTTGAAACTGCATATGAACACAATAATTTAACCTGCATTCTCACACAAGTTGAGAAAGATTTCATTAACTAAGTGGATGACAGGAGAAAAACTATGAAAATGAAAATGGAAAAAACAGTAGTTTTACAGAGTTGGCAGAAATATGTTACCCATCTTCCAGATACACAAGGACGCTTAGCTTTAGATCGGCAATATGTAGGGAAGCTATGTATATATATGCCGCAGGCAAGGACTGACACAAAGTTTATAGGGACTAGTGATATGTGTTTTTGTTTAAGAGTGTTTGGGATTTTATTTTAAATGCACCGTACCACATGTTTATTTAATTTGTGGGAAAAATGCCCATTCCAAGCTGCCGAAAGGCTGGTATGGTACATGTTACTTAGAGGTAGTTTTTCCCGAAAGTCTACTATGTGGACGATTTTGACAATCCAGTCTGCAATGAGAGACCTAAATCCAGGAGAAGAAAAGGAGCTAGTGAAGCAGAGATTACAGGTGATATGTTTGGTGCCTTTATTCCGTCAGTTGGTGTGATCTTGAATGATATTAAGATTAGAAAGTTGTCAACAATTTGTAGGTAAGATGTCTTCTGATTATGCTGGAACAATGTTGCTCCTGGATACGGAAATGGTTGCTGTGAGGTCAATGGTTTTGCAAAACTGTCTTGTGGTAGACATCTTATTAGCAAAGGAAGCGAAGTCTGCAAAGTTTTACACACGCAAAATTGTTGCACATTCATACCAGAAAATAGTAAGGAGATGAGGAGATTTATATCAAACATGACAAACATGAAAAATGACCTCAAAGATCTAAAGGAGACAAGCATCTGGGCAACAATAATGAAATGATTTGCAGACGTTAGATCATGGTTTGGAGCTTTGGGAAAGGCAATTGTGAAAATGATCCTGAGACCTTTGTTGATTGTGACATTGTATGCTGTAGTCGCACTTGGATTTTACAAGCTTTACAGATTTTGGAAGGTACAAAGAGCTAATAGTAAACAGAGACTGAAATGGAGAAAATGAGGAGTTCTGATTACAAGAACGTGAGGAGAATTGAAAGTTTCATTAGACCGAGGCCATTACATTATCAGATCACAAGGCTTTCATTTGTCTCATTGAAATGAGAGTGTCCTTTTTGTGACGGCATAGTATGCTGCTAGAGGATGGTCTGCTGGAGTATATATTTTAGTGATGATTTTATGTATCAAATCTGTTTATTGATTTAAACATATCAACATATAAGTACAGCACATCGTAGTATGATAAACACAATACATCACCTCTTATCCAAAAGCTCTAAAGCGGCCCCTATGAATCCATCCCCTGTATAGCTATGTCAAACTGGACCCCCCATCGGTCTCCTCCTTGCCACCCAATGAACAGGTGGGCCATGCGCAAAAGTCTGTTGCGTTGCGAATCAAACTTCATACATTGTAATACATAACATATAAATAACTAATACAACACTAACAGTGCTTCTCTTGAAGGACCCCGTCTTTTCATCTCTCCGTTCCCTCGCCCCACCCCCCCCGCATTGCCCCCGTTCTCCGCAAGATCCCTCCAAATAGGCACCCACCCAGTGGTTCAGGTCAGCCCCAGTACTCTCAGATAAGCCGGGCAATTCAACTCAGTAAATTCTGTGGACAAAATCTGAAGGAACGGTCTCCACAAGGTGGTCAGGTCACCCATCTGCTGCTGAGAGGCCAGAGTAAGCTTCTCCATCGCCAGTATAAACCACAGCTTCTGCAGCCAGGACAGATATGTCGGTACTCTGTCTATGCCCCACAAAGCTAGAATCAGCTGCAGCGCCGCATTAAGGGCCAGGGCCATCTGCCGCCATTTTATCGATCGCAGAGGAAAGGGGAGGGGATTAGGCAGACCCAGCAGGATATACGATGGAAATCTAGGAATCGTAGTATTAAACGCTGTGTCAACACTGTCTATAATGCTCTCCCAAAATCTATGGAGCTTGGGGCAATGCCACAATAAATGCACAAGTGTACCCCTGCCCCAACACCCCCTCTAACAGAGTCTAGATCTAGTGGGGTCCCATGTTTGTATCCTTGCTGGGGTGTAGTACCAGTAGGAGGCCACGTTATAAGCTGTCTCCGTCCCTGCCGCATTATAGGCCGTATGATGTATTCTATAAAAAATACTGGCCCACTCTTCGTCAGAAAGCTCCTTTTCCAGCTCCTTCTCCCATCTCAACTGTCCCTTAGATTTAGGCGGGAGCCCCTCCCCCTGCAAAAGCCTATAAAGCTCCGAAATTACTCGTTTATCATCCTTCTTCATCAGGAGCCATTTCTCAAATGGTTTTAACCGCCTATCTATTAATGCCCTATTAGCCGGCAACAGGGCCCAGTGCCGGATCTGATAGTACATCTTCCTATTCGCCTCTGTCAAGCCATATGTCTCTCTCATCCGATCGAAGGGAATCACTCCCTGCTCATCAAAAAGGCTCCCCATCCTCTTACAGCCCCCCTCATGCCAACGTCGCTAACCTTCCACGTGTAACCCTGGCTCAAAATCAGGATTCGCACCTATGGGGGTCATCGGGGACGGAAACGTCGTCAGCCCCATCCGACCCGCCACTGCATCCCATATGCGTAATGTTGCTCCCGTGATCGGGGAAGAATAGAGTCCCCCTGCCCTGTGCCGATGGCAGAGCTAGGGCTCCTTCCATATATGAGAGCCCGCCACCGCCTGGTCCATAAAGCACCAATGTTTCTCAGTAAGTGGGCGACTCCACTCTAAAAGAAAACGCAACTGTGTTGCCTGAAAATATCGCAGAAGGCAGGGAACCGCCAGCCCCCCCTCCCCCTTAGAGCGATAAAGAACCCGTCGCGGAAGACGCGCCAGTCGACCCTCCCAGACAAATCTGATAACCGCTGTTTGAAGAGTCGCTATCGTCCGGGGCGATGGGGTCAGGGGAAGCGCCTGGACCACATACAGTATACGCGGCAAGACTGTCATCTTTACCGCCACCACCCTACCCACCCAAGACAGCTTGAGTCTCCCCCAAGCCTCCAGGTCTCGCTGCAATTCACGAACTAACTTTGCATAGTTCAAGCTCACCGTCTTTGCAGCAGAAGGCACCAGTTCAACCCCTAAGTAGGAAAGCCACGAGGACGACCAGAGGAAGGGGTGTCGGGCCCTCAGATTCTCCTCATGCTCCGAGCTTATAAATCGACTAAGGACCTGGGACTTCTGCATATTCACCCGGAATCCCGAGACCCGGCCAAACTCATCAAGTATCTCCATAAGCACAGGTAGCGATGTTGCGGGCTCCGCCCGGGTAAGGATCACATCATCTGCATACAAGGTAATGAGATGGTGATCGCCTCAGAACTTTATGCCAGAGACTAAAGAGCCATCTCGCAGATGCTGCACCAGGGGCTCCATGTATAGCGCAAACAAGAGGGGAGAGAGCGGGCACCCCTGTCTTGTCCCTCGCCTAATTGGAAATGGCAAAGAAAGCGTACCGTCGACTCGGACCGCAGCCCTAGGGGACTGGTAGATACAATGAATCCACGTCATAAAACCTGGGCCCAGTCCAAAATGCTCAAACACTCTAAAAAGATACGGCCAATGAACCCTATCGAACTCCTTCTCCGCGTCAATAGAGAGGAAGAGTGCCTCCCGGCGAGAACAATCCGTTTTATCTGGCAAATGAAGCAGCCGCTTCGTATTATCGCTGCACTGTCGGTGCGGTATGAAACCTGCCTGATCCGGGTCAACAAGACCCGGCATATAGAAATTAAGGCGATGGGCGAGTATGCCTGTAAATAGTTTGGCATCTATATTCAGGAGCGAAATTGGCCTATATGAAGCGCACTCCTCTGGGTCCTTCCCTGGCTTATGTATAACTGCAAAGGTAGCATTCAGCATACTGGGCGTTAGGACTCCCGACGTCCGGAAGGAGATAAAGAGCTGCACTAGAAGCGGCACGAGTTCCGCACAAAAGGTCTTGTAAAAAAGTGCCGTAAAACCATCGGGCCGGGGGACTTCCCAACCTTTAGGCGTGAGATCGCCGATATGACCTCTTCCGCCCTTACAGGCTGGTCTAATAAAGATGCCTCCCGCTCCCCAAGAGGAGTGATTGCTATGCCCTCCAGAAATGTATCTAGAGCCACATTGCTCCGATCATCCGCCGCGTACAGCCCCTGTAAAACTCCACAAACGCCTCTGCAATCCGATCACTCGTTCACGCCTCCATTCCGGAAGGGTAACGGACCATCTTTATCGTCGACGCTGCGCGCTGCGCGCGCAACCGGTGCGCCAAAAGCTTCCCACACCTGTTGCTCCCAATATAATATTTATGCTTAAGACGCGCTATTGCATACTCCGCCTTGTCCCAATCTAGCCGTTTTAGCTGTTGCCGCACCTTCTCCAGCTCCCGCCAGATTCTGGGCACTCAGTGGACTTATGGGACCGCTCCAGTGCCGCCACCCTTTGTTCCAGCTCTTCCCTCTTCTCTCTCCTTGCTTTATTATCTCTAGTGGACATCGACATCACCTCCCCCTTCACCCCTGCCTTCAAGGCCTCCAAGAGTGTCTCCAAACAAGTGTTCCCGTCATTGTTAAAACTAAGGTAGTCCGTGATTGCACGCCGGAGCGACTCCACCGTTGCCCCATTCTGAAGCAACGAATCTCTAAAGCGCCAGCCCGAAGCACCCACCCGGCCCACATCCATAGTAACCTCTACAGTAATAGGAGCATGGTCCGACAAGGCTCGAGGCTCAATCGTGGCCTCTCTAACTCAGGAGAGGAACTCCTGCGAAGCCAGAAAAAGGTCGAGCCGTGCATACGTCTTGGTCGCCGCTGAGTAATAGGAATAATCCCTAAGCGTGGGGTGCGCCTTCCTCCACACATCCTCTATACCACACTCAGCCAGCCACTGCCGCCCTGCCACTGTCAACGCCCCCGTCTGCCCAAAGCGGTGACCAGAGCGATCCAGTTCATTATCGATCACCAAGTTAAAATCCCCCCCTACCAAGATGGCGCCATCCGGCGAGTGTAGGATCGAGGAGACAGCCTATCTCAGGAAGGCTTCCTGCTGAGTATTAGGAACATATGAGGAAGCAATAGTAAAGGAAAAAGCCCAACCCTTATTCTGATAGCCAGAAACCTCCCCTGTAGCTCATGTATTTTTTCCACTACTTCCCCAGAAAAGGACCTTGAAAGCAATATCGCCACCCCAGCATGTTTAGTGGAAGCCGAAGACCAGAATTGTCTAGGGAACCACTGTGAGCGCATGCAGTATGTGTCCTTATGCAACAAGTGTGTCTCCTGTAACAAACAGATATGGCTCCCAGACTTCTCGAGGCCTGATAAGATCGCCAACCTCTTAGTCGGACTATTAAGCCAGCGGACATTTAAGCTTATGCACTTAATAGTCATGCAACAGGGAAGAGCGCTCAGAAAAGGCGAAGCCCAGCTTGGGAACCATAGTCCAGGACAGCACCTTGACCCTTCCGAACAACAGGGCCATACTGCTAAGCCACACCATGACCGGGATCTCAGGTAAGCACACCAACAGAAAACCATTACGCACAACAGGTGCTCACAGCAAAAAAGTCCTCTCACACACATCTCCACAGAGGCAAAGTCTCGACAGGGCTGTAGAACCACCCAAGTTTGTCAAGCCAAGTCCAACGACTCCACCACCCGGGTCCCCCTTAACCGGCCACAAGGCCTGAAGCAATGTGACCCACAGCAGCCCAGCCTTCCTCGGCCGTCTCTCCCTTAAGCACTAGTCCCAGTGGCCACGTTGCTCAATGCCAACTGCCGTTCCGACATCTGTTCCGAAGCCGTAGGTTGCTGCTGCTTCCTCCTTCTGTCCTTCCGCCGCCAGTGTGAATGATCTCTGCCAGCCAAGCCCACGTTCGCACTCGGATCCTGGCCATCACCCTCCAGGCGCAGAATCCGATTTGCCTCCGATATTGACTTCACCTGTCGAAGCTGATCCTCCCATCGGAAGACAAGGCGGAACGGATGACCCCAAGAGTAAGACACATCATGCGCTCTCAGATGCTCTGTAATGGGCTTGAGTTCTCGCCGCCGCTGTAAAGTCTGAACCGAGAGGTCCTGAAATAATTGGAGTGCGTGCCCTCTGAAGTGGACCTGTGGAAGATTGCGAGCCTGCTGCAATATGCTTTCTTTAAGCCCGTAGCTGTGAACACAGGCTAGAATATCTGGCGGACGGACTCCGGCCCCACCAGCGCGACCCACTCGATTAACTCTATCTAGCGTGATCTCCCGGGTCTCCTCCAGGCCAAGTATCAAGCGAAACAGCACCACCACAAAGTCTCCAATGCCCTCCTTCTCAGCCCCAGACGGCACTCCTCTGATGCGAATATTATGCCTTCTTGAGCGATTCTCCAAGTCCTCCACCGCTATCTGCAGGAGGTCCTGCTGCTCATGGAGGCGGACAAACTCCTGTTGCAGGTCCACCATCCTCCATCTGTGCCACCCGCTCTCCCAGGGACGTAACCTCCCCTCGCAGCTCCTTCACCTCTTGAGATATGTCCCTGCGGGGTTCCTGTACATTGCTCCGGAGTGAGTCAAACAAGGAGGTAAGGTAGCCCTTTGTGACGGGGGCCCCCTCGTCCTGCTCCATCTCCCCATGCATCTCTGGGGACGTCATCACCGGCGGCCCCTCAGCAGCTCCACCCGGCCCCGGGGTGCCCCAGCCAGCATTTCTCTAACTGACCGCTCCCGCTTAGACTTGGAGGCCGCCATCACTCCTGCTTCTCTGATTCGACCGTGCAATCACCCAGCCAGGGCCCCCTCACGGTATCTCCAGGGGACCAGGCTTCACCAGGCCTCGTATTCCACCAGCCGCCACTGCCCTTTCGCTCCTGGACTCTCAATAGCCACTCGCCACCCAGCTGCAATCTGTAGCACCAGTTGGGGCCCAGCACCGTTGCGCCACCTTAGGCCGCCCCTCTCCAGAGCCGGGGTACCCCGGAAACACCCCGGCTTGTCCCCCGCCTCGTCAGAGGTCTCCGTCCACCGGGGGGGCCAAGCAATGCGCGGCTCCGCACCTACACCTCTCGCCGCAACGGGCATCTCCGACGTCCTCGGGGTGCCCTCCGCTCTTCGGGACCAGCTGCTACCTCCAGGCACCCCGGGCCGTCGATCTCCGGGGTCGCAAGACTGATTTCTGGGGCCCGGGAGGCGGAGCTCGGACGAACGCATACACTCACGCCGCCATCTTGGCCACGCCCCCTTAGTGATGATTTTAGTGCACCAGACGTCAGCATTTGGTGTCATTTAGATTCACATTTGAAAGCCTAACATAGAGAAAAGGCTGCAGTGACACGTATTTTAAAAGTGTTCACATTCCTCATTTATTGTAGAGGTTGTGCCAAACAGAACTGAAAATGTGCTAACACAATTTAAAACAATGTTGAAATATATTTTAATCATTAGAATAAAAATTAGTAGCAGAAACGAATTTGATTTATGATGATTTAGTAGTATACATTTACAGGTGTGCAGAGAAATTAAATTCACGTCTTTGTCATACTTAATATGATGCTTTAACAAAGACTGCAATTATTAATGAAACACTTTTCCATAGTCTGTTGATATATTATTAATACTGAATTCATATGTTTGCATATGTGTGTTTTATTAATGGTGATATTGAAGCATTATGGCCCTCATTACAATCCAACAGGCCAGCTGTAAAAAAAAATGGAATCGTGACCATGGCGGAAATCACCAACACAGACAGCCACTTTAACACTCCGACCGCCACAGCGGTAGAAACACACACCGCAGCGGTAACCGCCAACAGACAGACGGAACACAATGTACCGCCCACTGAATTGCAAGGCACCAATCCGCCACCTTTTCCTGGGCAGTACCAACGCCAACAAAAGCACGGCGGAAACAGTCTTTGGAACAGAAACCACTCACCTCTCGACACCCTACAAGGAACCAGGACGCAATGGAGCCTGAGTTACAGGTGCTACCAATGTTGGTTTACCTCCTCTTCTACCAGGAGCAACAAAGACGGCGGCGATGACCACGGTGAGTACTGCACCTAGCACACAGGGTAGGGGGGAGGAAAAAGAGAGTGACACACACACGCAACACACAACACCCCCACCCTCACCCCCAACACCATACACACAAACACATGCAGCAACATTACATATACACCCCGTAACCTCTTGGAAGAACGCAAGGACAAAAGGAATTGAGTTAAACAGTGATATTTTAGAAATAGTTATATATGCGTAAAGATTCAAAAAACAGTATTTACGAAAATATACAATATGTACATAAGGTTGTACATTGTCCTTTGCAAATGTCTGTGGGACACTGGGCCAAAAATCATGGACCAAGTCCACACAATACCTGACTCTAAACGGAGGTAACACTGCTGGGCCATCAGGTCGAAAATAAACAGCACCTCAGGGGGAAGAGAGGGGGGGGCACCTCAGACGGATGAAGGGACGACTCCACTGCTCCACGAGGGGGCTCCATGCCCACTGCTTGGTCCTGGGGAGTGCAAAGCCACAGTCTCTTAAGTGGGTGGGTTGCCCACTGCTTTATCCTGGGGAGTGCAAAGCCACAGTCTCTCAAGTGTGTGACATGTTCCACTGGTTCTGGAGGGGGGCTTAGTGCCCCGAGTGCTTCATCCTGCCAAGGACTGGGGTAGTGGATGCTGTTTTCCACTGGTTCTGGAGGGGGCTTAGTGTCCAGAGTGCTTCATCCTGACAAGGACTGGGGTAGTGGAGGCTGTTCTCCACTGGTTCTGGTGGGGGCTTAGTGCCCAGAGTGCTTCATCCTGCCAAGAAATGGGGTAGTGCGTTCTGTTCTCCACTGGTTCTGGAGGGGGCTTTGTGCCCAGAGTGCTTCATCCTGCCAGGGACTGGGGTAGTGGATGCTGTTCTCCACTGGTTCTGGAGGGGGCCATGTGCCCAGAGTGCTTTATCCTGCCAAGGACTGGGGTAGTGGATGTATTTCTCCACTGGTTTTGGAGGGGGCTTTGTGCCCAGAGTGCTGCACATGCTGTGTAGCAGGTCCCATTCTCTCACCTGGGTGTGTATGCCACGAGATTGCCTGGGAACAGGTAGCATGATACTCCATGGAGTCAGAGACACACTCCACCGTGCTGCGACTTTGCCTGCCAACTGCTGGTACTAACAGTGTGTGTACCTGCGTTTGTGTACTTTGGGAGGAAGGCTCACAGACACACTGGGAGAGGACACAGGGGACGTGTGCATGGTAGTGGGAGTGGTGATTGTACGTGAGCAGTGTGTGGTGATGGGCGTGCTGGTGATGGAGGCATTGGCTGAGGATGTAGTGCATGCAGGTGTGAGTGGAGATGAGACTGGGAGGGAGGAGGTGGACGTGGAGGAGAGGGACACAGTGGAGGCAGTGGATGTTGGCGTGTCTGCATGGGAATGGTGCTTTTGTGAGTGCCTGTGGGATATGTGGTGCTTATGTTTGCCATGTCCACTCTTATGTGTTGATGAGTGTGCATGCTGGTTTGATGGTGTGGTCGGGATAGGCTGAGGTAGAGGGGATTGGGTCTGGGTAGTGGAAGTTGGAGGGGGAGGCTGGACAGAGACAATGGCTGCCATCAGCGCTGAGGCCAGAGCATGAAAGGCTCTGTGTTGGGCTGCCACACCAGAATGAATGCCCTCCAGGTATGCATTTGTTTGCTGCAAATGCCTCTCGACACCTTGGATGGCATTCAAAAAGGTTGATTGCCCAACAGTGAGGGATCTCAGGAGGTCAATAGTCTCCTCACTGAGGGCAGCAGGACTGACTGGGGCAGGGCCTGAGGTGCCTGGGGCGAAGGAGATGCCCCCCCTCCTGGGTGAGCAGGCACGGGAAACACACTGAGGGGCTGCTGGGAGGGTGGTGCTGGTAGGGGGGTGGCGGCTGTACCTGTTGATGAGGTGGGCACAGAGGTTCCCTCCACCGCAAGGGAGCTCCCATCAGAGGAGGAGTCGCTGTTGCTGGTGTCTCCTCCTGTCCCCGTCGTGGAGCTCCCCTCGCCCTCCATCCCACTGGTGCCTTCAGAGTCCGTAAATTCACCTTCCAGGGCCATGTGGGTTGCAGCTCCCTCCTACTCCGGTGCCAATGCTCCTCTGCCAGATGATGCTAATGCACACAAGGACAAGGTTACAAAACAAAAAGGGGAGGAAAGACAGAAGAGACACATGATCAATGCCTGCAACACCACTACAGGTGGCGGACACAACACACAGAGAGCAGCCCTATGCACTAGCCCATGCACTAACAGTTCAGGGGAAAAGCACATGCCCATGGGGTACTCTGCCTAGACCCATTTGGTGCACAGCTGTAACCCACAGGACCCTGACTAGGTGTAGAGGGCCACTACCACTTTTGGGGTTGGAGTGGCACTGAGCCTGAAAAACAATGGATCTGCCTCGGCGCTTCTGGCCTAGGGGAACCCGCAGCCCACTTCCCCCACCCAGAAACCTCATTAAGTGCGCAGAGTCATCTGAATGCTGTACTCACCCCCTTGTGGCTGCTGTGATGCCCACAAGCGCCCATCCAACTCAGGATATGCCACCGCCAGGATCCGGAACATCAGGGGGGTCATGGCGCGACAGGCACCCCTTCCACGTTGGGAGGCCATCCCCAGCTGGGCCTCTGCCATCTTCTTGGTCCAACGGCGCAGGTCCTCCCATCTTTTGCAGTATTGGGTGCTCCGTCTATGGTAGACCCCCAGGGTCCGCACTTCCTTGGCGTTGGCATACCAAATCCCCTTCTTCTGGTGGGCGCTGACCTAGAGGAATAGTGAAGTAAGAGTGGATGTTACTCCCCCGTCCGGTTCTTCTTACTCATTGGCCACAAACCTCCCACCCTGGCCCAGAAAAACATACACTCACCATCCTCACATGCTGGCCTCTGCCCCCTCCTGTCTCTTCCATCCACGATACTCCATACATTCATGTGCCATGCATCATGCTCACAGTGTACTCATCTGTTTGTCTGGAGGACTGTAGAGTAGCGTGTACTGGGGGAGGACCCCAGACACCAGTTTTGGAAATATAAAACTTTTACGCAGGACGGTAACTAACATAATTTGACTATACGTATGCTTTTAAACAATTTCTTCCATGCACTATTTGTTCGCTATTTGAATTTAGATGAATGACGACATTGACGGTATTTTACACCTATTTAAATTTTCTTTAACCTTCTGTATATGGATAATCATTTTACCTTTATCACTTCCATGCACATTACAAATGCCGTATTCTTAGATGAATGATTTTTTTCTTCCTTCTTGTTTCTTCTTCTTTTTTCTAGTCCACATACTACATGATGCATTTCTCTATTTAAATTCCTGTAATGACTAGACATCATCAGATCATTTGCTATACATGATTATTGAAATGGTATGTTAGTTTCGCTGTACTTTTTGCTAACGACTTCTTTTGGATCACGAGATGCACCAAATATCATGAGGATCTTCCACTTATCACCAGTTATTTTACCTCTCAATTTTTGGTGGATGGGCCAGCACCTCTTTATGTATTTTCTAAACGCCTTTAATTTAAAAGTTTTCCCCTCTCCAGTATTATTCTGTCAATTTTTTTATTTTACCAACGACATTTGTATGACGGGAATCTTCTGATCCCTTTGGTGTTTCTTTTGTTTTTCGCTCCACTGAATTTAACTATGCCAAATCAGTTTTCTATGGTGGTGTTTTCCTATTGCACTTTTTTCACGTAGTATTATGGATTTTTTAGACTGCATGCCACATCACTTGCCCTTCACTTACCGGTGGTGTTTTCCTTTTTAACACAAGTCATTCATAATTGATTGCCTTATGTTTGATTACTTACAGCCTTGAGAAAGCCCTAGGTGGACTCACCATAGAGGGCGAAACACGTGTCGGCTGGTTCTGATCTGGAACATTTAAATAAATGATTGAATATTAAGCACAGTCTGCAAGTTTATTTCATTCAAATTGGACACCATTGAACTGAACTACAAGTGGGTTCTCACTTTCTACTTGTTCGGTATTCCTGTTGGCATGACGATGTTGGTTTTGGTATCGCCAGTTTATCACTGACATTTGGTGTGGTGGACTTGTGTGGGTGTCTGTATTGTGGCGGATTACGAGATGTGGGTCGTAATACCTGTAGCGGATTTCTGCCGCGGCCACGGTATGTTGGCGGCCTTCAGCACAGCAGTAAGCGGGATTTACCGCCAGGGTTGTAATGAGGGCCTATATTACTTGTGTTAGCATAACTAGGCCTGAAGTTTTCATATTGCAGCTATGTAAAATTGTTCAGTCATTTTTCTTCCCTCTAACAAGACTTTTTTTACTAGGTTGTTTCACATGAATAGTAAAGAGCCCCATTGTATTATGTGTAAGTTTGTTCCACAGGGTCTTTGGAATTGTAACAAGAGGACTGAATGTAAAACATTACTATTGTTTAGCAGACTAATTCTCAGGAGAAAGGAGGAAATCATCTTGTGCCATGGGAAGGAATGTGGATTGCAACAAGTGATGTACAAATTGTTAAATTATTGGAGTCACACAGAAAGGAGTGATGACTACACACTAAACCTGGGAACTTTTATGGATGTTTCAAATTTGACTCCTGCGATAGATCTTATTGGTTATTACCCCATTAGCGTAATATGAACTCATCAAACTGACCAGTCAAACTGTTTGGAGTATTTCTAAGTTAGGGATGGACTTGTATGTTCAGAGTCAGTCCCATTTTGAATCTTGTTCTGTTAAATTGTCCCTTTGGATATTCATGATTTCCATGTGCAGCCTGTGTTCTGCATTTTCCCCCTGATGATGCCTCTAACAGACTTTGATGATGATCTACATGCTTTGCTGACAAAACTGCATTGAATGCTTATCCTAGGAGAGGTATATTCTAATGCAGTGATATTTTCTCTTGACTTGCTTTCCTGAGTAGAGTTAGCATGCTGACACCTGCCTATTTTACTTTTTAGATAGTCTAACTCAGCCCAATAAAGCTGTCTTTCCAGATTATTTTTTGTCTTTTCCTTTTGATTTTTGCCTACATGTGTTAGCCCGCTCCCACACATGCTTGCCTGAAGGTGGCTATTAGTAGGGAGAACCTATTTCCCAATCCCTGACTTCTGAATCTGTGTTATTGATTTGACTAATGTATTTGCAGTTAGAATTGGACCATGTTTCTGCCTCACAAGTGATTGCTTTATTAACATGCATTATTCTTCTAGAATGTCTAATGGTGATGATGTTGAGTAGATTAAACTTGTTAAATAGATTATGGTGTTCAATTAGCTTTAGAACCTGATTCTGCGCACTATTTACATGACTTTGGCTTTGTGGTTATAAAATAAGGTTTTGAAACTTTTACTTCGATAGGAGTATTCTTCTGTGGCCAAATGGGTCGTGATGCATAAGAATTGTTGATTGGGTTTGAATTGATTGTGCATGGTTACTGCAGTTACTGCAGTCTTCATTGGGTCAAAAGGTCCCATCCACCTAGGGGAAGTGTTTCCAAATCCTGCAAAGGGTGAGGGAAATGTGTTAGCAGAAGTATGATGTAGTCCTCCACTATGATGAACGGCAAATGCACTGCATACATATGTATATTAGGAGAAAGGTGTGAGAAGGAACCTCACTTAAGGCATTACATCTATCTGCCACTTCACCACATGGGTGCTTTTCTTGCCGATATCGAAATGTGGCACAAATTCACTATTGTGGTGACACAGAGCTACACCAGTAATATTATACTCAAAAGTGGGTTTTTAACCCCTCTTAACACCAAGCCTTTCTGCTTCCTTTCATCCCTATCCTCCACCCTTATTTACAGTTCAGATTAAATTAATGTTGTGCCCCGATGATGACCTCATGAATGATTGAGCCCTCCTTCTGAGGTCGAAATGCATTGGCAAGAGAGAGAAAGGAAGTTGAAGCGTCCTTTCCCACAATACCGAAGAAACTAAATAACAAGCACCCCACGAGAACTAGAAGATCAACATCAGGAGGAAAGGGCACTCACCACATTTAGAATGTATCCTCATTGTGGCATTTGGGCACCCAAATAACTGGTTTCAGCAAAACCTGTGATTCAAGGGTTAGCTTTTTCAGGACTCTGGGCATTGAGTATTTAAATGTAAATAATTCTTTGTTGCTTTATTGTTGATGCCGTATGCTGTTTTATAGTGTTGGGGCACAGGGAATCACAATGTGATTATCTGTAATTTGTGTATTTCTTTGTAAAGGATTTTTGAACTTGTGAGTGCTGCCTTCTCATAGGAGTGTGTTGGAAATGCCCTGCCTTACGTCTAGGGGGTATAGTCTGATTTATGAGGGGTAGAGAAGGCATGTTTGGTATGGTTGTAATGGTAGTGAGAAATGCTGCTTTTTTATTACTATTACAGAAATCCCACTTCTATAAAGCGAGCATTTCTCTGTGCTTATGACTCTGGTGTTATGCAGCTTGACTCCAATCCACATCTGGGCAGAGTGACAGTTGGGCTTTGTGCATAACTTTCAGACAGCCTGTACACAGGAAGGGTGGAGGTGTCACAGAGGTGCATCTGCATTTTGAATAGTCTTCCTGGGCTGAGAGAAGGGGGATGCATGGCACACTTGAATCTGTAAAGGCTGTGCACTGGCCTCACACAAAAAGGTCGTTTACCCCCAACTGATGTTTGGAGCCTTTGCTGGAGAAAGGGAGCACTCCCAGAACCAGCTGTAACTGGTTGGAACCTTCTCTCCCCTTTTTTTTTAACCCACTGCAAAACTGAGTATAAGTACAGGAGATTTGTCCCCAGAATTTGTAGACTATTTGAAACTGAACTTACTTGTAACCAGACACAGAATGCTGCTGGAGGGACTCACCAGGAACTGCCTAAGACTGCTGCTGGTGTGCTGACCTGTGACCTGCCTGATCACTTAGAGGGACTGCCAACTGCATGCAAACCCTTTGTGCTGGCCTGCTGCTGGGCCCTGCTGCCCTATGCTCCATTTTCTGAGTCCCCCAGGGGCCAGATGAGGTGGCTCCTGACCCCTGCAACTGTCTGAAGCGCATAAGGAGTGCTTCCTTTCTCCTGATATAGCACTTGGAGAGCGCTCTGTGTAAGGTGCTGTGGGAGGACCCCATTTTCTTTAAGGTGCTAGGCCTGGGCACCTTGGCTTTGTTGAAAAAATGTCTGGAAAGCGCGTTGATTTTAAATCCCTTTGCGCTGTGTAAGCACTGGCCACTTGTCGGGGCTTGAAGAATTCACTTTCGCGACCTGAGCGTCATGAATTTCAAGCATGCCAGAGAGCTCTGCCCCTGGGTCTCCCAGGGCACCACCAAAGTGAGGAAAGAAGCAAGCGTGCTCCTACTGTGCCCCCGGGGTGAAGCGCATTCCAAGGAGCACCCCCGGGGCACAAGCAGCCACCCACTTTGGTGCCTACTCACTGCTGCAGCCCTGGTGGGCCTGGCTGTTATCTGGAAGTAGACGAACAGGGAAGGAAGCCTCATCAGAGGCTCCCCGCCCCACCAGCCCCTTAGCTGTGTTGGTGGATGGGCAGGGGGGAAGGAAGCCTCATCGGAGGCTCCCCCTACCCCATTGGAGCCCTGATTTTGGCCCCAAGAGACCGCGGGTGGGGCGGAAGCCTCGCCGGAGGCCCCCCACACCACAGGGTCTCCTGTTGTTGCTTTGTGCTTTGCCCCCCTCCCTAGGAGGGCCATTCGTGGTCCAGGGGGCCCCCAGAGATCGCGGGCACAAGGAGGGTCCCGATATAAAACCTGGGGGGGTGCGTCCCACCCCCTGCCCCTAACATCAGCCTAAGGACCCTATTTTGCACAGAGGAACGCCCAGGGCCCCCTTGTTTTCTGCATGGCACTAGAGGTGCCTTTTCATTGTGAAAACAGGTACTTTTTATGGACATATGTTTTCTGAATGTTCCTGGTATGGACATTATTGACTGGTATGTTAACTTGTTTTTCTTGTATGATGTGACATATATTTGCTGATGTTCCTTTTAAGGGCATTCTATGCTGATATGTTTTTATTACTTGCCATATGTTTTATAATGTTCCTGGTATGGGCATTTATGATATTTCTTTGACAAGTTCATTTCTTTAGTAATGTGATTTGTGACTACTGCTCATGTTGCAGAATAATAAGTAACCTGTGTGTTATGTGTGACTACTGCTGGTTTCTGCAGAGTAACTATTGTGTAACGTTCTGACAAGAACTTAGGTAGCAGGGTATTACTGATATGTTGTATTTGGTTTAATAATTATGTTGTGTACAATACAGTTTCTTTTTATATAATTTGGTGTTGTGTTTCACTTGTGGTGGGGATGGTGTGTCACGTGTTGTGTGTGTTGTGCAAACTTTGCCTCTAGGATAGGCCTGACTGCCCATGCCAAGCTACCAAGGGGGTGAGCAGGGGTTATCTTGGACGTGTAACTGCCTTTCCTTGACTAGAGTGGGTCGGTTCTGCCTGGCTTAGGTGCATACCCTAGCCAACCAGAAACCCCAATTCTTACATTGGTTGTCAACGGTGAGCATAGGACTTGCGCTTCCACAATACAATTGTGACTCATTGTTGCACCACACGCTGTACTTTTAGACCATCACATGTTTTTGCTTCTCCTAACTTTCTCTCATAGGTCATTTTTCCTGTTTTCAGCTCTTACACTTCGGTATTTGGGTTGTCCCACTTGTGTTTACTGCACCTTTTCAAAATGGGGCCAGCCTTTAATTTAGAGGACCTGCCATTTTACACGCAGGAGGAATTAGAGGGCTTATGTAGAGAGAGAGAGGTGCCAGTGAATGGAGACCTCAGGAGATCTCTGAATTTCTTTGAAAGGTTTGTGACATATGTCCAGGGTAAGAGTGTTCCTAGGGGTATCCAGAGGATCCTGAGTGTAGTTAGGATTCCCAATGTGAGGGCTCCCAGACCTCATTCCTAGAGAGCGGTGGAGACACTGATCAGGAGGATGAGAATGACCAGGGGGGGACGCCAGTTGACAGGGAAGGCCCCAGTGATAGGGAGTCCCTTGCTGGATCCAGTGTAAAAAGCAGGGCTACCTCTTATTCCTTTATGCCTTTATGAGCTTAGAGATAGGCGAGAAGAGAGGGCTCTGAAGTTACAGCTAGTGCATCTGGCTGAGGAGGAGAGAAGGGGTGAGGTGGAGAAGATGGCAGAGAGGGCCTTTGCCGGAGAGGGACTCGCTGTTGAGCGCAGTCTGAAGGTTCTGGACTCACCAGCACTGTAGGTGGAGTCCAGTGGTGGCAGCAATGTAGAGTGCTGTAGCAAAGATGTTTGTCACATACCCACAGATCTGGTACCTAAGTTCCAAGAGGGGGGTGACATAAGTCAGTGGTTGAAGGAAAATGAGAGGGCTCTGGTAGAGTGTAGGATCTCTGAGAAGGATTGGGGTACTAACCTAGGGAGCTATCTTCCTGAGGAGGGGAGGGACGCCCTACTGGATCTGGAAGGGAGTGACAGGGAGGGGTACTCCACTATGAAGAACACACTGATTGAGAATTATGTTTTTTCCCCTGCGGAATACAGAAAGAGGTACAAGGGCTGTAAGAAACTGTCCCACCAGTCCTGGGAGGATTTTGTGGAGAACTGCTGCATTGCACTAGATGGATGGGTAAAGGGTAGCACAGAAAACAATTTTGAGGGGCAGTTTAATCTGATTGTCAGAGAGCACCTGCTTTGTTTTTGTTTTTCAGGGTTATACAAACGTGTCAGTGTGTGAGCTCTCTGACCCCAGGGAGCTTACAAAGGAGACAGACCTCTGGTTGAGTGCCAGAGGGTCTGGTGTGGCAAGGGGTGTTCTTAAAGAGAGTGGTCTAGGTGTTTCCCAACCAGGTGTGATGGGAGAGGCTTGTGTCCCAGGTAGGTCCCAGTGTAATTGGTTTGGTTCAGGTTCCCATGTCTTGTCTCAGAGGACAGGGAGTGGGGGTGGGCTGTGTCCCAGGATGTCCGAGACCCAGTCTCATAGCCTGGTTGGTTCCATGAGTGAATTCCAGGAGGGGAGCCTAGCCTGAACAGCAGGGCCAGCTGCTCAGAGGGATCCCATTTTGCCAGGAGGACTTGGGCGGGTGGCTGGTGATAGTGTTCTGCCGGTCCTGGTGTCTGGTAGTCTCACTCCAGAGTGGAGGACACGGAAATTCTGGTGTAGGGTTGAGAGGGGACTGTGGGCCCCAGTGGAGAACCTGGAGGGTCAGGGGTCAGCTCTGAGGTCTGAGTCCCCCAGGAATGACCTTCGTGAGACCATTTCTGGGTTGGGGGAATCCAGACTCTGCCAGATGGGCAGATATCAGGAGACCTGCACCAGCCAGACTCTTGTGTGGTCCTTGTGGAAGGTGTTTCCCTTGTGGGGGTAGGTGTGTCCCCCAGGAAGTCCTGGTGGGCCAGGCAATGGTTCAACCTCAGAGTGGTGACTCTGGGTTGGATGATCAGGTTCAGGGGATAAACTCTCACCTGATGGGGAGTAGCTGTGCTCCCAAGGAAGTCCTGGTGCGCCAGGCAGTGGTTCAGCTGCAGGGTGGTGACTCTGGGTTGGATGGTCTGGTTCAGGGGGTAAGCTGTGACCTGGCGAGCGATAGGTGTGCTCCCCAGGAAGTCCTGGTTCACCGGGCAATGGCCCAGTCTGAGGGTGTTGACTCTGGACTGGGAAGACAGGTTCAGGGGTAAACTCTGATCTGGTTGGGGGGCGGTTAGTGTGCTCACCCCTGTGTGTGATTTCTGGAGGCACTTCCCGTGGTGGGGAGGTGCAACACTCTGGAAGTGGGGTTCAGAGAGGGGGAAACTCGCCCTGGACCCCGGTGCAGTCCATGGGTGGTGACCCTGGGTTGGGTGGCCAGTTGCTGGGTGGTGATCCTGGGCTGGCGGAAGAGTTGTGCAGGACGGCTGTATCCAGCGCCCTGGCAGTTTTAGATTCTGCGGTTAGTCTAGGTTGCCTGGGACACATTGACAGAGAGACTCAACTGGGATCAGAGTGGCGTAAAACTAGAGCATGCCCCTGCAGTTGTGGGCCAGGGTCCATGTTCTATCACCCCAACCAGGGAAGCCCATCAAGGTATTGATTGTTCTCACCTGGCTTTAGGCTGGTGGGGGGTTGTGTTGGACCTGGCCCTTTCGGCATGTTCATCGCCTGGATTTTTGCCTTTTTCCTCCTAGTTTTTCTGACCTCTCGCTGTTGGCTCTAGGACTCGAAGCACTTTATCACTGCTGATCAGTGATAAAGTGCAGGTGTTCTCCCTTTTATAGTTGGTATGACTGGCTTATACCTAACTGGCATATTTAATGTACCTGTATGCCCCTTGTACAGTGGTATCCCTATACCCAGGGCCTGTAAATTAAATGCTACCAGTGGGCCTGCAGCGCTGCTTGCGCCACCCACTGAAGTAGCCGTTTAAACCTGTCTCAGGCCTGCTAGCGCAGGGCCTGTGTGCTCAGTTTTCTGCCACAGGGACCTGTCATCTAAATTTACTTGCTAGGCCCAGAACTCCCTTTTTACTACATGTAAGTCACCCCTAAGAGAGACCTTAGCTAGTTCTATGGGCAGTGTGCTATGTATGTAGAAGGCAGGACATGTGCCTAGTAGCGTCGCCTGTCCTGGTAGTGACAAACAGCCTATTTGGTTTCTCACTGTTGTGAGTGCTGCTTTCTCATTGGATTGCATTGGAAATGCCCTGCCTTATGTCTAGGGGGTATTGTCTGATTTATGAGGGGTAGCTTAGGCATGTTTGGTATGGTTGTAATGGTAGTGAGAAATGCTGCTTACTGGTGTATGTGGATTTTTTATTACTATTACAGAAATGCCACTTCTAGAAAGTGAGCAATTCTCGGCGCTTATGACTCTGGTGTTTTGCAGCTTGACTCCAATCCATGTCTGGGCAGAGTAACAGTTGGGCTTTGTGCATACTTTTCAGACAGCCTGTACACAGGGAGGGTGGAGGTGTCACAGAGGTGCATCTGCATTTTGAATAGTCTTTCTGGGCTGAGAGAAGTGGGAGGTGGGGCACACTTGCATCTGTAAAGGCTATGCCCTGGCCTCACACAAAAGGGTTGTTTACCCCCAACTGATGTTTGGAGCCTGTGCTGGAGAAGAGAGGGGGGCACTCCCAGAACCAGTTGTAACTGGTTGGAACCTCCTCTCCCCTTCTTTGTTAACCCCCTGCAAAACTGAGTAGAAGTAGAGGGGATTTGACCCCACAATTTGGAGACTCTTTGGAACTGAACTTACTTGTAACCGGACACAGAATGCTGCTGGAGGTACTCACCAGGAACCACCTGGGACTGCTGCTGCTGTGCTGACCTGTGACCTGCCTGGTCACTTGGATGAACTGCCAACTGCCTGCAAACCCTTTGTGCTGGCCTGATGCTGGGCCCTGCCGCCCTGTGCTCCAATTGCTGAGTCCCCCATGGGCAGGGTGCTGTGGCCCCTGACCCCGGCAACTGTCTGAAGCGCATAAGGAGTGTTTCCTTTCTCCTGATGTAGCGCCTGGAGAGTGCTCTGTGTAAGGCACTGTGGGAGCACCCCTTTTTCTTTAAGGTGCCGGGCCTGGGCATCTTGGCTTTGTTGAGAAAGCGCCTGGAGAGCGTTTTGATTTTTGTGCTGTGTAAGCACTCGCCGCTTGTTGGGGCTTGAAGAATTCACTGCCACGACTCGGGCGTCATCAATTTCAAGTGTGCCAGAGATGCGCTGCCCCTGGGACCCCCGGGGCACCACCAAAGTGAAGAAAGGAGCGAGCCCGCTCCTACCGTGCCCCCGGGTTGAAGCAAGCTCCAAGGAACAGCCCCGGGGCACAAACATGCACCGACTTTGGTGCCTGCTTACCTCTGCGGACCTGGCTGTTGTCTGGAGGGAGATGGGCGGGGAAGGAAGCCTCATCAGAGGCTCCCCACCCCACCAGGCCCCTGACTGTGTTGGTGGACGGGCAGGGGGAAAGGAAGCCTCACCGGAGGCTCTCCTGCTCCATTGGAGCCCTGATTTTCACCCCAAGACACCGTGGGCGTGGCAGAAGCCTCACCAGAGGGGCTCTGCACCCCAGGGTCTCCTTTTGTTGCTTTGTGCTTCCCTCCCCCCAGGAGGGCCAGTCGTGGTCCGGGGGGGCAGATATCGCAGGCCCAAGGAGGGGCCTGATATAAAACCCAGAGGGGGTGGGTGCCACCCTCTCCCCCAACTTCAGCCGAAGGCCCCCGTTTTGCAAAGAGGAGCGCCAGGGCCCCCCACGTTTTATTCATAGCACTAGATGTACCTTTTCATCATGAAAATAGTTACTTTTTATGGACATATGTTTTCCGAATGTTCCTGGTATGGACATTATTGACTAGTATGTTAACCTGTTTTTTCTTGTATGATGTGACATATATTTGCTGATGTTCTTTTTAAGGGCATCCTATGCAGACATATTTTTATTACTTGCCATTTGTTTTATAATGTTCCTGGTATGGGCATTTATGATATTTCTATGACAAGTGCATTTCTTTAGTAATGTGATTCCTCACTACTGCTTATGTTGCAGAATAATAAGTAACCAGTGTGTTATGTGTGACTTCTGCTTGTTTGTGCAGAGTAACTATTGTGTAACGTTCTGACAAATGCTTGGGTTGCAGGGTATTACTGATATGTTGTGTTTGGTCTAATAATTATTCTGTGCGCAATACAGTTTATTTTTATATAACTGGGTGTTGTGTTTCCTTTGTGGTGGGGAGAGTTTGTCACATATGTTGGGTATGTTGTGCACACGCTTTACACATTGCCTCTGGGATAGACCTGACTGCTTGTGCCAAGCTACCAAGGGGGTGAGCAGGGGTTATCTTGGACGTGTAACTCCCTTGCCCTGACTAGAGTGGGTGAGTTCTGCCTGGCTTAGGTCCATACCCTAGCCAAACACAAACCCCATTTCTAACAAATATACAAGTACAAATCAGTTGGTGTTCTTTCCTAATATGTGCACTTGTAGTCAATGTTTCATCAATTTTTTCCATTTCACAGCTTCTGTGGCCAACCATGGTCATATAATTAACTAGACTCATTGTCAACCTAGGTTCAGGTCACAAACTGATTACATCTGTCTGCTGATTTTATTCCTCCCTTGAAGCTTAATCCAACCATGTGGAACCAGTCCTAAGCACGTGTTTTCTGTAAAACTTCCTCCTTAGGTAATATTCTTGCAGTTGTAGTATTTTTACTCTGGAGCATATACATATCTCCTTCACCCACCATTTATTGATATGCACATTATTTTCTTACATTTGTTTCTGAAGCAGGCACCTGTTTAGGTTTCTGTATTTTAATAGCTCATTTGAACAGGATCTAATGTTTTGGAGTTTTTGGCTTCCTAACTCTGGACAAAATAGCTTAGGTTATTACAGGCTTAGGATTCTCAAATTTTGGAGATTTTTAGACTATTTTAGATAAATGAATGTTTTTCCAATGTCCTCTGTATTTACAGGATCCAACTTATGAAACCTAAAGTCTGTTGAGCATCATAGAAAAACAAATTAATGTACTCAAGGAGCAAATAAGGTCTTGTTACCAGGTTTTGTGAAAAGAGAGAAGGGAGATAAAGCATCTTGGCTGTTTCATTTCTTACATTATATATTATATCCACATAATATTACAGCACTGTACTTCTTTGTCATCAGTCTAAGTGTACCTATGATCCTCTATTTGATTGAGGATAATGAAATTATACTAATTGTTAAACACTTACTCACAAGAGATACTCAAATGTGTTGCACACTTTTCTCCTGATATGGGTGTAGGAGCCTGGCTCTCTATATAGTGAACAAAACTGATGTGCACTGTGCAAGGAGTCCAAGCAATCCCCTCGTGGTATCCAGAGGTATTAAGTAGACCATCTAATGCTCTATTTTTAGTAGTAGCTTGGTCAAGCAGTTAAGATAATCTTGGAGATGTGCAAAGCATTTGCTGAACACCTTGTATCAATAAATGTGGACACACACTCAAAAGAATAACTCGAGGTAAAATTACAAAAATACTTCTGATTTTTATAAAATGTTTAAGACTAAGATCATCAAAATAATTTTTATGTTATGTTTTTTTCAAAGTTTAGCAAAAGTAGTATTTTTGTGTGTAATGAGGCACCATAGGAATACATAGGAGAAAACTTTTAAAATGCATATAAAATCAGGCAATGCTCTCACAAGTGTCACGTTCTGTTTTTAGGTCGAGGACAGTGGGAGAAGTTGAGGCAGCTTGCGGTTCAAGCAGGAGCAGTGGTTGAAAGTTTCTCAGCTGGTGCAGAACTGAGAAGGGAGCCACTTGGAACCACACTGCAGAGAAGGATTTAAAAGTAAGTCTGGTGGAGTGTAGAGGTTGCCAGGGGTCAGGGACCCCTAGAGCACTGCTAGTTTGCTGATGCAGGGGCCAAGAAGGCCGGGTGCAGTGCAGATTGGTTAGTCAAGAGTTGTGCATTCTAGGGTTGTTGGAGCCAGGTGCAGGTCACTCTGATGGTGGATTGCAGGTCAGCAGGGTCCCTCTGGGGGGTGATTCTTGGGTGTCCTGAAGTCCTTCAATTGGAGCTTGTGTCTGGTCCTAGGAGAGTCCAGAGTGGACTTGTCTTCTCGGTGTCCGATGTTGGGGGTCCAGTACCATGGGCTATGTCATGTCTTAGTCAATGGAGGTCGCAGTTCCACCAGACTTGGCTCACTGCAGGGGTTGTATTCCTAGTCCAATGGGTGAAATTGGGTCTGGCTGCTGTGTTCAGCTCGTTGGTCAGCGGCGTTCAGTGAACTGGACTTTACTGGTTCTTGCCTGCTGGGTGCAGGGAGTGATGCCTTCACTCTGGAGGGCAGTTCTTGGCAATTTTATAGAAGGTTGGAGGTCCTCTGGGGTTTCTAAGAGCCTGTTGGATGTCCAGTCAAACCCTTCAGCAGCAGCTGTTGAGTCCTGGGTGCAGCAGCAGTGTTTGGCACCTTTTTCATTCTGTAGCAAGACTTCTGTTCTCGAGCCCTGGATCTTTTTTGTTGCTGGTCTTCTTGTGTCTGTCGAGTCTGATCTGCAGGTTTAGAGATGTTCACTAAATTCTGCATTTAGTGGGTGTTAAAGGGAGTACCTGGTAGTGGCCAATGGGCCACTTACTTTAGGGTGGCTACACCCACTATTTGACTACTTCCTGTGGGAAGAGGTCACATCCCTAACCCCGATAGGCTATTTTCCTCCCATTCAAGATTGGGTAATATGGAATGGAGTGGTCACCCCGCCTGCCACACCTGGGGAGTGGTGCAGGCTGAGGAAGGCTACTCCTCCCATTCTGACTAAGTTTTCCCACCCGTTTTCCCGCTCAAAGTGAAGGAAAAACCAATGGGAAGCCATCTGCTTCTAGCAGCAGTGTCAGAGATCAGATTTCAAAGGCGGTAAAGCCTTTGAAAGTGACTGTGGGGCCTGTGTGCCTGCCTGGGGGGGCGGGGAGGAGGTGTAATACCTCCACCCAGGAAAGGCTTGGTATTCTGGCTCCATAGAGCAGAGGCTCTCACCCGAGGAGTCCAGATCTGTGTCTGGTGGTGTCAGGCTGGTTAAAAATGGTGAGCAACCATGCCAGGGCTAGTAGGATTTGCAGGGGGCACCTCTAAGGTACCCTCTGGGTACATGTTATAATAAATCAAACACTGGCATCAGTGTGGATTTATTGTCTGAGTTATTTGATATCAAACAACCCAGTACTCAGAGAGACCATCAGGTAGCTGGGGAACTCGTAATGACCAGCGTCCAGCACATGTATTTGCTATGGCTTCTTTGTGCACTTACTATGTCCTAAGGTTTTCTAAAGACACAGTAGGAGCATATTTGCTCATGCAAGTATATGCCCTCAAATGCATTATAGAGCACGCTGCCGTAGGGCCAGAGTGGCTTACCTATTGTGCATTCAGTGTTAGTTGACAAGGCACTCTTAGTGAGTGCCATGTCAAGTTTGCAACTTTTAAATACACCTTGTCATACACTTGCAATGGCAGTCTGCATGAGGCTGGAATAGGGACTCTCAGAGTGGCACAATTGGTGCTGCAGCTCTGGGGGTCCTCTTAAGGACCCATGCCCTAGGTACCAGGAGTGTCATTTACTAGGGACTTACAATGGTGGTTGAAGTGCCAAGACATGGTACATTTTTGGGGAAAGAGATCTGTCACTGGGAACCTGTTTAGGGGTATATATAGAAATTTAGTTAACATAACAATACTGAATATTTGTTTTTCTATATTTGGTAGCCCTGAAGAAGTTCTTAAAGAACAAATAATAAAGGACTGGAAATGTACATTGCCAAGGATCATCCCTCAATACATTGAATGTGAAAGAACAGGAAAACTGGTGCAATTTGGAATGCTTCCACATGTGAAGATTTAAATGACACTGGACGTGTGATTATGAATAAAAATAGTGCTGAGTAATGTTAAATGAATTCTGTGATTACTCAGCTCTCATGGAGACATAGGTAGCCATTTTATGATGGACAATGATTTTCATGTAGTTCCATTAAGCCATTAGTTCCACTACTTTTACTGTCATGATGTATTATCTTTCAACCTTTACAATAAAACAAGCGGTTACATCTGCACACATGGGAAAGTGCAGCCGAAGGTCAGCAGCAGACACATTCAGAACACACACATAAATGCCAGAAACAAAAACAACAATAACAACAACATGATGGGGGAAAAAGAAAATAAAGTAGCTCACTCCGAGCATGACCAGCGGACAGACACTAATAAAGCAATCAATCAGTCCTTGGTTCCTGCTCCATCGAAGGGACAGCACACCCAAAGAAGAAAGGGAAACTGGATGCTCGACAAATGAGAAGCAGAGAAATAAGAGTGACTATGAAGCCATCCAATAGTATGTCATGGGTGGACTTAAGACCTCCATTTAGAGGTTTTTTTTAAATAAAAGAGGTCACCAAGCAACAGCACATGCATGCTGCCTGCAGGTGAGACCTAAAAAGGGACATTAAAAAGGTTTTGAATTATATGTACCAAGGTACACTACTTGCATTGTTCTATGAACACTGCCATTTTCCTGGACTCTAAACCTGATGAGTTTTCGAGATTAGTTTTGGACTTTAAGAATGTAATCTCATATTGCAAAACATGCTGTGCATAATAAACATAGCACTGGATTAACAACCAAGCTGACAATAAATAAATATACACAATAACAACTTACATTAGCAAAGGGTTCAACTCACAAAGTATACCTCCTAAGTCACTTTACCTGCATTTACATCAGGAAGTACTGAATACTTAGTCATTTTTCTAGATCAAAGCCACACAAATAGCTAAATGGTGTTTTCTGTGAGAACAATCAAGCTCTTGCAAAGGGATCCTGAGGCATTGTCATCTGTTCATGGTACATATATCACAGACAATTGTTTGGATGAACACTTAGAATGCGTAGAGGGCAGTATCACCAATCTAGTGGAATCAGGATATAAAATACATTTTTAAAAGCCCAAAATATGACAGGCCTGATTCACAAAGGTAAACTTACACTTTTGGTCTAAGTTTATACCAAAAGTGTAAGTCTACGTCTTCTTGGTATTCACAAAGGTAAGTTACGAGTAATATCTTTACACCTGCACTCGAGGCGGAATCATCCTCACTCGGGGAAGATCATCGACACTCGGGCCAGATCATAAACACTCAGGGTGGATCATCCACACTTGGGTCAGATCGTCCGCACTCAGCCCAGATCAACTGGGCCACAGTAGTAATCAATGTAATCACATGCACCTGCACATAACCAAATCCACCTGCAACCCAGATCCAAAAAACAGATTAAAGCAGCATACAAGCAATGCTGTGGTTTCCCAAGAACCATACTGTGCATGCCTGTGCTGCATATCCTGAAGCCATGCTGCCCATTAGGAGTAACAAAAACTACACAAAGGAGGAGACCACCATGATCCTGAAATTTATTGTAAGGAACTACAAGAGACTGCATAGTCTCCAACCCTAGAGCAGCAGTTCCTCATATATGGCTGCTTTATGGCAGCAGTTGGCCATGGCAGTCACTGCATTGGGGGTGGATATACAGACAATGAATGACATCAAGAAGAAGTGGCAGGAGGAGAAGAGGCAGAAGAAGGAGAAGTACACCAGGACAGAGGTGGCCAGGGCTCTCCCAGGTGTACAAACTGGAACCCGCCTCCGTCTCACCCCACTTGAGAGGGATGTCCTCTCCACCGTAGACCCCCATCTGCTCCATGGGCTGCCTGTGACTGATGACCGCAATTTGGTGTCAGGTAATTTGCAATGTACCTAACAATTACACCAAATGACTAATGTTTGTGATGCTCATTAAATGTGACAAAGAATGGTGTCCCAAATAAGTGCTATCTGCATGGTGACTCTGCCCTCATGTGTCTTAGTTAGTCAATTAGACTACAAGTACCAGAATCCCTTGTGATGGCAATAGAAATTTACAATGTCTCAGTCCCAAACAGTGAGCCATCACTGCTGTCTCATGCACTTTACCGCTGCTATTGACATGTAGATGCAAATGTGTAGTCATGTCACAGATTGCACAGAACCAAATATCTTGGACATGTCTGTTGACTTTCTGTTCGGTTGCCACATACAGCCAGAGAACAGTCACACTGGAGCACAGGTCCCAGCACCATCAGTGAGGCAACATCATGGAGCACAACAACCCATATCATCAGCACAACCTGATACGTACATTTGGCTAGGGGAGGGCGTTCTCCCATACACTGTTACCAGTCAATTCATAGTTAATGTGCATGGAATGCATGAACTGTGTCAAACCTGTGAAGTGAACTATGTATGCTTGTGTCTCACGAGTCAACTACTGTGTTAACTGAACACACACATATCATTGTAGGCCCTGTGACATTTTCCAGAAAGGTACAGCCTGCAGTGACCTCTGCAACATGTATGGATGTGACTTCTGGTCAGGCACCACACACCGGGGGATATCAGACACTTGTAAGGACACACGAAAATGGCCTTACAAAAAGATTTTGCTCCTAAATTGAATTGTAAATGTCAACAGTATGTGGTGTCTGTCTAATGTCACTTTTGTCACTCATCCCCAAATGCACACATATGGCTCATAACAGTATGCCACACACCAACCGGACATGTTGGCTAACGATCTGTCTACCAAATATGTATGTGTACATTACCTCCCTAAGGGTTCATATGGGCCATCACATACGTTACTTTTTGCGTGGGCCAGTGCTGGAGGTCTGCATGTGGCAAGTGGCAATGACTCACCTCACAGGGTGTAAGGTGTTTGTGCCTTCCCATGTATACATGACTCTGCCACTCTGGCAAACTGCCACAAGTCTTCCTATTGTTTATGGAATGTCATTCAAGTGGAGAGTGAGGCAATACAGTGATTGGTCCACCCTTAACACACTCCATGCATGCCACTTCAAACCATGCAAAGTGGCCTGCTGTGGCCTCATAGACATGATTTACTGGTGTGTGCAGCTGGAGTTGCACAAAGAGTGATCCTCTGGGGCCTTGCGGGGCTCATTATGTTGTCCCAAAGTCCATCATGGAAAGGTGGAGTCACAACCTGTTCCTAATTTCCTGACATGGATACTTGCTGACAAGATGCCAGGAAACAACGGCTAAACTCATGTTGTTGGTGAGGGGTGTACTGATACCAGCAGGCTTGCATTTTAGAAGTGTGGCATAGGGTGTTAAGTTGGGTGTAGAGGCGGGGAAGACTAGACATCTAGTGGTTGAACAGCACATATTGAAAACAGTAAAGCTGGGGAACAGCCCAGCTTTTCCACTTGCGCAAGATGTGGGCTCCTTTAATGCTGTCAATCTCCCTTTGCCAACAATATCACAAATGATTGAACCTCTGAATAGAGAACCACAGGATGTGTGGTGAGCATGACTGTATACAGTGTCAGGTAACATAGAACATGAAGTTGTACACATACATTTGAAGCACAAACCAAAGGGTAAGTGCACAGCAGAGATGGCTGCCCTCGCAGTCCATAATTAGCAATATTGCCCTGCTGGAGGGGGGTTAATTAAATGTCATCCATACCTTGGTTGATAATTGCGTATATTAAACATGTACCTGTCAATGTAACAACAAAAACTGATGAGAAAAAATTGCCTAGCTCTGCATGTTCTGGAAGACTCCTTTACAAATTAGCACATATCACATCATACTTAGGATACATGATGCCAATGTAGATGTAGTTGTGTCCAGAGGTAGCTAGTGAAAGACACCCAAGTCATTCCCGTCCTATAGCTCTCAGTGACGTCCAATTACATGTTTTCCTGTAAGTGTGAATCATGGTTGATCTGGGGCTTGGTGTAACTTGAAGATCACTGGTCTATATCTCTAACATGTACATGTGGAATCATCACCATCATCCTTTGCTGTCAGTAATGGATATGTATGTTAATTTCAGTTGCTGCCAGGACAACATCAGTGGTAAGGATGACGCCACCCAGGGGTTTAGCAGACATCCTGGCTGCAGCAGTCAAACCCACTGCCATCCATCCGTCAGGTAAGTGTGTCATATGGTGTGGTAACCTATTGATACCTCCACCCTTGAACAAGAACCAATTCCTTGTGGAAGTGGATTACCAGTGATTGCCATTTTTTAGACCTCTCTTGTAGCTGGTGTGCAAAATGTACCCTAACTGATTAGTGATGCTTCTGTCAGGTGTGTATAATCACATTTCTTACATGGAGAATAGTAACAATTGTGTCACCTCACTCCAAAGCTGTTGGATCACAGACCAGTTCTTCTGCTACACATTCAAGGAGCTCTGTCCAACAGCTGACACCTAGGGGGAGCTCTGTACCACACAGGCCTGTGGTTTGAAACTGGTGAGTTTGCTTAGGCATTTCACATTTGCATTAAACATCTCAATGCTACAGTGTGAGCTATCATGTGTAGGGGCACACAGGCCAGGTCACATGCTAATTATCCATTGTATTGAAGATATAGTTTGACCAATACCTGTGTTGCACCGCATCATGTTGTAAGCCACATACTTAGGGGCATATTTATACTCTGTTGGCACCGGATTTGCGTCATTATTCTAACGCAAATCCAGTGCACACTTAACTCCATATTTATATTTTGACGTTAGACATGTCTGGCGCCAAAATATTGGAGTTAAAGTCACTTTTTGCCTGTGGAAAACTACCTTGCGTCAATGAGATGCAAGGTAGGTGTCCCCGGGCAATAAATGACTCAAAGGATCTAGCGCCTTATTTATCCTCCTATACAAAAATCACGCATTGGAGGAAGAGGGCCTTAAATAATGGCGCTAAGTCTGCTTAGCACCATTATTTAACGCCTGAGTCAGAGCAGGCGCTAGGGGACCTTTGGGCCTTTTCGATGGTCAGAGACCATGGAAACAGCTCGCAGGTGCCCTTCCCTGCCCCCAGGGACACCCTCAACCACCCGTACCCACACCTGGAGGACACCCAAGGATGGGGGGGCCCATCCGAGGTACGTCCAGGTAAGTATTTTTATTTTTTTTGCAAAATGTCATGGGGGGGGCCTAACTTGGGCCCCCCTACATGGCACTATGCCCAATGGCCATGCCCAGGGGACTTCAGTCCCCTGGACATGGCCATTGGGCTGGGGGGCATGACTTCTGTCTTTACTTAGACGGGTGTCATGTCCATGGAGGTTGTGTGTAGAAATAATGGCGCTAATCAGGTTGGAGTCATTTTTTTTACTCCCACCTGACTAGCTCCATTCTTTCATACACAAAGTCCAGTTCCCCCTACGCCTATAGCTTAAATATGACACCCAGCTGGCATCCAGGAATGGCGCTAGCCGGATGTATACATTTTGACACAAACCTGTGATAATGAAGGTTTGTGTCAAAAAGTATAAATGAGGGCCTTAGCCTGTTGAAAACTCTGTCTCACAGGTGGTGATAACATAGATCTGAATCTGGATGATGGAGCAACTACCAGTGGCAGGCAATCTGACTGGCAAACACACTTCTCTTCCAAGTTGCCTTGTCAGCTTCCAGAACAGCACAGGAGGGGGATGAGGAGGAGGAAGAAGTAGACGAGGAGGAAGATCAGAAGCAGAATTAAAGTAATGTGAAAGCCAAATCCATGACCACTCCATTTGGCCCAGGCAGCTCACAAACAAAGTCCACATCTGTTGTGTTTGGCATGGTACCTCCGTCTACAACCCACAGGATTTCCCATTCCCCACAAACCCCAATCCACAACTCACTTCTTCACTGCCCTCACATCGAGGTCAGACATGTTGGTTCCCCTACACACTCCTACTCTGACAGTGTCTCCCAGGCCTTCTCACCAACATCTGAGGGACATGCCAGCCCTAGTGAGGAACAGGTAGCCCCTTGGCAAGATGTGAGGTGTCGGGGACAATAGAGATCCCAGTGGGACTAGGGCAGGCACATGGAGGGGGACTGGTGGCAGGGGTTGCAGCTGGGGGCCCTGTTGAACTGGGGGCCTCATGTTCTGGGGAGAGGACAGAGCCAGGCACAGACATTGGAGACTGCAGCTTTAGGTACACCTCTGGCTGATCAAGGTCTTCAATGTCCCTGGGAGAGGTGACATCCCTCCCTCCCGGCCAGAGGTGTCCAGGTTGAGGTTACCCCTACAGTCTCCACAGCTTCCACCCGGGCATTGTCCTCAGTGTCTGTCCGGGTGGGCACATTTCCCCTGCCTTTAGATGGTACAGGTCCCTCCTCCTCCTCTTATTCCTCAGTAGACGCTAGAGGTTGTGCCTGCCGTCATACTCAGGTAACTCTCCTCGATCTGTGATCCTCTCCTTGGTCTTCTTGGACAGCTGGGTCCATTGAAATGGAAGTGAGAACTTTATGTAGTTGGCATCCAATTCATGGCAAAGCACATGAGTATCAGAAGCAAAAGCTGACTTTGTCCTCTTTTAATCTCACTGACTAATTGCAGGTGACTTTAATTCCCAATAGAATGTGTACTATCACTGATATTTCCAGACATAACTCACACATTCATATTGGTCACAATTGTGGGTGGTATACCCTACTCTAGTGACAAAGCCTAACCTTAAGCAAAACCTGAATATCTTGCCCAGATTCTCAACAGCCATAAAAGTTGTATGTGTGAATTATTGAACTGAAGTTCAAGTTACCCAAATATATTGGGACAAGAGTTTCCTGTACTCACTACCCAGTTGTCTTCTCAAATCAGACTACAAGTGGGTATGGAACATGGTCTAGATGGAGCTGACACCCCCAAAGCCATGAGCTCAATTCATAAAGGTAAATTTAGAACAGAAGTCTAAACTTAGACCAAAAGTATAAGATTACATCGAGTAAAGTTAGACTTTAGGTCGTGGCCTAAAAATAGACTTTGTGAATAGGGCCCCATGTGTCAATGAGCACCCTGCGAAGTGCATACTTGGTAGCCTCAAAATATTGCGTATCATCTGCTGTGTAGCATGGTCTGATTCCACACAAATGCTTGAATGGGTGTAAACCAGCCCTTGGCCCTGACCTTTGCTAAGCTGTGAGTACATGCACTGGGGAAATGCCTGAAGCTATCTGCCTATCTACATGGCATGTGCCACATTTGGCAGTTCAAGAATGCCTGTTGGTGCTGCACACCAGTTGGCAGCTAGTTAGCTGTTAAATTAGCCACTGTTGTAAGGACAGGTGCACTTGTTCAACCTTGGGAATTCCTGAACCATTTTTGTGAGACAGATATTCCAAAGTCAACCAGTACTCCAAAATACAAGAAATGATATTTTACACTGATGATACACACAACCAGGCATGCATGTCACAGCATCCGACACAACAAATGTGATCACTTGACCACACACCGGACAGTGTCTGGCCCATCCATTTTGCATTGGACCCAGCAGTGATAATGCCCTTGCTTACCCAGTCATGGTGGAGGCATTGCATTTCTTCACATAAAAGCATGAGTGATGGCTATTTCCACTGTAGTGTCCAGCACACTACAAGTCCCAGAATGCACTTAGGTCAGTGCTTCCAAAGTGATCCCAAAGGGTATGGGCCCTATGATTGCTGCTGCAATTGGTGTGATTTTTTGCAAAGAGACATGAGAGGCACAGAAAGAGCATGCGACAAGAAATGTGACCACTCTCCCCTGTAGTGTCCAGCACACAACAAGTTCCACAATGCACTTTGGTTAGTGCTTCCAAAGTGAGCCCATGGGACATTGGCCTTATGATTGCTGTAGCAAATGCCCAGATTCTGTACATGATGACATGTGATACATGTTTGTACAGCTCTGTTACCACTCACACCATGCTACCAGACACTGCATGCAGGCAATGCACTCACCAGATCTCTGCTACCCCAACTCTTCCATCTGAGCATGGAGGGTCAGTCAGGCTGTACTCAGGACCCTACTGTACAGTGGCGTGAGGCAGGGCCAGTGCATGTGGAGCTGGGAGGACTGCCCCAACAGTTCTTAAGCCCTCAGACAGGCCCAGCCTTTGAGGTCCTCCTAACACTTGCAGCATGTCCTGGCCAGCCAGTGATAAATGCCCACTGCACAATCTGCTCCCAGATCCCAGTGCACGCTGCATTGCTCAACTGGTCCTCTTGGGCCCCCATAAAGCTGAGGGTAGTGGTCCAGCACCTCCCCCCCCAGCTAAGTTGTACAATTCCCTTTCACTGTAGGGGGGGTGCCCTCTCCTCAACTCTCTAAGCCAAGTTGGGGGCAGTAAGGTTGGACTTACCAGCAGGATGGCAGACGGTCCTGTCTGTAGCAGAGGATGACTCAGAATGACTAGAAAATGGCTGCCTGCAACTTCCTGTCAGGGACTTCCTGCCTTGCATTTCCTCTGTGTCACTTCTTGTTGATTATCATTGGGTTCTGGCCCGTCACGGGATTCTACACCCCAAGTGCAGATTATCCGCACCCCGAGTATACGTTCCACATGAGGAGGGTAGGATCTACTTGCGGGGTGTGGCACTTTATTCAGAATAGAAATCCTAAAAAAAAAGATTTTAAGTGAAAAATGAAAATCAACTGTGACGTATGCAAGCGTGTAGGAAGGGCAGGTATACTGAGGGAGATATGGAATGTTTTCTGGTCACACTTTACACTACAGGACTTCCAGCAGTTTTGAACTTTACATTGCATTATGGTACATGTGGTCAACATATCTTACTCACATCTTGGGAAACTGTGCTGTATCACCAATCCAGGATCAGGTTGTGATGTCAATCCCTGAACTCATAGTAAGAAGTACACCAAGGGCCAGAGGTACAGTGTAAGGCTGGGAAGCCAATGCAGCACTGACTAGTTTCTTACAGCAGCCTCTTCACAGAAACTGTAAGGTCAAGTGTGTGGATCATGCAGGATTGATGATTTTTAACTGGTTGCACATACCGGCATGCCAGTTCTGAAACAATACACATAAATGACCTGCCCCCTCCCCTCCAGTGCCCATAACAAAGGTCCAATAACCCACTGGCCAGTCAGGACATGCCCATGACCTACACACTACTGGCAGTGGCCCCTCGATCACTGTACATGGGTTACAATCACTGTACAGCAAATTCTCATGGCAGGAAAACCCACCTTGGTTACAAGGACAGACTCTCTGACGTGGCACCTTCAACCCAATGGGCAATGCCCTTCGTGAAGCAGAGGCCTCTTGTGACACAATCACTGGAGGTCTCACACAAGCTGAGCTTTGATCCCCAGAGCCAATGAGGCTCTAAGTGACATTTTACATGCTAGTCCATGACATGCACACATGATAACATGCAGAGACAATCTTTTGACTCCTGTGGTCAGCTGTTGTATACAGACATCATGTATGAGTCGAAAAGTTGTCTCAGGATGGCATATGCGGAAAGAGTGTTAAATGTCCACCAATCATCATTGACAGCAGACTGCAAACCACATGAGGCCATGACAAAATATGTTGCTTAGGTGAAAAAAGTGTCAACTAGCTGGTCACGCACCTGCATACTGTGCCGTCTGTTTTTTACAATAGGCTGGTTGCCCCAATGCAGACCTAGCTGAGGGTCCAGAGGTATGTGTAAGCCATGATTTCATGCTATATTGTGCAATACACAACAGGCTACTTTGATCTTGCTCACAACCTGAGGGGAGTACAGCAGGTGACCCCCTGTACGGCCAAGGCATCTGATTCTTGACTTTGTGAGCCCAAAACTGTGTTCAATAATGGCTCATGTACGTCTGTGTGCCCTATTGTACCTCTGGTGCGGTACAGTGGTTGTACGTCCGTATGGTGTGAGGAGATGAGTGGAGAGTACATATGCAGCATCACCTGAGGAAGGAAATGGAGTGACATTTGAGAAATGTCCCTCATGCATCTCTATAGTACATGCTGTGTGAGATGGTACATGCTGTGTCTGTTTGGGACACAAATGTGTGATGAGGATCAGCTCTGTCTGATGTTTGTGCACATGTACATACACAGTTATACATCTCATATTATTGTGGTGCTTGGTACTTACCCAGTAGCCATATGTTGCCAAATTCTCCCACTGCCATCTGCTGGGCAAAAGGTGACCTGCGAAATACGTGGCTGTTATGGGTACTGCCTAGGAATTCTACATCAACACCAATGAAGCTACCACTGGCATCACAGACACCCTGCATGTTGATGGAGTGCCAGCGGTGTCTGTTGTAGAAGATGTGTGCATTGTGGAGCAGTGGCTGGCGAGCCACATGAGTGCAATCAATTGCACCCAGCACATGTGGGAAGCAAGAAATGAGGAAGAAATTCATAGCTACCCTTTGACTTCTAGCCAGTGTATGGGGCATTAGTATGTGACAATGGGCATGGACATGAGTGCAATCAATTTCACCCAGCACACGTGGGAAGCGAGAAATGTGGAAGAAATTCATAGCTACCCTTTGACTTCTAGCCAGTGTATGGGGTATTAGTATGTGACGATGGCCATTCCTAATCATGCAGCTCACTACCTGATGAAGGCATCAGGACTGGGTGGACTGGGAAATGCCCACAAGGTCAACTGTGACCCTTTGGAATGACCCTGTAGCAAAAAAATGGAGAGCTGCTAGGATCTTGACATAGGCTGGGATGGTGTGGGCGCGGCACGTCACTGAGTCAAGATCCTGCTCCCACTCACAAACCATCTCCAAGACGATATTGTGGAAAACGGTATCTGGCCAGGACTTCTTGGCTGGACATCCCAAAGAGGTTTATCCTTTGTCTAAAGATCCTCTCTACTCTCTTCCTCCTCATTCTCCTCAAATGATCCTGTCGCATAGCAAGGGGCAAACCGACAAACACATTCAGTGACATGTTGCTAGGTCTGAAAGGGTTTGTTTGTGTCAACTTTGCTTTTATGTATGCAGCAAGGCTGGGATTGGGTGTGGGCTCAGGAGTTTTAGCTGGAGCTGGATGGGGGATGGTAGGCACTCACACAGGTGTGCCATCATGTACTTCTGCCTGATCCGGCCTAATTGCAGATGATGTGGCCCGAGTGCGGATGATCCGCCCCGAGTGTGGATGATCCGCCCTTTGTGCAGATGATCTGTCCCAAGTGCAGATGTAAAGATACTACTTGTAACTTAACTTTGTGATTTCCATAAAGTTGTAAACTTACACTTTTAATCTAAACTTAGACCAAAAGTGTAAGTCTACCTTTGTGGATTGACCCGTGCAGTTGTGTGGTTGTGTTTGTAGGGCCCCTCCTGCCTAAACATGGACATATTGGTAGCCTGGATTTTTTTCCTTTTTGGTGCTATTAACACAGGCAACTTCAGAAAACTAGGAGGTGGTAAACTCAATGTATGTCTTGGGCCAGTCACTGCATGCTATGGTGTCTCCATCTGACTCTTGTACCATTTTGGGGGTGCTGAGGTGGGTGATACTGGTGCACTGATGGGGACAAGGCTGCTTTGGGCAAAGCTGTCACCTTATTCTTGTTTAACACCTTCACCTCCCACCGTGATCGGAGCTGATTCCCTTCTCCCACCACCACCTGCAGCTATTTTTTTAAGGTACTCCTCACAACAGATTGTGTGATGTCTTTTCAAATGGGTAGTTTGGCCTCTAGGATCATAGTGTCACCCAGGATTACTGTGATGAACTCTCGCCTGGCAAATGGAGCATATTGCAATGTTATCCTCCTGCTTGCTTATCGTAAAGAAAAGCCAAACTGGGGACGAGAACTTTTTAGTGGGCAACAGGTGCCACTGTCAATGTCCGAAGAACTGGTGGTAGGTGGGTGTGTTGACGATTGCCTCTCTGCAATGCGTGCATTGATTGAGGTAGTGGTGGATGCAGGTCTTAGAGGGCACCTTACAAATATGGAGGCTAGCTGGTGGTGGTGGTGGTTGTGCCAGTGCCATATCCCTCGAAGCAAGTTGACATGACAATGACTGGCTCCCCTCCTCATCCCCTTCCATAATTGTAAGGCTTTCAGTAACTTTCCTTTTTCCTTGTCTCTCGTGGTGGGTCCAATCCATGTCCAGATCATCAGAAGAGGGACTGGAGAAGATGAAAATTGGGAAGGCAATAGCTCAAGACGAGGTACATCTTGCTGAGCAGGAAGCTCAACCTGCTGTTCTGGGATCAGGAAGATCTACTATTGCTGGCTGTGACTCCTGTTGTCCACTTTTCTCAGTGTCCTGTGATGACTGGGTAGTAGTTTGCGGCTGAGACAACTCCGAATTCAGACTCACTGCCATGATTGCACTGGCTGCCTCTCTGAGAGACATGCATTTGAGCTTAGGTGAGGGTGGTGCTACTGATGCGGGAATGCTGCTCCTAGCTTGCATGGTGCAGCAGGTGTTGCGTTGGCACTCATTGTACCAATGAGGCTGCTGAATTTGTGCAGCAGCATCACCTGAATTGTCGGGAACTGAGTTTGATCCCACACCATGTGACAACTGTCGGCATAATCCATTTCCAATCAGCTAACAAAGCCTCACTTATGTCCCTAGAGCAGGGGTTGTTTGTGGCAGCCAGGCACATGACATTGTGACCTCACAGGGAAATCGTGGTAAATCAGATCTTATCCCTTTCTCCCAGTTACATTCATCTCAGGCATGCAAAGACAAACAGAAGCAGAAAATGGTTCAGTAAATTTTATTGACTTAGCTGAGTTCTAGATAAAAAGACATGGACTGCAATAATTAGGATCATAAAATATACTAAAAACAGGATGGTGACAAGAAAAGTGAAACACAGGAAAAGTCCCACCATAATGTCACTACGCGAGATGTATGATTCCTACATACACCACTAATGTTCTATGTTAGAGCACAGCAGGATCAGCAATGATCTGTCCTCCAGGAGCCCCTGGGAAGACATCATCCCCCATACCAGAGTATGCCAGTAGTGAAGAAGACTGTTGTCTATTGAGACACCGTCCGCCTGTAGGCCAGGGAACTGGTAGTTTCAGAACACAGCTGTAGCAAAGTCAAACAACATGCCATGGCAGTTATCTGGCTGGAACCTCCCTCTAACATACTGGGGGCAGAAATATGTTTTATATCACAACGGCTAGTATTCTGAGAAAAGTGTCCTCATGTAAAAATACCCATGTTTCGGTGAAATATTAGAGACACGATGTACCACATTGTGCCAGCAAACCTATCTTGTTGCAGCCTTAAACAAAGGACAGAGTGAAAGGATGTTGTGCTAAGAAATGTAAATGCATTCCTAGGCGAAACAACAGCAAGGTAGAGAAAAATAAAACATCACCACAAATGTGATTGTTTCTGAAGAAATAAAATGGGATGAAATGAAATGTAACTAGGCTAAAGGGCACAAACAGCAGGCCTAATTGCTAAAATAATATGTCCAAGAACACAACTATAAATGGCTTTACTACACAGGCACTGGTTTCCTGAAAGAGGTTTGGGGCGGTACGCCAGTGGAAGAAATTTGCTTCTTCTCCTTCTCACTGGCCACTTTCTTGGCAGAACCTTTCTTTGGGGCCCTCTTCAAGCTGTAAGTTGGCAATAGCACTTAGCAGCACAAGCGGAGACTGGGGGACTCATGTGTTGTGGTCATGTCACTTTGTGCCAGCCTACTGTCTGGCAATACTATGTAGGTGATGTCTCTTGTGCGCCTAAAAGCAAACAAGCAAGAAAATCTTTTAGGTAAATGTGGCATTGCAGTTTTAATTATTAATAGTACAGACAATATAATTTAGTGTGCTTAGTGTATACATGCGAAAGTTAAAACACACCACCAAAACATATTTCACTTTCAATCAGAATAACAACATACAGATGTAACTGTTTGCTATAGGTGCATCTAAGGGGAGACACCTGTGGAAGGCAGGAAGGTCCACTCAAAATGGAATAATCCTTCAAAAATGGATGCTGGTGTGCGCCCATGGCAGGCAGGGGGTCCAGGAGAAAATGAAATAATCCTGCCGATTACAGGCAGGAGTCCACTGGAGAATGGAATAATACTTAAAAAATGAATGCTGGAGGGTGTGTGGTTGTGTGCCTTTGGTAGGCAGAGGTTCCACGGGAAAATGAGTAATGATAATCCTTTAAAACTGAATGCTGGTGTGTGGCAGGCACCTTTGGCAGGCAGGGGGTGGAAGGAGGGAAATTATTTTTTAAAAAAATTAAAACTAAAAACATATTTTTTTAACATTTAAAAAAAATTAAAAATGAGAAAACGTTAAATAAATGAAGAAAGAAAAATATTTTTAAAACTAAGAAAATACAGAAAAAAATAACTGCTGGTGTACCGGGGGACTATGAGGAGCCCATTGGGATTTCAGAGGCAAGGAAGTACAAATGAAAAATGGAAAAAATGCATATAATATTAAACAGTGTTCATACATTTACTACAATGAACCTCAAGCGTAATAAACTGATATCACAGAAAAGTACAAAAAAGAACAAAAACAAAAAGGCACAGTCCTTTCCTATCAATCTCTCTAGAAAATTGGGTTGAAAACTGGTAAAAAAGGATTTACACACTGGCTGGCTTCACAAAGTGGCCACCGGCCACTTGGGCAACCAACAACAAGCAAGGGTGGCATGGCCACAACAAAGAACACATGTTTGCCTATGACAAAATCACACTGACTGCCTACACAAAATGGCCTCAGGGTCAAACAACATGCAAGGAGGCACAGACAACAAAGAAGAGCACATGTAGGCCTATGGCAAAAGCACACTGGCCGGCTGCACAAAATGGCCGCTGGCCATCAGGTCAAACAACAACAATAGCAAACAAGGAGGCATGGAGCACAAAGAGCGCATGCAGACCTACGGCAAAAGCACACTGACTGACTAGGCAAAATGTCTACCAACTACATGGTTAAACAACAACAACAGCAAGCAAAAAGGCAAGGGCACCAAAGAACACATGCAGGTCTATGGAAAAAGCACACCAACTGACTAGGCTACAAAAAATGGCCACTGACCACATGGTCAAACAACAAACACGGAGGCATGGACAACAAAGAACACATGCAGGCCTATGGCAAAAGCACACTGGCTGACTGCACAAATTGGCCATCAGCCACGTGTTCAAGCAACAACAGCAAGCAAGGAAGCATTGTAGAACAAAATATACATGCATGCATATGGCAAAACCATATTGCCTAACTGCCCAAAATTGCATCAAGTCACACGGTCAAACAACAACAAGCAAGGAGGCATGGGCAAAAAAGAACACATGCAAGCCTATAGCAAAAGCACACTGTCTGGCTGCACAAAATGGCCACCCACCACATGGTCAAACAACAAGCAAAGAAGCATGGATAACAAAGTACACATGTAGGCCTATGGACACTGACTACACAAAATGGTCTTTAGGCACTTGGCATGGAGGACAAACAAAGACAAATGGTGGCCTATAGTAAACACACACACACACACACATGCACACACTGGCCAGACAAAGCAGGCATGTTAACAATGAACAAAAAACTACCATTAAAATTAAGTGAGCTATGAAAATTGTACAACAAAACACATCCTTCCAAGGCATCAAATATTACCCCACCAAAATACACTATTTTGCAGAACAATAGTGAAATATAAAAATAATACCCACATTTTACATTTAATCCAATGCCATCCCTGGCCTAAATGATGTTTTAAAACAACATATACCACAGAAACAGTTGTTTCATGTACCCATGACTAGCACTGGCAGGATGGCCTGTGGGCAGACTAGTCCACATAGTAAAATAAATTAATAGTGCAAATTTAACAAATATGAAGAAAATGTGCTAACTGTGCAAAAGCATAACCAGGCCCCTTCTGAAACTCCAGGACACCGACCACAACCACAATAAAAAAAAAATTAAATGGAATAAAAGTACAACTAAATACTGGTGCATGCCCTCTATCAAACAAACAACACCCTTACACAATTGTAGATATCACTAAATCAAAGTCCTTAACATTCAATGGGATATATACAGGATGAATTACAGAGAGAGTGAACTTTGCACTTCGAAATCCAAGTGAAAAGTGACCAGGAGATGGACAAAGCACTGGGAGGAGCCTGTTGGACAGAAAGGAAAAGTTGGAGTCTGTGGGGCACTTATTTCCTGTTGAAAAAAGAAGTAAAATAAAAAATGCTTTCTACACAAAAAAAACAACCTGAATAGTCCGTTGGAGTAGAATACTCATTCATAAATGTCTTTTCAAGTAGATTTAGCAGCTTCTTGAGTAGAAAATCTGCTCAAGGAGCAGCTGCGGCTGCTCGCCAGCATCACAAAAATGGCACCAGGAGGTGCTGTGGTAACCGGAAGTCACGAAAGCAGCCAGCAAATATTGCATGCGCTCGCTAGAGGCTGGCAAATCTCATCACGCTCACAAGTGTATGCCAAATCAAGTCTTGGAGATGCCAAAACAAGTATGCATGCGCAAACTGAAAAATTATTCTGCCATGTGCCAGATGGCGGAATTTAGCTGGAACTCCACACCACACGCGTAGTAGTGCGGAGTTTCCAAATTCCAGCAACTCTGCAAGCTGAATTATAATTCTGCCAAGATCTAATAAATACAGCCACCATTGTAGACGAATGAGTAACAGAACAGACACAGGCAAGGGTCTTCCATCGGGAAAGTGTTTGAAGTGATAAGTTCAACAATGTGCAATCAACATAAAGCTGCTCAGTTCATTAACTACGTAGAGTTTGAAAACTGGACTAATTTGAAAGAGTTAACAAACATTTAAATTGCAAGTAAAATCACCACTGTTTTGATATGTGTCAGTTTGTGTATAAACAAATACATTAAATAGTGTATGACTCAGCATAAATTCTGCTACATTCATGCTAGCTCTTTCTGGTCCTAAGAAACTTTTACCATGAGGCAGGCCCAGAAATGACCAAAGTAAGATCCTCATCTTACATTTCAAACTTTGATTTCTTTGAAGCAGAAGTAACATGTTTGCACTCATTACACAGCATACACAAAGTTGGCAGAGGAATCTGAGAGATAGATGCACCGTTATCCTCATTAAACCGACCCTATGCATGTGGCACAGAAGGGATTTTTCAGTAAATTCAAAGTTAGTGCTTACGTTGCCCACTAAGGTCTTTGTTTTTAATGTTTGTGAAAGTATGACCTTACGGCTTCCATGAATCTGGTGTTATTGTCAGTGCAGTCAAAATGGCCTGCATTGACATTAACAATGGTTACACATTAAATAATTGCTGTTGTGTTGTTTTTAATACTTTTACTGATCTGCTTCAATTTATGCATTTTAGATGGTGTCCCATAAGAGGTTATGTGGTCTTTTTACATTGTAACTGAATGGTGTACTAAATGATTTGTTAAGTCTATCAAGAAAGACTGCTTGTGAACATTTTTCACTAACTTATCTTGACCCTCCAAAACAATGACATTACGACCAGTGGCCATTTGTCCCCTCCATCCCTTTTGCATAACTCAGATCTATTCCAATCAGTCAAATGTGCCTGCATATTCTGCCCATTTGACCTGTGTAACCTGATGACATAATTTCACCAATCAAATTTTTATCACCCTTTTTACCCTTTGAGCCTCCAGAATCCATACCCTCTTTCACCCCTTTCAACTTTCAAAATGATTTCACAAATGTCACCCACTTCACCTTGAAGAGATTCTTCCACTTGATCAGTGTCTGATTCACTGTTCACTAATGTCAACATTCCTTCCAGGATATGATTCTTAAACTTCCTCCAATTCTCCAGTGTCACCACGCTGTGGCAGGATTATTATACTCTCCAAATCAACCACATTCTGCACATTCCCAAGAAATTTCATACATACCTAATGATTTTCCTCTCTGACTTTGAACATAACACATTGCTGTTAAACAAAATATGAGATAGACTGCTTTGTTCGCAACAAACTTCCAAAAATGCTCTTGTGTAGGCATGACTTCCTTTCCTGCAGCTGTCTGCTTTCTTCGTGGATCACATGCTGCAAAAATCATATGTAAAATGCAGTTAAAAAGAAACGTCATGAAGTGAAAGATATTGAAGATATAGGGCTACATGTACATAGTATTTTGCACATCGCATGCAGCGAATCTGGCAGTTTGCGACGTGCAAAATGCCCTTTGACATGTTCAAACCCATTTTTGCAATTTGGTAAGCTATTTACCGAATCGCAAAAAGGGATTGCGAGTCACAATCACGAAGGGGTTTTCACTTCCTAATTGCGAGTCTCAGTCCCATGTATGATTGTTTTGTGACCACAAATGCGGTCACAAAACAATTGCCGTTTGCACCAATGTCACACTGGTGCTAACCCATTTGCAAATGGGGACCCCGTTCCTCTTTGTGAATGGCAGTAAAAACATTTTTTCCTACAGACCACTGCCTGCTCTAAAAAAAAGGAAACGAAAACGTTTCAGTTTTTGTTTTTGAAATGCATCTTGTTATCCTTTAAGGAAAACAGGATGCATTTAAAAGAAAAAAAACTGCTTTATTTAAAAGCAGTCACAGACATGGTGGTCTGCTGTCTCCAGCAGGCTGCCATCCCTGTGAGGGCGGCCATTCCTAAGGGGGTCGCAAATTGCGACCCACCTCATGAAAATTCATGAGGTAGGGCATTTGCAAACCCCTTGCGAATGGCAAATAGTGTCAGTGACACTGTGCAACATAAGATTTTGCGACGCGCAAATTGTGAGTCGCTCTGACTCACAATTTGCGAGTTGCAAAACCAAACATTCGTACATATAGCCCATTGAGTATTGCAGAGTGTTTACAATTATGGAAATGAAAGACAGAAAAAAGTGAAACTGGATTTTTTTTTTCTGTATGTTGTAGGGTGATATCAAGTCCATGTATCCCTTTCATATTACAGTTTGCCATCTCTCCAATTTTCAAATCAACATTAGAGAGGTTAAACTCTGAGGCGCACCCATCACCTGTTCCTTGCTTTGACATGGTACTTTGGCTTTCCATAATCTTCACACACCTACAGGAATTTTTAATTTCAATTCCACTGACACTGATTGCCAGTGGATTACCTTGAGCAGCATAGTCTTTATTTGCTGTTCATGTTCTACCAAATTAATCTTCTGAACAGAATAACTTTTCTATTTTCAGTTCTCATTATCTTTTGAACAGGGCATTTTCATCTTCAGCTAATTTTGACCACAATTATTCCCAACCTCTTTGATCATCTGTCATCACATCTAAAAGCAAACAGAACTTACATGCTGTGCCAATAAATTCTAAATCCACAACCCTAACTCCACATTCCAAAACATTTGCAACTATATTTATTGGCATATTCACAAACTGCACTTTCTGATACATTTTATGGTAGATTAGTGATAAAAATGCACTACAAAATGTTATTCACAAACTATATGTGGAGGCCCATTCCACCCAGTCTTATCTTTGTCTTTGTTGAGATCACTACAACAACTGTGGAGTCTCTGTATCCATAGGTATACATTTTAGTAGTAAATGTGGGGGGAACATGGGTGAATGGTTGGAAAATGGAGAATATCTATGGCTAAAGGTGAGGGATTTAAGGAGGAGTAAGGATAGATTAAGGGAGGGGTAGGGAGGGGTATAGGGAATGGCATGCACCCACCCACAAAAGAAGAAGCCTAGTTCTATTTACAAACTGCATTTCTATAGTTACTACTGCCAAAATGAACCCAAAAAAGTTGGAAATGTAGAGCTGGAGTAAATCCAACACCACCCACAGCCACTCACAGGTACTACAACACTCTCCTATACAGAATAATGGAGTTAGGGACTTACAAAATGTAAGCTAATGCAAATGTACCTAAAAATACAACATTTTTATATTTTATTTTTACATATGTTAATAACCTTTTTGAATTAAAAAATGAGGATAACATTACCTTTCGTATAAATATTATCTAAATTATATTTAATTAGCTTCATACATTACTTTTAATAATTACTATTACATAGTAAAAAACATTTCTTGCACTCCAGGTGGATGTTTTCACATTATTCCAACCACTCCCTGAAAGGGAATTACAGGCACAAGTGATTAATAATTTTGGATCACAATGGGGTAAGGTTCTCAAAAACCAATCACACAAAGTCTCTACTCAGTAAAAGCCATTTTCAAGACTAAAAGTTCCCTTTCAAGTACTGAATGGTTTCATTAAGATGTC